>NC_136359.1:25625000-25962500 GCF_037039965.1 Doryrhamphus excisus
TGAATGTCGTCACATGTGAAGCGATTGCACAGGCCATTAAAGTAAAGTACCCCCCCTGACAATAGTGAAAGCGGTTGTGCATAACATCCGTATGATTTATTGTTACAGAAGATCAATGTCTGGAGGAGGAGTTGAGGGAGGAAGGGAGCATCTCTCATTGTTCCTGCTCCCCGTGTTGTTCCTCTTTAAGGCATATCCCAGGCTACCCGTATGACAAATGAACACCGTTCTAGAATGGCTGTTTGCTACTTGGCATCTCAGAGTGCTGGGAGTCTGGGGCCATCAGGTCCGAGACCGTGTGTCCCTGGTGCATGCGAGGCGGGGCACCTGGGGCCCATCCTCTGCTTAGATGGAAAGGAGGGGCCATAAATCAGCCCATCTGGGGGGCAGTGGACTTTGTTTCCAGCCATCGCTGCCCCTTCATGGGGGAGACGGGGCAAGAGGGGAGGGGTTCACATACCTGGGGACAAGAAGGGAGGCTGAAGACTCCACGAGGCCTATCATCCTTTGACCAGCTTCGCTGTGAAGAGAGGAACCACCCTGAAGAACCCACCAAGACTTTCATTCAGCTGTTCTAACAAGCCGTGAGAAGAATTCTGGGAAAACGCTTACTTGGTTCTACATTCATTAAGTGTAAAACAAATATTGACAGGCGTACTAATTTAATCATTGGCGATGTACGCGTACAACTAACTTCTTCTTGGTTTTATTTTGGGTGTAACGGTACATGTACAATATGACCAATTACATTTTTCTATATGGAACCTTCAGTACGCGACAAAGCCATATCACGTACGGTTCCACCCCTGGGTGGGGCTCTGGCAGTACCCCTCCTGTATCTCCTCGCACAGAAGGAGGCATCCTAACCATACCCAATACCCAATCCACCTCATCTGGCTCCCCCTGATGAGGAGGAGTAGCGGTTCCACGCCGAGTCTCTCCCGGATGACATTGCTTCTCGCCTCATCTAAAACTCCTTTCAGCCTCTTGAGTCCGCTCATGAACTAGAAAACGTTCTTGTGCAAGTGGGGTTTCTTTTTTCTTGTTCTCGTCAATCCCCTTTTAAAATCAATGATACAATAGTGGGAGACTACCTGTGACTGGCTCGAGACCAGTCCAGGGTGTACCCCGAATCAATGAATACTGTACTTGCATTTCTGCTTGAATTCTGATTTCAATATAAGTAAATAAATAATGTAACTAAATAATGAAATACGGAATAATGAGGCAATTATATATTTATATGGTCCACAGTTACAGGCGGCCCTCCGAGGGCAACCATAACCATAACCATAACCATAACCATAGCCCACGAGGAAAATGAGTTTGACGCCCCTTGATTGCATTAAGCTCCACAACGCTCCGAAACTTCTCTTCAATATGCGTCACAGATTTTTTTTTTATTTTATTTTTACCATGTTCACAGACAGAGGTACCTGTACACGCATACATATACACACTCACAGTACATCAGTACTTCCCTACATACATCTTATCCGACTTATCCATGTCATTATGCTGTCATGGTGATGTCACTCACATTCATACCTATGGACAATTTGGAGTGGCTAATTAACCTAGCATGTTTTTGGAATGTGGGAGGAAACCAGAGTACCCGGAGAAAAGCCACGCATGCACGGGGAGAACATGCAAACTCCCCACAGAGATGGCCGAGGGTGGAATCGAACTCAGCATGCGCACTAACCACTCATCCGCCGTGCAGCCCAGTACAATACAGTGAAATCAGAATAAATATAGCAACTTCTGACCAATCCATGTCAATTTCATATGAAAAATAAAGTATAGATGTAAATCCCACACATTTCTGGTTAAACCACGCCCACTTTCGGTTTATGCCCTGCCCACTCCGAGTACAGATACGGATATACGGATACAGGTACGGATAGTGGTGTACTCGCTCATCCCTGCTGTCAACTATTTAGGACCAATGGTTGACCAGAGAAGACCATAAACTCTGATTTTAACGGGAGTACTGGGGTAAGGGGGGGGGGGGCGCCCCCCTAAATAAATAACTTGCACCCCTCAAATCAAAATGTTAGAAGTGAAAAAGCACAAGACAGCTCCACTCATCACTCATCCATGTGGTCGTGCTGGATGTTTCTTCACAGCCCAGATCTCCCGAAAATATGGTTTAGCAGTGCACAAATCCTTCCTCATGTCCCGCCCCCCCTTTCCCCCACGTTCCCCCCATTTTAAACAACTGAAAGGGGTTTATTCCACAAGCTCAAGCCCCCCTTAAATTACAGCGGAAGGATGGATGGAGCTACCTTCCTACCCTCACCTCACAAGAGCAACATTGTGGCTGAAGTGAGTTCCACCGTATAAGGTGGATGATCTCAATCCAGGGTGAGGAGCTCAGTCATCCCGAAGGAGATCAGAGCCGTCTGTCTGGTGGAATTTGGATGAGAGACTGAGAAGTTTGGGTTTTCTCACTAGCCACGTATACATGGAGCCAAATATTCCAATTCCATTGGGGTTATTTGCTCCAACGGAAAGAATGTAACCTTTGTATACACCTCATTCCCAAAGAAAAGTGCCAATCCCAATGAATATATAATGGGATTCCCAGGGGTGGAATATTCCTTTCCCCAATCCGATTGAGGTATCTTGTACCCGCTCAAACGGAAAGTTGTCAGACTGCGTTCTTCTTCTTCTTCTGTTGTTTATTGGCGGTTGGCAAGCAGCTTTGGTGTGCATTAGCGCCATCTGTGGAACCGAATCTAAACCCTTCTATACGCCATTCACAAGTCCACTTTTATTCCAAAAGAAAATACATATCTATATAAAACATGTGGCCAGCTTCATGATCAAATATTAGCAAGATTGAACTTTATCTTTTCCTGTTCCCGGGTGCGTTCTTTCAGCCAATGCTGAGATATGACGTAACACGCAGCTCCACACGTTCTTCCGTTTTAAAAAATGGAGGCCAGCAATCGGCACTGGACTGCTAAGGAAAGTTTGTTTTTGATCCAAACTCAATTTCAAGACCGGACGAAGGAAAAACTGGCAATACGGAGTTATTCCAACAAGTGAAAGAAAAACTCCAGGAAGTCGGTATCACGTGATGTTGGTGTTTACGCTTTACTGGGCATGCCCCATTGACTATTCTGGTTGATTATAGCGGCACATGGAGACACGCCATTGGAATATTCCTTTCCATGGATACCATTGCTTTCGGAAAGCTCATTGGGAAAGATTCCATTGGGAAAGAGAAAAACTCCTCATGTAAACGTGGATACTGAGACGCTATGACTCTAACTTTAAAAGTACTTTACAAAACCAAACCACATCTTCCTGGTGTCTGTTGACATATTAGGATGGATTTGACAGTCAAGCAGAATCACCAGAAATAAATGGAGTCATAAATAAGTCTGAGAGTAAAATGGGGAACCCTGATCTTTTTTTTTTTACTCGGGCGCTGCCATTGCTTTCATTCCAGACATCCACTTCTTATTAATTGGCTGCAGAACTCATTTGCAAGTCAATAACTGAGGCTGTAGGGCCAGCGGCTTTGAGCCCTGTGATCTCAGGGTCCCAAACCCCCCCACCCCTCACACACTGGAAACAAACCTTCCTCACAATTAATACCAAAGTGAGTCATGCGCCATATAGCCATACATTATTCATCATTTTCACATGTTCTTCAGGGTTTTACTTGAACAAGATACTTCTTTCACCATGCTGTGTCTTTGCTAACATCCGAATTAAACCTTGCCCCGGATTTACTTCCTGAAAAGACAAGTAAAAACCGTTTGCTTCCGTCATGGGAGAGGATGCTCCATCGTTATATTTGAACATCACACCCTCACTGTATTGTTTATAAGAAATTGATACATAAATTTGCTGTTTTGTGGTTGAATATGGCCCATAAAATGTATACTTTCTACACAAATTGTACTTATTAATGTACTAAATACAGCCCTATTATATTATTATTCGCTGTTCAATTGTGCTAATTGAGCAATGCTCAAAATGACAGAAATGTTGTCATTAATGTACTTATAATTACTACATGCTCATAGCATGTACTGTACATACAATGATAAAACGTTGTGGGGGGGTTAGAGGTGTTTTAGTAGAGGGATCTAAAAGTGGACCGGGTGAATCCCATTACGTGGATTGTTGACTGCCTCGTGTTTAGAACGCAGAAAAAAGAAAAAGGCACATGTGTTGTCTCAGATAAGGATTTTGGATGATAGACAAAAGTCCAAAAAAGGGTCTTAGGGTTCAGGGAGTACGAATGAGAACGAATTCAACCCAAACAACTTTTGCTGCACACGTAAAACAAATGCATGGGATTATGGGATTGTCATTGGTTGCCTTAGTTTTCCCTTCTTGATAAATTGAGGACAATCGATGTTCATGTTTTTCAGCGTGTCATCAAATGTGAGTTTTTCCATCCCAGCCTGTCAAAACGCGGTCGCTTTCCCTGCAAATGTCGCAGCTAATTGAGAAAGTTCTTGGAGGTACACACTTCTACTCACACGTTCTTCAGCAATGGCGGTTGTAAATCTTGAGTGTGCACGCTCTGAGATCTGACGCTTGTTGTACAAAAGTGTCACTTGAGAGCGGGAAGGAATGGGTAGCACAATTAGCCAGCAGTTAACATGTTTATCTGTCAGCCCAACGACAGGAGAGAGAAGACGGGAGACGGGAAGTGCCACTGCCCCTTTCAACTTTAAACAAGCTATTAAATCATTTCACACAATTCAGTCTCGCTTACAAAAAGATGCCAGCGCTTCCTCCCTCGCCCCCCCTACGCCTGCCAATTAGGAGAAGAGCCCACTCTTCTTCAGCATTTATTACACCTATTCAGTATTTTGTATGCCACTATCAGTTTTCCATAACTAGCGCGCACAAAGACCAAATGCTCCATTTGGTGTGATTTGTTGCCCCGAATGACCGCTTCTTTGTCTGAGGCCAGGCTGGCTAAGAGCCGTGCAATGGGCACCCCTGCTGTTTTATCAAGTCTACTGAATCCGTAATGCAATAAGTGGGCGTGCCAATGACAGCAGAGGGAGGGTAAGCAGAGGTAAAAGTAGCAATCTGAATCATTTAAACATGATACGGCTGCACCGCGCATGGAGGACGCAACACAAATCAATGCACAGCGATGGGGTGGGGAGGGGGCCACTGGTCCTTGGGTAGTCATTTAAGCATCCAGAATGTTAGCCAATTTTAACATCTTCAAGGACTCGTGGCACTTTTTTGCAAGCTTCAAAGAATTCGCTTCCCTCGGGTGGAATTTGTAAACTTCATTCATTTGTCTTTGTGTGGCCTTCACCGAAATTCCTCTGGGTGTTTTGCCATGGAAAAATCTAGTTTGAGGCCAGATTTAAGTAGTACTTTAAGTTTTGTTGTGTTTATTGGTCAAAAGTTTGCATAGACCCATCCTGGGCTTGAAGTCCATGTTGCAGGGTCAGCAGTTTCAGTGGGTAAACCCACACTTTCCGGTCTCTGGCCGCCACTTTCAGTTCCACAGGAAGTGGCAGATTGGGGAATTTCAATTCGGGTTGAGCCATCGACTTGTTTTAGATGAGTATCTGTTACGGGTAATGCATTTTTGCCGAGTATGAGCATGAAACGAATAGAGCTCATCATTACTGGGACTCGTGCTGAAGGAAAATCCTCACTGGGTGACTGCTTATGTCGTCACTCTTCACGCTCCGTGATTGGCCAGTCACACACAGACAGACGTTGTGTGATGACCTTTCCATGCTTCGTGTTTGACTCTCCGTTACGTTGCGAGAATCAGTCCTCAGTTTTCCTTGGCTGGCCTCTATTTTGATCTGTATGATATTTAAAGGTAAATATTGGTAAACGTGTTCCGTTACGTACAATTGTGTACACTGTGTACAATTGACAAGACAGAGTTGAAAACGCTTTGCGTCGCTTTGGTCACTGGTTTGAATGATATGATTTAAAGTTAGTTGGTAACTTCTTTTTCGTCATGTATTCGGTGCATTTGACAAGACAGAGTTGTAAATAGCTTGTGTTGCATCAGTCACTGCCTGTTTTTTTTGTCTTCTTGCTTCTAATTTGGAGAGTGATATCAAGTCACTTGGAAAACTTTGCTCAGAGTACTGAATACATTGCTTTTGAGAAAAATACAGTAAACAAGGCTTCCTATAGCTTTTTGCATGAACCATCAACTTCACACAAACCATTGGAAATGTATTCAATAATGAAGTCACTTACACACATACACGGTACACATATACCTGAAGAATAAACATATAAACTTCTGCTCAATCCATAATGACTAAGGACTAATGTCCCGGTTTAAGATACTGATACAGATCATTTAGATGGGTGAACAGATACAGATACAGATACAGGTACAGGTACGGGTACGGGTACGGGTACGGGTACGGGTACGGGTACGGGTACGGGTACGGGTACGGGTACGGGTACAGGTACAGGTACAGGTACAGATACAGATACAGATACAGATACAGATACAGATACAGATACAGATACAGATACAGATACAGATCATTTAGATGGGTGAACAGATACAGATACAGATACAGATACAGATACAGATACAGATACAGATACAGGTACAGGTACAGGTACAGGTACAGGTACAGATACAGGTACAGGTACAGATACAGATACAGATACAGATACAGATACAGGTACAGGTACAGGTACAGGTACAGGTACAGGTACAGGTACAGATACAGATACAGATACAGATCATTTAGATGGGTGAACAGATACAGATACAGATACAGATACAGGTACAGGTACAGGTACAGGTACAGGTACAGGTACAGGTACAGGTACAGATACAGATACAGATACAGATACAGATACAGGTACAGGTACAGGTACAGGTACAGGTACAGGTACAGGTACAGGTACAGATACAGGTACAGGTACAGATACAGATACAGGTACAGGTACAGGTACAGGTACAGGTACAGGTACAGGTACAGGTACAGGTACAGATACAGATCATTTAGATGGGTGAACAGATACAGATACAGATACAGATACAGATACAGATACAGGTACAGGTACAGATACAGGTACAGGTACAGGTACAGGTACAGGTACAGGTACAGGTACAGGTACAGGTACAGGTACAGGTACAGGTACAGATACAGGTACAGATACAGATGTACTCACTCATCCCTCACTCATAATGTCAATATTTGTGATTTAATGAATAGCATTATCAATAGTATTATCCTAACTGCTCTTTGTATATTTTTTTCCACTGTGTACAGATCTTTGCAACAGCAAACCTATTTATGACTTTCTAAAGACCATTATTAGAGCAAGAAATCCCACCCGGTTTGTCATCTTTGCACTTGTATGATTCTTTGTTCACACCATATAAACATAAGAAAGTGTATCAAACGGAGTGGGGACGAAGGACGAAGTAAGAAGCCAATTGACTCCATGCAGTAAACTAATCTCATGTCATGTCTCATCAGTGTAACATGACTGATGCCTAGTGACCAGAATACTACATATGAATTGTCTTTCAATATTTTTTAAGAAGACATGTGTACTGGGCATATGTCAAGTCTGACACTCAACACCTGATTGAGGCTTGGGAGAATTTGGGCAGACGACCAGAATGGAGCTCTTTGGCATCAACATGGAAGAGAAATGTTGACTGCTACAATATCCCGACTCCTTAAACATGAAGGTGAAAACGTTCATTATTTTTGTTTTGTTGCTTTCAAAACCATTGTTCGTTTGATTGGATAAACAGACACAATTTTGTGTGAGATAATTGAAAATAGCGAGGTGTCAAAGCTGGCAAAGCAATATGAAAATATGGAACCACTGCATTGAATGTTTACTATGAATATGCTTCCCACCCATAGCTTAAATAAAGCTGGGATGTGGAAGTTTGAATCATTCTGACCCCAATGTTATGTAATAACTTGATTTAAAGAAAGTTACAATAAGGAGAGAGCCTTTTGAATGAGGAATGTCTCGTCTCGAGCCATCTCCCTTCAAAGAGCCATAAATCCCATTTCTAGATTTCTAGATGTCATTTTGCTCAGAATGGACCCCAAAAGGGACAAGGGACAGGGATTTGGGGCTGGCGGTGCGTCCAAAACCAATGAGAGTTCAGTGTAAGCCTCCAACATAACCCTTCGTTCGCCCTCGTTCGCCTTTTCCGGGGCACGACTTGACTATTGCCCCTGGCTCGCTACTAGTGATCTCTGAAGAGGATTGTGTGGGTCCACATCTCATCTATCAGTGACACTATCGGCTGACGGAGCACTTATTCACACTCACTCATGAATATTCAATTTACCCCCACTTCAAGGGTGCATAAGACGTAGCTATACACAGGAGATGGGAACGCCATCTCTCCCACTGTGTCATACCAATATGTCTGTGCCTCCATCCTTCCCGTTTTGTTTTTACACACATATAATCCAACATTAGACGCAACATACCGGCCTTCATTTCAAACACGTTTCATTAGGGGTGTCAACCTGGAGACATTTTTTTGTGCAAGCCAACACAATCCTGCACTGTTTGCGCATTGGAAAAATCCCATTTGTCCTTTGTCAGCACAAACACTTTAATTTGAGGCTTTCACTCCTGAGTAAGCAGTGAATCGCCTCGTGAGTCCCAGGAAATACATGCAGACCTCTCCCTCGTCAACAGGGACACTTCATTGCCATCCTTTATCTTTCTTGTCACAAAGGTGATCACTTTACACAATACAGTGGCAGGAACACTGCAAGCTGCAAGCAAGTGCAGTAAAACAGAAAAAGACATATCCGATTATTAGTCAAAAAATATGCATCAAGAAAACAACATTTTTTGTTTTTTGCCTAAATGACAGGATTTCATTGCAGGTTTGAATGATGTCAGAACAGGCACAATAATCCACAGGCTTATTGTGCCTACTATATACAGATGTAATTATTCAATATAGGGGTGTTACGTCATGCCCAGAGGGCTCTAATAATATTAAAAACATTATTTTATGGTCGTAAGCAGATTTTCTATGATCTAAGTATAAAAATATTCAATTTATAAGCAAGAACCTCCAGGAAACAAGGGATTGTTGTTAGTTTAAAAGTCAATATAACATTGTTGCGGGTATTTTAATGGAAGTGAGTCGTTTTTCTCTATTTTTAATGCACAAAAAAGAGAAAGATGCCTCACAAGGATTGGGGATAATGGCCAAAATTCCCAAATTTCAGAAATCCCCGGTTTTCTTTTACAGAGGCGATGTTATACCCACTTGGACTTACAGTTATGTGTGTGTTATTGGATGACGTAGTTCTCGCTGTGTGATGAGGATTATTTTGGAAGGTAACAATACTGTAATGAATAGGCTATGAACAAAACCTCTGTTCTCATAATTGCACATCTGTTTCCCATTCCTACTGCTGTAATTTCCTCCACCTCAGGTGTCTGAAGGTAAATCAGGACGGGCAAACCGTCTGCTCTCTGATCAGTGCTGACATGCGGGGACGACTCACACAGATGTTACAACATTTTAAGCGGGCACACACATACACACACACGCACACGCACACACACACACACACAGGCAGACAAGTGTAGCAACGGGAGCTTTTGTAAGACTTGAGCACCATCTAGTGGTCAGAGTGAGACTCCCAGCTTCGTTATCCCCTAAGACCGATATGACACTATGGGCGGTACCACACAAACCAAGTGGATCAAAACATTCATGACAGTTTTTTTTTGTGGTCAAATTCAGTGTTACTTATTACATTGTTAATTCTTAGAACTCATCATGGCATCTGCTTTTTTAATTGAAGCAAAATATATATTTATTCAAAATAACTCAAACAGTGGCATTTATGAATAGGTGATATATACATCTATAACATGTTTATATACATACAGATTTATATACATATATAAATCTTTGAATTCAATGAAAAACTATAGCAAGGGCACATGAATTATAATATCTGATACTCTATCCAAGCCAATCGTTGAACGGATTTAAATTTAACTTTATTGACAAACACGCAGCCGTTCGGGGGTAAGTCACATGACAACACCAAAATGTTTCCTAGAGTAATGAGAAGCAATGTAGAGCACGTAGCACAAATACTGCATTTGCAGAGGTTGGAGTGCATTACAGTTAATATCGTGTCGTCTATACATTCTACTGGGAAAGAAATAAAACTCTACTTACACAAGTACTGCCACTTCACAGCTTATAATGACTGTACAAGTTTTATTAAAATCGCGGGTGGGTTAGTATTGTAGCTACTATTCTTACTCACGGCTTCTCAAAGTGCTAAAACAAGACACTACCAACAAATAATGCAAATTAACCAACAACAATGTGAGCTTTAAACGTGTAATTTATTCGCCATTAACAACAACAAGACAGCAAAGCACCCTGGGAAACCGGAAGATGAGCTACCACGTCAACGTCGTCGCCATATGTCACCGGGAATGGCAACTTGCCCAACACAGATCAATGGAGTTGTATCATAGAAAGAAAAATCCATTTATAAATGTAGTAGATGAATCGTTACACTTAGTATTACTAGTAAATATACCGTGTAAATTTGCTGTATCCTCAAAATAACTCAACAAAGAACCATTAATATGTCGTATGTTGTAGACCACCACCCTGTGGTCAGAGTGGGAATAGCAGCATACATTAAAGGATGATTGATGTCCATCTATCCATTTTCTATGCTGCTTATTCTTACGAGAGTCGCGGGTGTGCTGGAGCCTATCACAGCTATTTTGGGGGGCGGCGGGGTACACCCTGGACTGGTGGCCAGCCAATCCCAGGGCACATATAGACAAACAACCATTCACACTCACATTCATACAATTTGGAGTGGCCAATTAACCTCGCATAGCATACATGTTAGGAGACCCCCCACTCCCCCCCCCAACACACACACAGATAACATGCAAATGCCACACAGTGATGCCCAAGCAGAGATTCGAACCGAGATCTTCCCGATCTCCTGGCTGTCTGGCCTACATGCTAACCACTCGTTACTCTAAACTCACCACTTATTTTAGTAATGAGTAATTTAACACATTTTTTTTACAAGCCATTAATCAGATTAAAGTTACCTGTGAAAATCACTGTGCGTTCCAATTTAGTAAAAAGATATGTCACCGTTTGAATTATATCACGTTTTTTCAAAAAATAAAATAACTAAACCAGTTAGCTTCCTAGCTTCCTTTGCTAATGGCGGTTATTTGTTATGCAGTGATGCCGTAGCCTGCGCAATGTGAAACGTACGCCACCAAAAAAATGGTGCGGCAATGTGGATTGTTAAGTCTGATTATATTAAAATTTATCTACCAGGTCCAGCTGCAAAAATACTCCTACTCTCAACCCCCATTACTCAAATCCATACTGAGGCGGCACTCGTTCCCGGATTTTGCCCACACTTGCACGGGCGAGAGGCGGGATACACCCCGGACTGGTCGCCAGTCAATCGCCGATTATTAACTGATTTTCAGAAACGAGAGCTACATCCTGCATAGACCAGCTCTGACCAGCGAAGACCAGTACAGACCAGCATAATATTTTATTCTTTTTCAGCAGGGTCCTCTCCTTTAAACCAATATTTCTATAAAAATAAAGCCCAAATGTCATTTCAACAACTGATGATGAGTCGACTTAATTCAAATAGTCTTTGTAATTGGTGACAACTAACCCCACAATAACTGAAATGTTGCCCCAGGCGGCCATGTTTGCTTGAGCTAGCTGTAGCTTAAAGTTAGCTTGAAGCAGAACAATGACTCAAGTATGACAGAAAACCTTCATCTCTCCTCTAGCAATTACACACGTGTTCCTTTTCTGGTATAAAAAAGCTTATTTTTTAAAAATATAGAGTTGAATTGTTTACTTTGGAGTATGCAAAATGATTATTTTATGCTTAGCTCACCTCACAATGTGCTACTGTCTTCCCAGACAAGACATGACACTTGACCATGTAAAGGAAGAAAATGACTATTCCCCTTTTTAGTTAGATAAGAGAGAAAATGAATATAATATCACAATAGCAATTTCAATATGAAGTACATATAAAAACAGAATAACTTTGCAAGAGATGTCTTTTGACATGGAGGAGGGTTGACCCGGGTCAGCATGGTGGGACTCAAGCTGAGGCCTAATTATGTCCGGAGAAGACAGCTCACACAGGACCAGCCCATTCCCTTCTTCCCCGTCTTCCCCGTCTTCCTCTTCTTCCTCTTCTTCCCCTTCTTCCTCTGTCACTTTTTCTTCTTTGTGTCATGCCAAAAGCCTATATTGTTTATATGGCTTTTTTTTTAAAGGCGGTTTCTGTGGCGACGATGCGACCCCCGCTGCTGTGGACAGGACCCTGAGGAGCTGGGCTGATTGATGGTGCAGAGACCGCTATAAAGACTATCTGCTGCTGCCAGATTAGAGCCGGCAAACATAGCCCCTGATGACTGACCGGTCAAAAAGATTGTTTTGCAAGGCAGCATTCCGCCATTTTCTGCCCAAGACGCACATGTGAGCAGAGAAGAAAAGAGGGTAGTCGGAGTGCATTGATACAACCGTGATACATCATGCACAAAACCGTTCTCACCGCAAATGTTTTGGTTACTGCTGCGTGAGATCACATAAACCCTTGTTCCTAGGAAACTTGATGGCAGAAGACGACTACACGCTGAAACAGAAAAATACCATTGTGGTTCTAGTCCGGTCTCTCCTGGACCTGTTATTCTGGGAAAAGCCTCCACCCATGCTCAACATGTAGGTCACTGGTCTTTTGTGCACAACGATGCAAGCCCACCAAGTGTTTGACGTTTCCATACCATCCTTACAATCGCTACGTTGTCATGGAAATCCACTGGGTGGCATTGGCAGCAGAGTTACAGTGGCGGGTCTGGAGAAGCAAAAGGGAGGAGGTCAATTAGCCTGCTTTCCTTTGTGAGCTGCGACTCAATGCAGCCAAGCCTGTTGATTAAAAGCTCTGACCAAAGTTTGTTGGCTTGAGTCGAGAAGCAGGACAGATTACTCAAATGGCCGGGAAAAAACACACAGGAACCCGAAGCTTTGTTACGAACTTTACGTCTTGCATGTGGTAAAAACATGGGCTTAAACTTGTTGGATTTATGGGACTTGACTAAGTGTGGTGAACATCCCCTAAATGCCTGCTCAAGTCACTTGATCTACTGGACTGAAGTGTGCACAGAGGAGCCGATAACAACTCATGGCCTGAGCTTGTGAACAATCCAAACAATAAAGGACAACCTGGACGAAAACCTGCTGATACTTGCCGATACTTGAACAGCTCATTTCTGGAGAAATGAAACGGAATGGATAAAACTGAACTCAAACGTGGAATTCCAAAACAATGAGGAAATTAGATGGTGCTTTGAACAAGCTCCAGAGTGCTGCCTTTCATGGCAGGGGGCATCCGATGTAAAAACTGTGCCCAAGCCTGTTGGACATATACAGTACTTTGAGAAACACAATGGACGCACAGTGGTCACTCGCACAAGTTTCACTTTCACCTCAACACAAACTTAACTTTCACATTTCTCAGTTGCTGTAACGATGAATCAGTTAGCACATTGTTTCTATTGTGCTCATTTTTTGACGCTTTGTGCTGAGTTATGGACTCCTATAGAGCAGATACACACAATAACCAGCATTGAAAGTGTCTGCCAGAATCTGCACATATACAGCTGTATTTCTTTGGATTTCGTAGTTCCTGCGAAAATGATCCGTTTTAATGTATTCCACCCACGGCCCGCCTCCAGGCACACCCACTCTACAAAAAATTCAGGTTTCTGCCACTTACAGTTTAGGAGTTGATCAGCTTAAGTTATAAGTGTTGATAATAAACGTGGATTTGGCCCACTGCCGAGTACATAAAAAGACTTCCGGTTTGTGCCACCAACTCGACAGGAGTTGATCAACGGTGACTTGTCTTTTTAAAATGCCTGCTTTTAACATACAGCCATATGCGATCCGGAAATGGAGACTGTACAGTCCCAAGTTTCTCAACAAAAGGGGTTACTTCAAGACATCCTTCAATGGTAAAAAGTAGCTTTAGCATTTCAGCGACCAAGTAGCAGAATAACGGCAGCAAGTTTGTCGGTTTATCTGAACCTTTGGCATCATTTGCCACAAGAATATTCTAACTACATTTACACGTAGTAGGTCAGAATAGTGGGAAAAGCATAATAATTCCCCGTTAAATAAATAATAAAGTAAACTAAACATGATGGATCTGTGTCTACATATTGGTTTGTTACATGTTGCATTACTGTATATATTCCAAAAGCTTTGAAATGATCCTAAGTTGTAAAGTGTGTCAGGACCGTGTCGCCATGTTGCTCAGGGTTGCAGATAGAAATGCATGTCAGCCTGTTGACTGCTTTTATGGCCTAATTCACTAGTTAGTTGACTGACTCCCCCACTGGCCTTTTTCACCAGCTGCTCGGTTTACAAGAACTTACTTGCTATACTTCAACTTTGCTGGGTGAAAGAAAAACGGCAGTCGTCTGTCATTTAAGCTCTTAAACCCGAGTTGGAATTGTCTTCTGACTGTCAAAATACCTCAGAGGCAAGAAAAACACCGGAATTGGCAACAAGACCATCAACAAGAGTTTTGACAGTTGAGTGTAAGGAAAAATGGTACTACTCAAATAAATTGTGGTACGTAATCAGGATCGGGAAGAGGATACTCAACAAAAGGGTATTCTCACAAACAATATGTGCTGATGCCTCGGCTATAATTCACCTTAAACTGAGTGACTGAACGACAAAGGCGTCAAAGTGTTCTATGAGCGCTCTATGAGTGAGGAGACGGTGAGGAGACGGTGAGAAACCCAGCCTCCTCAGCAGGTGAGCTTCACAGACCAAGTTACCATAGTAACTGCTAATATGATGGGACCACAGAATCAGCCTTTACTCACAATTTATACAGATTTGTACAAATTGTACAAGCGGAATAGTACAATCATCCGTTCATACACATACGGCATACTATACAATAAGACGGGGGGGGGTAGACAGGACAGGAGGACTTGACGATGGAGGACAGAGAAGAGAGGGAACCACAAGAGGAGAGGGGAGGGGAAAAAATTCCAAACTGAGCTTCCATGGGGAAGTAGAGTCTGGGACTTTCCAAAAAACCTCAGCATTCCATAGGCCTACTTTTACAACATTAACACAACACTTGCACCAGGGGACAGGGAAAAGGGGCAGTGGAGGTGTTCCCAGCATGACCATAATTGGCGTGGTCCCCATCTCTCCAGTGAAGTTGTTGGATGAGGAAAGGGATGTGTGCGAAGTTGCCCTGACAGGTGCCTGGTCTTGGGGCCTCAGTTTGCAGGGTTTTCAACCATCCATCCATTTTCTATACGATGAGTCTCTCTCTCTGGCTGTCAACGAAGGCGGTATCGCTCCCTTCTACTCCCTCAGGTTCGGTGACATAAATAAGACTTGTGCTTGTGTGTGTTTTTGGAAATGGTGCTAGAGGAGTTAAATGGGGGGGGGGGGGGGGGGGGCATGAAAGGTTCAGAGTTGAGTTTTAGCTTGCTGTGGGTTCTGACCGCCACAATAGCCCATGTTAGGGATTGTTGTGCCTGCAATAAAAGCCTTTGTTCCAGGATTAGGTCTGCTGCTTGTGTGTCTTGCCCAAAATTGTAGCAACATTACTGCCGCCTGTGTAGAATACTACATATCATCACGTCTTTAAATGTCTTATATTTGTATTTTACTTCATTGAGACAGTTTTATGCTAGAAAACACTTTTATTGACAAAAATACGTAACATTTGCTTAAATATGCATTTTTAAAAAGTGATAATAGATAGAAATGCAACCACAAAACATTAAAAAAATATATTTTAAAAACATGATGGAATGAAGCCATGGATTTTGAAGCATACAAGAATGAACGATGGTGAATATCTGCGAAACATGAACAATATTCAAAGAAAACAACATTAAAGTTTTTACACCTTCTGAATGTTTTCTTGACTTGAAATGACAACAAAAAAACGGAGGCTCCAATTAACTTTGGAGTCCTATAGAAGGCATAAATAAGAGCCGTGTGGTAAAAATGTCCGCTCCCCTGCTGCTCTTGATGAACTCTCTTGGCCAAATGCTTGACACTGCTTGCGTAAGTAGGCTTCTTTTAAAACATGACTGCATTTGCATGACAAAGCTCGATGGCTGAAGAGAAGGAGGGGACTGGTATCTGAACAGACGAGGAGGCAGAATAGATTGGTCCTTTCACACAGACGCTTGGGTTGCTGATCGCCCGCCAGTCTTGGTACTTCTGCTGGATATGTTGGACGTTGAGGCAGAGGTACTTGATGACGAATCTGGATGGATTTACCTGCAGATGCCCTACACGTGTGGATTCTGTTTCCAGATTACTTAGAGAGTGACGTTCAGCTATTTTGTTTGAAAAACGCGGATTTAAGTTTTACCTATGCCATGACTCGGAAACCTGTATAATCCAGATTTTTTGAAAGCACCCTGGTGGCTTCCCTCCAGTCTGAAGTGGAATGGAATAGTTTTTTTTTTTACACTGTGTGAAACATTGATGCAAAAGTTTTGTTTTTTCTTCCCCGAGTGACAGGACCAGGACTAAATTGGACAAGGTTTTTGTTTGAAGTGGACACTAGACTGATTTAGAGATGACTGGGGCCTTGCATGCTGGACTAATACTCATTACTGTTGTGGTAATAGCGTCCTTACTATTCTACGCTTTATTAAATAATGATAATAATACAATTAGGATTATCTGGGGGTGTGACGGCACACTATGACCTCTGTTATGTACTTACCTCAATTTTGAAGGTCATGGTACGGTTTATTTTCAGTACAGCAAAGGAAAAAATGCAAACCAATAAACTGTTAAGGTTTTGTGTAAACACTTAAGGACATAGAAAACGTAAAGTTGCAGCAGGTAATTCTCAAAAAATACATATATATCAAATAAATAAAAATCTATGAATCATTAATGAATTATGCTGTTTCATGGTTGAATATGGCCTATCATTAATCATGCTTAAGCATAATGTCAAATGTCAGGCATTCAGAAGATGCACTCAAAGAAGATATGCAGTATTCTCCAATGGTCATAAGGTGACGGTAATGTTACTGTAATGTCGGGTGAGACACACAAGCACCAGACTTGATGACTGCAACAATATACTTTTATTGCGGATTTGAAAGGCACAGTAATCCATAACACGGGCTACTGTTGTGGTTGTAACTCACGCCAAGCTAAAACTCACCTCTAAATCCCTGATGTCACTTCCTGTTTGCCCTTCATTTAGCTCCCCTAGAAAAAAATATAAAAATTCAAAAAATATATTCAGAAGGTCGGAAAGAGATATTGTGAAAATAAAAATACTTTGTGAAAATACTTCATTAATGAATAAGAAAACTTTTAAAAACTGGGGATTATTGTAATAAAAAAATAATATATACATACATACATTGAAGGGTTTTGCGCATTAAAGCTGCAAAATCCAGTCCCTTGTAGGTCAATACTGCATAGGCTAAACGACCTGAACAAAACATCCGCATCGTAGCTTTAAGCTTTGTGTTATCGCTGACAAAGCAAATTCATGTCATATTCAATAATATATCTCATTAATAGAGTATGTCAAGACAAAGGCAAAGCATGCTGGGAAACCAGCACACGCAGCTCTTCAACAGGAAGTTACCCCGCATGCCTTGTGGGTTATAGCTGGCTATAAAGTAGTATTGCTTTGCATGTATACTGGTGTGTAATTGTTTCTTGCGATGTGGTGCTTTCGTCTGATCCACTTTATCTTCGTCTTTATCCAATTATGCATTTCCAAATAACTACAGAAGATGGTATTCAAGCTCTGGCTTCTCCTTACTATGACACCGTGACGCCCGCCTGGCTGCACTCTGTTGTTTACTAAGTTGACGCCTGCCTGATGCGATAAACACTTCCTGTCCCGCACTACCGTGTGCCGTTATACCCCTGGTATGAACTAATTAGCTTTGTGAAACATGTGGTCAATAACGAGTGTAATGTCCACTTGACTCTTCCTGTAGGTTGTGAGTGACAGTGAGCCAACACATGTTGGAACCGACAGAATAGGAGACCCACCTGGTAAGTCATCGTCACTCGACCGGGCAACCCTTCAACCCAACTCCTGACTCCTAAATGTTCCTCTCCAGGACAGTCCAGGTTTGTCCACTTAACCTCGCAGTGGGCCTTGGTGCTGGTCAACGACTCGTTAGATTTCCCCAGGGCTGAGAGTTCCTGCAGAGGCCAGTTCAGCTCACTTCCCACCATGGACCAATCGGAGGTGCGTGAGGGGGCCATGGACTTACTGCACCAGGCTCGACTCCAGTCACCAGTTTGGATCAACAGCACCTCCGAACTGCCCCCCAAGCCCTTGCCCCTCTCCAAGCAGTGTAAGTGAGATATACCGTACCGGCTGACGCAATTTAAAACCACCTTTCAGTATTTGGTCAAATGTGGGTTGTTTTTTAGATCTGCAGTTCTCAGCTCTAAACTTCCCCAAAACTTCCAGAGAGGGTTTTGCTCGCATCAACACGTCCTTCCCGGCTTTATCGTCGATCAGTGTGTGTGTTCGTGTTCAGTGGGACCCAGACTGGAATGAAGTGTCCACCATCTTCTCCTATGCTGCTCCCGTCTTTACCAACGAGTTCCAGCTACGGGGTCAGAAGGACCTGCAGGGACGAATCGTGCTGGCGCTCATTGTTCACGGGAAGCACCTTCCGTATAAAGCATCCTTTGCTAACGATGGCGCATGGCATCACATCTGTGTCACGTGGAGCAGCAGCCTCTGGGCTATCTATGTGGATGCGGAACGAAAGGACATGGGATTGGGCACGGACACTTCCAGAGATATCCATGCTGATGGGATACTAATTCTTGGTCAGGACCAGGACTCGTTTGGAGGGAATTTCACAGAGCCCTTTTTTGGAAACATTACCGACTTAAACGTTTGGAATACTTCCCTGGAAAGCCGCCACGTTCGTGCTTTAAATGGATGTTCAGCCATGAGTCAGGTCATGCTCTTCAGCTGGAACCTTGACCACGTGTTCAGTCACCAATCAGTCAAGGAAGTCCAGGCCCTTCTGTTTTGCCCAGGTATGGCCACATTTTATTCACGCTGCCGTGCACAATATATTCCTGGGTTAACCAGAATATAGGAAATGTTCTGAAAACGTCAGAAACGTGTCAACACCTTGTTGAGATTGCCAATTTTAAATCAGGACCTTTGACCTAGAACTGAATCAACTCCAATATTAGGTGATATGAACACATCAATTGTAAAATGCACCTGAATGCAGTAGAACCTCGGTCAGCGTACGCCCCAGTTAGCATGTTTCTTATGCCATCACCTTGCCTCTGTTGGTGTACAATATGCCGTATGTCGTGTTAAATGGTAAATGGCCTTTCACTTGTGTAGCCTTTCCCACCGCCAAGGCACTCAAAGCGCTTTGACACTCTTAGCACATTTACCTACTGATAATGTTGCATCAGGAGCAACTGGGGGTTCAGAATCTTGCCCAAGGATACTTCAACGGGCGACCAAACCCCAAACCTTCAGGGTGGGAGACCACCACTCTACCACCTGTGCAAACAGGTTCAAAGCGCTTTGAGCACCTTGGAGGTGGAAAAGTGAAAGAGTGTTTACCGTGGATTCAGAGAGATCATACACAGCATGGGGTAGCTTGAGGGACAATCTGGCGTTGAGCAGGTCTCAGCGTGAAGCTTAATTAGTCAGGCCTAAATTGGTCACAGATATGTGCAGGACCAGCCCGCCTATTGGCAGTCAAGGTGCACTGCAGAGAAAAGGCAGCAGGTCTGACAACACAGATGACGACAATGACAAGATATGCGCTATATTGTACACTAACCGAAAAATGTACACAAACTGAGACAAATGTTGGACATACATTTTCAACATTCAAATAAAAAACATGGCTGCACGGCGGAGGAATGATTAGTGCACAGGCCACACAGCGAGGAGACCCGAGTTCGATTCCACCCTGGGCCATCTCTGTGTGGAGTTTGCATGTTCTCCCCGTGCATGCGTGGCTTTTCTCCGGGTACTCCGGTTTCCTCCCACATTCCAAAAACATGCAAAACAAAATATGTGCCCTGTGATTGGCTGGCCACCAGTCCAGGGTGGACTCCGCCTCTAATCTGAAGACAGCTGGGATAGGCTCCAGCAGTTGAAAACATGTGATGTACGCTAACAGAGGTTCTACTGTACTTCTGTTTGTGCACTTTAATATGTATACTGTGTACACTGTGTACTTTGTTCCTAGTAGTGTTGTCCCAAGTGCGCAAGCATTCCAGACTCTCAGAAGATGGCAGTAGGGATAGAGTAGGGTGGAGCAGTTGAACTTTCTCGTTACTTTGGCTGATGTGTTGCAACAGAAATGACATTTTCCAAACTGTAAGATGATTGGTTCAAACAGTCTTAGATTGGAGCACAACACTTTGGCTCACTTGCAAAGCTCTTTCTGCATCTCATTGCTGTTCATTCATGCGTCTGAGCTCATTCCTTTCATTCCTTTTAGTCCGTGCCACCAAAATGCAAAGATCCTTCTCAAATTCTTTGGCTCATTTCCTGAAACAGACCAGCTTTGATGAAATGAATGACAAATTCAATTCTGTTTGGAGGTTGATGTTTGGAGGATGTTTGGCCGTGTTATTTGGAGAATGTCGTTTCTGTTCAATGAGCCAAACCAATCGACAAAACGCATTCATTTTCTACCGCTTACCCTCACGAGGGTCGTGGGGGGTGCTGGAGCCTATCCCAGCTGCCTTGGACACCCTGGACTGGTGGCCAGCCAATCCCAGGGCACATATAGACAAACAACCATTCACACTCACATTCATACCTATGGACAATTTGGAGTGGCTAATTAACCTAGCATGTTTTTGGAATGGGGGAGGAAACCCGAGTACCCGGAGAAAACCGGGGAGAACATGCAAACTCCACACAGAGATTGAGAGAGAGTGGGATTGAACTCGGGTCTCCTAGCTGTGCACTAACCACTCGACCACCGTGCAGCCATGGACAAAACTGTAATACTGAATTTTTTTTCACTGCCATTTGCCCGATGATGGCCCCAATGGGCTGGTCCAAGTCATTCAAATTTTGGGTGTCTGCTGATCTGTTGAGTCACCCGTCATTTTTTGTTTGGCGGGAGTCACATTTGAGGTCAAACCATTTCTTTTTCCCCTCTCTGTCGTATGTCCTGCTGTTGATGCAACGTTCACTGCAAGTGTGCCAGCCTCCCATGCTGGCTTTTTGTTGGTGTTGGTGTTGGTGTTGGTGTTGGTGTTGGTGTTGGTGTTGGTGTTGGTGTTGGTGTTGGTGTTGGTGTTGGTGTTGGTGTTGTTGTTGGTGTTGGTGTTGGTGTTGGTGTTGGTGTTGCTGTTGCTGTTGGTGTTGGTGTTGGTGTTGGTGTTGCTGTTGCTGTTGGTGTTGGTGTTGGTGTTGGTGTTGGTGTTGGTGTTGGTGTTGGTGTTGGTGTTGGTGTTGCTGTTGCTGTTGCTGTTGCTGTTGCTGTTGCTGTTGCTGTTGGTGTAGCCTGCAGTAAAGCTACTAAATTGAATATTTTTCCTGTGGCAGATTTCCTGCAGCAGTATCTCCACCTCTGGACTACAAAGTTTTTTTTTTCTTTTCACCTGCCGCATGCCAATTAATTTGCCTTTTGCTTTCAGCATTTTGAAATCTACATCCCCACATGACCTGCAATCTCATGCCCTTTTATGGGCATTGATGGGCAGTTAGGTATGCTAATTGCATTGCATAAAGTTGTCTTTTTTTGTTGTCAGCTGGCTCTCCCTCCAAACCTTCCTGCTAGTTTGCCGTTTTCTTTGGCACCTCACTTGACTCAACACACAAGAGTTTATCCTGTTAGCGTAAAAACCAATGAAATTCAGTAGGTACTAAAAAAGGACTTGCCACTCTCCTAGTATACCTAGCTCGGGCCCATTATGACCGGCCTTAATCTATTTTCATTTATTCTACCCTTAGCCCGACTGTGGGCATGCCCACCCCGCTGTGACTGGTCACATTACTAAGCGCTCCTGAGGACTTCCGGGCTACTGCCATACCCCGCTTTTTAATTTTGTTGGTATAGGAGTTGATAATAAATGAATGGACCGCGACTTAAAAGGTCCACGTTTGTGAATGCAGACGATCGTGGCATCGGTAGTGGAAATGTGGTCATTACACTTTACATGTTAAAAAGCTCGGGTTGATTCATGGATTGTGGTGGAAAGGCTATTAAAAAGACGCTTCCTGTATGCACACTCTGTAATGCTACACAGACAACCGCTTACTTACGTAAAATACTAAACACAGTTAGCACCAATTGTTACTTACAGCTTGCACTTCTGACTCTTCAACATGACCAAGTAACGTTGAAAGGCATCAGGCTTCAGCAACAGTTTGGTTCCTAGTCCAGCTTCGCCCAGGTTCACCAAACAGTCCTATGTTTTTCTCTTGCTGGTCAGGAATCAGGAATCAGACACTCCAGCCTCTTCTGCCCGATGTTTGCCTCTTTGGGTTGGTCAAAGTCCGTTCTAACATGTAAAATATTTGACAAACTTAACTTGCAGCTTACCCCGCCTCTCGCGGGAAGACAGCTGGGATAGGCTCCAGCACCCCTGACCCACGTGAGGATGAGCGGTAGAAAATGAATGAATGAAGTTACAGCTTATACCCGGGCATCAGAAAGTCCGTGTTAGAAAAACTCAGAGCTTTCAGAGCCATGCCAAACGTCTTACACGGCTCACTTCCAAGGATGCAAACCCCAATATCTGAAACTTTGACATAGTTTAGCACGAGAATACAGCATTCTAACTATATTTATAGGTCAGAAAGGTGGCCCCTTTAACTGACTATCTGCATGATATCCAGAAAGCGAAGTTTGTCCTGGTGTTTGCATTGACCTTCATTAGTGAATACAGTGCGTCTACTTCCTCCTGTCAAAGATTATCCCTCATTTTTCAACACTTTTTGTTGGAAATTCATTTTTTTTCCGTCTGACTGTTTGTGATCAGCAAAGCACCAGCAGATGGAACGGCAAGGCTGCATTACGCTGCAGAGCCAGTCAGACCAACACCTTCTGATGAGGCTGACAGACTGCTCTGAACCACTTCCCTTCATCTGCATGAGTAGCAGAGGTAAGTCTTTGTCTTATCAGATGGCAATTTCACAGGTAAACTGGCCTGGTAATGAACCATGAACCACCAATTTGCCAGGACAGTAATCCCTCATTAGTGCAGCTTTGTAGTTAGAGAAAGGTCAGAAACCTGTTTTTGACCTTCTAAACACATTCTTTTAACCATTATTAGAGCCTTCTGGACATTAAATAACATCCCTATAGTCACCTTTACACCCATATTGCCAAATATAGTAGACATAATAAGATAAAATAAGAGTGCTTGTGTGTGTGCACTCAATAAGGTCATCAGATCTTACCTGTATGCATTCCCACATCGTATCAGTATTTGGGACCAAATATGAGGTGAAAGAAAACGGAAAACGGGAAAAAGTACCGCGTGTGGAGTAAGTACTTTATTATCTTATATATTTATATATAAAATAATGTCCGATGTTTCCAAAATGTCCCTTTATGCATACATATAGCTATCTGCGATTAATTCTGAGTTAACTATGGAAAAATGCAATTAATCATGATTAACTATTTTGTTGTTTGTTGTATGTTTTATGCATGTTAAACTATAATTGTAAAACTATAAAAATGTGTTTTCTGCTAACATTTGGATTTGCATTATTTGGTATGGGAAAATGTATTTGGTTAAAGTCCATTTAGGTTGGAATTAATGATGCTAACTAAGGTCCCACTGTATTTCATGTATTGATTTTGTCATTTGGGCAAAGTGGTCAGACACGTTTGAAAGATGATGGCCAGCATGGTTGGAATACCTGAGACAAAGATGAAATAAAAATATCTTTTATACCACACATTGTCCTGATAATGCAGTTTTCATGTTGTTCCCATGTTTTTTGGCCCAGAGCGTTACGTGAAGATGAAGCAGATCAGCGATTCCCAGAGCTCTCAGCCCACTGCATTTATGAATCATCTGATGAAACTCTCCAACAATAGCCAGGTAGACAACCCAAACCTGTTAAGGCATTCACAATTCTTCTTTTCTGCAGACGTGGGGATATCCTTCTTTGAAGATGTCATATTTTAGAGTATTTTTAGTTAACCGATTAAACCATGAAGAAAAATGTACTTTTTCATTACTCCAACTCACTTTGGAACCCAACTCAATTCAAAAGGTTCGGGAAACTTTCAGTCTTTGGCAACTTGTGAGTCTTTGAAACCCGAGTCTTCTTCGAGCATACGTGAGTCAGTGAAACTTTTGTTGCGTCAACCCCGCGAGTTAGTGAAACTCGAGTCTTTGTCAAGGTGAGTCAGGTGAGTCAGTAAAACTCTCATCAACCTGAGAGTCACTGAAACGGAATGAATCTCAAGTTGACGTGAAACCCAGTAGCGAGTGAAACTTGAGATTTTCCACGAGTCAATAAAACTCGAGTTTGCGTCAACTCCTGAGTCAGTGAAAGCCGAGTCTTTTTCAAGCACCCATGACTCAGTGAAGCTTTGGTCTTTGTAGAGCACCCCTGAGTCAGTTCAACTTGAGTCTTTGTCGAGCGCCCATAAGTGAGTGAAGCGTGGTGCGTTGAGGATGTGCATCGTGCATTCTGATGCATTTTGGCAGGAAGTTGATTTTTCCATGTAACTAAGGGTGAGTAAGTGCATGAGTTAAGGGAGACTAATACCCGTGTGTCCCCAGGCGAGTAAACTATGAGCTTTCAATGACTCGTTCGTGACACACAATGTTTTTTGCATGCCACCATATATTCGGTTTGGAATTGCCAAAGCATAAATGACCGCAGTGCTCTTTCCACTCCCAGGCAGTACTCGGGCAGCAGCCATCCGGGCTGAGCAGCCTCGGTGAAGCCTCAGCCCTGTTGGACGTGTCTGTCCAGGCTCTGCAGGGCACAAGGCAGGAAGGACTGCAGCCAGAGGACATGGTTTCTCTCATCCAGCTGCTGTCACTGGCCGCCGACGTCCCCCTACAGCCGGCCGACGGCGCCAACCACAGCGAGGAGAGCGTCCAGGAGCTCAGCCAGCACTTCATCAGCGTGGCCGACAGCGTCATCAGCCAGGACAATGCCTTCAAGTGGCAAGCCATCAAAGAGGTAGCAGACGCTGACTGCTTTGCACCTTCTTATCTCCTCTTTGCCTTGCTGCACACTTGGCTCTCTTTGTAGCATTTTATGTGGCGAGCGGGATGTAGATTTTCCCCAACTGCCACTGTGACCATTCATGAGTGAGAAAAAACATATACACCCTGACAGCCAATCAGTTATTTAGTCATACAGTATCTTCGTTTTGGAAGCTTCTCACCGTCCCTCGTCTAGATGAAGAACATCTTTAAATGCCATTGTCCCAGCCATTTTTTCAGACCGCAAATCATTGAGCTTCTGGTGGACAGCAGCCAATTCCTGTATTTCCGGCTGTAACCACTAGAGGGCAATATGCTTTCATTCATAGGTTGATGGGCTGCTGTAGTGTGAGGGTCAGGGACAGGTGAACAGGCCATCAACTGCTTTATCAAGCTGCTTAAAACATATTCAAATGGAAACATTTTTCCTTTCTTCATTGGAAACGACAAAGACTGCACACAGGAACTCAGCTTTTGTTTGATGCAGGATTCTAAACAGAGAAGGATCGTCGTCCTGTTCACACACGCATGCGTGGCAGCTTTTTATTGTTGATTTCAGTATATGATTGTATATGGAGGGCGCCTCATGGCAAGTGTTATGTTTGCATTACCGCTCGCCTCCCGTCCCTCTCCGGGCTCTCAGCACTCCAAGGTCGCCTCAGCCCACACTCAATGGATGAGCATCTCTTAGAAAACCTTCCAGTGCTCTTCCTCCAACCCCCTCCTCGCCGTGCTGCCCCGGCCCCCCCAAAGTCTACTTCATACAGACGTTGTGTTTTAAAAGGATGGGTTTCAAAATCAACAATAGAAAATTTCATTATGACTAGCGAGTAAGTCCATGCTTCCATCTTTAGTTCTTCTTGCATGAGGATGTCACGGGGGTCTCCAAACTTTGTCTTCCGGGGTCCAAACCATGGCAAGATACACCAAACTGTGAAATACACTGGATATTTAAGGGGCCATTTTTTTGTTTATGTGTTGTACTTTTGTTAACTTCATCATTATCGCTAAAGCTAATTTGTGGTTATGGCAAAATCAATACAAACAAAACAAGAGTTGGAGGGGCCACTTATCTTCACAGCTTCAGCAGAGGACAAAAGATCCTATCTTCTTAACCGTTCTTTCAACCGCTTCCCACAACTCACAACATTTCAATTTAGCACAAACGGGAGAAAACGATGTCAACAAAAATTAGAACTCTCAAACGAGATGATTCACTTTGCAAATGAATAAATAAGCATTCTTAACTATGTGTGAAATATATACATTTTTATTGCAACTGACAGAAGGATCATTGACAGGACGGGATTATATATAGTACACTGCCGACAGTACATTCCACTTACATATATACATTTGCGCCATTGTTCTAAGTAGAAGTTGAAAGGACGATGGTTTTTCCGTGTGGTGTCTGGCTGCCAACAGTTGCGTCTCCACGAACGTAAACTGAACCTTAAATGTTCATTTATCACTTTCATTTTCCATTTCCATTTATATTTTAGTTCCGCACATGTTTCCAGTTCTGGTTGCTATTTTGGATGTTTGTGATAAAAAATGACAACAAGACAACAGTTGGACTTGTTGGACACTGTGTATTAATAACATGACAAAACATGCGCCATATTGTTTGCTAATCAAAAAAAATACAACACAAATTGAGGCTACATTTTCTGTACATTTTTTCATGTTCACTGAAAAACATGCTAACCAGGGCGGATGCTAACCGAGATTCCACTGTAGATTATACTGTTATGTAAGCTAGTTGGACTTATTTTGAACCATTTTCAAGCACAGAAATGGCTAAATGGAGTAAAAGACAAATATAAACGTTGTGATGATATGTAGTATTCTACACTGGTCACTAGGTGTCAGTAATGTTACTGTAATGTTAGGTGAGACACTCAAGCACCAAACTTGCCAGAACAACAGGCTTTTATTGCAGGTTCGAATGATCTCACAACAGGCCCAACGATCTCGAACACGGGCTACTGCTGCGGCCGTAACCCCTGGTATTAGTTCCTGTCGAGGGTCGCGGGGGGTGCTGGAGCCCATCCCAGCTGCCTTGGGGCGAGAGGCGGGGTCCACCCTGGACTGGTGGCCAGCCAATCCCAGGGCACATATAGACAAACAACCATTCACACTCACATTCATACCTATGGACAATTTGGAGTGGCCAATTAACCTAGCATGTTTTTGGAATGTGGGAGGAAACCGGAGTACCCGGAGAAAAGCCACGCATGCACGGGGAGAACATGCAAACTGGTGAAAACATTTATTTATCAATTTAGTCAAAGAAGTAGGCACATCTCATTTATCAACCAGGAAGGCCATCCTTCCTTTTTTGTGTCATTGTCCACGTCCCAGTGGTTGTGCCTATAAAGTGTATTTGAATGCTTTTATGCACCTCATTAGCAGGGCAGACGAGTCCATGAAGGTTGCTGATGTGCCAGTGCTGCATGTCTTGTAGGTGGTAAATGGCCCCATGGATGTGGTCAAGAGTATCGACCGGATGGTGACCAGCCTGAGCCCTCGCTTGATGGCAGAGAGCGATCACATGACGTTTCAAAGCCCTAACATCAGTACGTGTCGCACACATCACAGATCCATATTTACATTTGCTTTGCAAATGCAATCTTTTCACATTTCCCACTGCATACGAGGCTTTAAACTGAGAATATTGGTCAATACGTCAGTCATTTATCTTTTCATCCCAGAACATTTCCCCAAGAAATGAAAACAGCTACGGTTGTTCCAATTTTTAAAAGTGTTGGCACACACCAATTTACAAACTGCGGCCCGTCTCCTTACTACCACAATTCTCCAAAATTATTGAGAAGCTATTCAACAACAGGCTGGATACATTTATTAATGCAAACAAATTACTATCAGAAAGTCAGTATGGATACAGAGCTAACGTTTCCACCTCCATGACACTGATCGAATTTACAGAGGAAATCACTGACACTATAGATCAGAGGAAGTGTGCAGCCGCAGTTTCATGGATCTGACAAAAGCCTTTGATACAATCAATCATGACATCCTAATAACTACATTGGAAAGGTACGCAATAAGAGGATTAGTTCTGAACTGGGTCAAAAGATCCTTAGCTGACAGGAAGCAATACGTACAGCTAGGAGAATACACATCTGCAAGTTCATATATTATGTGTGGAGTTCCCCAGGGGTCAATACTGGGACCAAAACATCAATGATATCTCCAAAGTAACGAAAGACTTAAAGCTGGTATTATTTGAACCAGTCATGATGTGCTATATACGTATATCACTATATTGACACTTACTATGGTACCCATTATGGCATTGGATGCTCATATCGCCCAGTACTTTGCTACGGGACAAAAATAAAATTAAAATTAAAAAATGAAAAAAATTAAAAATTAAAACTTAAAGGAAAGCAGGAAGTGAACAAATGTAACAGTTAGTGATTGTAAAAGTACCAGATGGAGGGGTAGGATTTAATAAGCTTTGCTTCTTCCTACTCCTTTTGGACATGTGGAACTGGGAACTGATTATGGGATGCACTCAATTGGAATCTGATGCATGTTCAAATGAGATGAAACCATTACCATTACCATTACCATTACCATTACCATTACCATTACCATTACCATTACCATTACCATTACCATTACCATTACTGTGTGGGAAATGGGTACACCTGTCCAGAAAAAAAACATACAAGTTTTATTGGACTAGAAGTGGCGTTATTTATGATGGAGTTATCATCTGGGTGAGCTTTATATTTTTAGGAATGTCAAGGCAGCATTCCAAACAACATTCAATTTCCAAGAGAATAAGACACATCCCAAGCGAGGGGACAAGTTCATAACAACAAGGACATAAACTAGAGCTACATAAGCTGAAAATACGTTTTTTTTAAGTACACGGATACAATAAAAAGTTTTCTGGATGTTCTGGAAAAAGACACTGTTAATGGCCTGGACAGAAGTCAGGGTTTAGAAACATATCAAACAGGCCCATTTTAACACCAAAACTTTGTATTTACAAATGAATGAAAATCATATTTGTGTACTGCATTTAGTTAATCAGTGGTTTAGTTAATCAATGTCCTAATTGAACAACTCTGCTGTCTCAAATATTACATTCCTCAATCCACATATAGTAATTATAGTTGCAGCGCACTTTGCAATTTTCGTGCACGGCGCAGCGCTGCGCACCCATGCCTCCGTCCCTCCCACCGGCGCAAGTGGCAAAGAGGGAAGAGAGAAGGCATGAGTGGGTTTAACAGGCAGAAGCATATTAAGCATGTTAAGTATTCCTTAACAGCAAGCGGTATGCGCTGTGTCATTCAATTTGTGTACGTAACTGCATCACAAACTTAATGCAATTATATATTGCGGCCACTGGGTGTCACCAGAAAACTTACTTACTGTTTATGGCACAGCCATCATTACACTGCTAAAAATGAGTTACCATGAGTTTTTCGTATTTTCTGCCTTTTATTGGGTCGTGTAGGAACAGCATGAAATCTACCTTGAATGTGCTCTGCTTTCTTATTACGTTCAGAATTAGCAGTGCAACAGCAGAGGCTGTGGGAACCATCCAAGGGATCAAGTTTCTGTGGACCGGAGAGTGAGAAGCACTCCGATCCAGACTGCATCTCAGTCCCACATCAAAAGATACAGGATCTCCATGACAATGGTAGGCGCTCTAAACATTCTCTTTGACCAATCTTCACTCACTTAAGTCAATTGCATAATCAGACTTATTTGTCACAACACAAATGACTCTTTTAGGAAAGGAGTCATATTCAGTCTTGCAAATGAATGCCTTGACTTGAGAATGTGTAGTATGCATTCCTCCTTTTCTCTCGGCAAGGTCTTGCCATGAAGTGCGGATGGAGGCACATTGTTGGGTTTTCAACAACAATTCACCTTGAACAATAAATGGTCCTCAATTAACGCTCTCTCTATGCTATTTAATTTATCAGTCTGGTGCAACCTGTAGAAATACTTTTCTCTCTAATCTCTGTAAAGGATTCCATAAACTCACCTTGGTCAACACCTGGTATGGCTCTTTGCGGCCTCTTTTCAATCCTGAAGAAAACATCAGCATGGTCCCCACCGTCACTGATGGAACCCAGAGGTATTGTTTACGTTTTTTGGGGTGGGGCACCAGTGAATGGAGAAAAACTTTGAGCTATTGATACGCCCTCAACTCGCATGCTATCTTGCCGTTGATGTTTTACTCCTATTTCCGATCATAATTGGTGATAAAATAAGTGTTGTAATTATTAGATAAATGCAGCTCCAGAACCATACCCTTCTCTCTTCAATTGCCATTGTTTGTTTGTGACACAAGTTAGGTTTTATCCCTAAATGTGCCTCACACGGGTATTAAACACATTAAAAATATAAAATGTATACAGTCGCTACTCACTATTAATGAATGGTAAGAGGACAAATTGTCTGTTGGTGCGTTCATGGGTCGCCAAACAAAGGGTGAAAGGGTGAAACGCTTGAGGAAAAGTCATTATTAGTCGCGGTGCAACAGTAGAGGGAACCCACGGTACGGTCCCGGGGTTTGGGCTACAACAACTGTCAACTTCCCAATGCATTTTTCTGAAAGGGCCTGCATTAATACGCTGTAAAAAACAAACAAACAAAAAGAAAGCATTAAAATTGCAATTACAAATGTGAACCGCGACGGAGCCTATTTTTGGAGGAATACATCAAATGAAAAAAGAATCTGCCGAATGTGAATTTTCAGTGAATTTTGTACTTGGCTAGTCTTTTTGGGGGTGGTGTTCGTTTTTCCCAAACAAATGTGTACACTTTAGATATTTGGGTACGATCCTGGGGTCCTCTGTCATATCCACCACGGTGCTGGGAGACAATCAGCCCGTCAGCACTGCAGTCCACTTTCATCTCCATCACAAAGTACAGGTGAGAACGCCTGCTTTTGAATATATTCACTCTTATTGTTTCCATGGACACATTCATCTCCGTGTGGTATCCATGTCATAGATCTCTGCTGGGGCTGTGTATGATCCAGTATGCGCCTTCTGGGATTTTACCCTCACGTAAGAGATATTTGGAATTTTTAAATTTCCAGCAAACATTAAGAAATGTGAATATGTGTTATGAATGTGTGCTTTGTGTGTCTACCCAGTCCAGAGGCTGGTGGGTGGTGGAATACCAAAGGGTGCAAGGTTGTTTCCAAACAATATGACTACACCGTGTGCTACTGCAACCACACCACCAATTTTGCATTGCTACTACAAGTCTACGAAGCCCAGGTAGTCATACGGTTTCCATCCACAGTGTGTGCAGCTATTTACAGCTCATACTTTGTGTGTATGCGTGGGGGTTTGTGTGTGTATGTGTGTGTGTGTGTGTGTATGTGTGTGTATGTGTGTGTATGTGTGTGTATGTGTGTGTTTCAGCCGAGCCCAGAAAACAAAAAAGCTCTGCAGGTGCTGACGTTCATTGGCTGTGGAGTGTCTCTGTGTGGCCTCCTCTTCACCTTCATCCTTTTCATTGTTGTGGGGTGAGTCACAAACATCACCGAGTGCACCCTTTAAATCACGGAGGGTGAAAAGCTGTTTTTTTTTTAAAAACCTACCAGACTCACATCAAGAAAAAAAATTGATTTGTTGAAGAGAAATATTTTCTGAAAATCCTGAACATAACAGTTGGATGTCTTCAGTCAAGAGGCGGGGTACACACGGTATTGGTCGCCAGCCAATGACAGGGCACATATATAAATATATAAATATCATATCACGTCAAATCACATATTCATTCACAGAAAGACAAATTTATTTACAATTACATTTCATTTGTTTTTTAAACACTGGTAGTCCCGCAAAAATATGACACATAACCAATGTAGAGAAACTAACGCTAAAATGTTAAAGCTACTTACTTGAGAGATGTCTTGAAGTAACCTCTTTTCTTGAGGAACTTCAGACCGTGTAGTCTCTACTTCCGGATCAGATTCGGGTTCCTACATTTTAAAAAGCTAAAATCGCCTTTAGTATCAACTCCTACAAAGTTGGCTTTGCAGCTAGCGGCACAAACCGGAAGCCTTCTAACCCCTCGTCTCTGTGACCAACCACAGCAGGGTAGGCGTGCCCGGAGGCGGGCCGTGGGTGGAATAAATTAGAACAAACCATTTTTGCAGGAATCACAAAATCCAAAGGAATACAACTGGAATAGGTGCAGATTCTGGAAAATCTAGAACGCTTTCTGTGAGGGTTATTGTGTGGAGCTACTCTATAGAAGTCAACTCAACACAAAAATGTGTATAATTGGTCGGCACATATTTCTAGTCTTTTTGTGGCACTAACATGATTTTCTATATTTGTAGGATTTGATGTGAATGTGGTTAGACCCCTTCCGATCCCCCCGACCATTGCTTTTTTGGTATTAAGTAAAACCTTTTAACCTTTAAAAACTTTTGGCTGATGGAAATAATCCCTTTGTATTGGATAAACAAAATAAGCAGGTGTGAAAATAATCATCAGTAAAATTCCAGCTAACCATGTTACCCTGTCTGTTTTTCCTTACGCAGGGTTCCTAAATCGGACCGTACCACCGTCCATAAGAACCTGATTTTTGCTCTGGGAGTTGCTGAACTGCTGCTAATGTGCAGTGACTGGGCATCTGCTAATGAGGTCAGAACCCATGTTGATGCTGTAACCACATATGGGGCAAATAAGAAGAATCACCTTGAGTTATGTAACAAATAATTCTGCATAAACGCAAGAGAAAACATCAGACGAGCGACAATAAGAGAAAGGCAGCCACTTCCAAGGTGAAAGTAAACAGGCACCTTCTTGTTGGTGGGAAAAGTCCATCAAAGCATGAACAGCCATTTGGTTGCATCAGAAGAGGGGGAATGTGAGCCAATAGTGACGTCAAGTGACATCAGGATGCACATCATGGCTTTGATTGGCCATCGCTAATCACCGTTTTGTCCACTTTGATTTTTCAGGCTGCATGTTTTGTGGTAACGGCGCTGCTCCATCTCTTCTTCATGGCCTCGTTTTCCTGGATGCTGGTTGAAGGTTTGCTACTGTGGAGCAAAGTCGTGTCTGTCAATATCAGTGAGGACCGCAGAATGAAACTGTACTACGTCATTGGCTGGGGTAAATGTATGCTACTTCAATCATGGTCTGTTTACCCCGTGCATTTTCCTTTTTTTCTTTTGGTTTTTAATTTTCAAGTAGTTTTGATTAGACAAAAAAATCGAACTTTATTATGTATGAACTCGTATTATGTAGAAAGCCGATGCTGTGTTGTCCACGTCCGGGTCTCCAATTGTGTTCCTATGTGTTATGTTGAGAACTATGTGTTGCGCTGAGAACAGAATGTGAATAAGCAATAAACAATACCGTGATGTTTCCTCTCGCCCCCCCATGTAGACATGCCCAGTGTTCCCCATTAGACTAAATAGGCTTGGAGACTAAATATTCCAATCATCAGATATCAAAGCAGTGGCTGTTCCATAAATACGACTTTTAGCCACCACCACAACCACACTTCATTTTGCTTTTACTGAACTGTTTTGCAGGACTACCCATTCTGATAGTCGTGGTAACGCTGGCACTGACAGTGAACGAGTACAAGGCCGACGGTCACTGCTGGCTCAATCTGAAGACGGGCACCATCTGGTCTTTTGTTGGACCTGTAGTATTTGTCTTGGCGGTATGTGATCACTTTTAAAGCGTATATGTTCAAGTTTACATGTCTTTTTATTTTTTCATTTGGGTGTGTGCAGTGGCGTCGCCGGACAGATTTCACTGGGGCACGTGCCCCAGTATTGATCTGCAGTGCCCCAGTAGTGATCTGCAGTGCCCCAGTAGTGATCTGCAGTGCCCCAGTAGTGATCTGCAGTGCCCCAGTAGTGATCTGCAGTGCCCCAGTAGTGATCTGCAGTGCCCCAGTATTGATCTGCAGTGCCCCAGTAGTGATCTGCAGTGCCCCAGTATTGATCTGCAGTGCCCCAGTATTGATCTGCAGTGCCCCAGTATTGATCTGCAGTGCCCCAGTAGTGATCTGCAGTGCCCCAGTATTGATCTGCAGTGCCCCAGTATTGATCTGCAGTGCCCCAGTAGTGATCTGCAGTGCCCCAGTAGTGATCTGCAGTGCCCCAGTAGTGATCTGCAGTGCCCCAGTATTGATCTGCAGTGCCCCAGTATTGATCTGCAGTGCCCCAGTATTGATCTGCAGTGCCCCAGTAAAAACGTCACCAATAACAAAATATCACTTCAGAGTTTTAAGTGTAAGGCACATACTACTTAGTATGGTAATTCATTGCTGCTGTATTCACTCCACATAAACAATGCACACATGGCTAATTAATATGGTAATTTATTCCCGTGTAGCGACTTCAGCTGATAATACTTCTGTGTCAACTAGTACTGGGTTAAACGATTATTAATCATTACCTTTCGGCGTGAAGTATTCCCATACTTTGGATACTTTGTTGCGTGATCTTTTCTTCTGGCTGGACTTACTGAAACTTGTTGCCCGGGCCGCCGCCATGTTTTGATTCTGAGTAGTGGTGTGGCATTCGTGAACAAACGGGTCAAAAGAACTATCGAAGGAAAAGAACCGCCCATAAAATACCCGTCCAGTCCGCCAGCCGTTTTGTTCATGACGGACGCTGCACAAGTTGGTGAGCGGTTGAGTCGGAACGAACGTGAACATGAGTGAACGGACTGACTCGACACGACTGACGGGGTCTATGCACAGGGGGGGGGGGGGGGGGATCACAGGCTAACGACCAATTGACCGAAATGAACGGCTATTGATATATTGATAGAGCCTATGGATGGTGCAGTGGTTCTCAAATTGTCTATCTTCAGGAAAAAAACATTTTCCCCTGAGATCAAGTCGTGAGCCACATTTTGAAACCATTCAAGTTTATTATTATTATTACAGAGTACGGCTCCACACTTGGCTGAGAAGCACAATGGGGCAGGAGAGGCTTCACCATCTTGCCATCACGTCAGTGGAAAGTGAGGAACTTTCCAAGTTAAGCCACAGCCAAGTGATTGACCGCTTTACAAAAATGAAACAAGACGTTACAGTTTACTTCCCAAAAGAGGAAAGTGCACAAGTAGGCCAACTGCATTACTGCAGTGCATTTCAGGTGGTCAATCAAAGATCTAGACAACAACATAATCTGATATGATTGAATAGTTTATAGATCTATTTATGCTCTTTAATGATAAATAAGTGTTGAATTCTCTTGTGCACTTTGCGCGCTCTCATGAATTCTTCTATCGGTTCTGGTGACGCCCCTGGCTGTGTGAAATGATGTGGGTCATTTTGTTGTGTGACGTTTACTAATTAAGTGCTGCACAGTTTCAAATCAACATCCAAAATAATAAACATACAATAAAGTACAACATGAGAACAATAAATGTGTGGAAATACAGTAAATGGGTGAATATCAGCAATGAAAATCTTGTCTGAAAGTTTTTTTTATATATATTTTTATAATATATTTATTTCCGAAAATAATGGTAATGTAATGGTAATGGTAATGGTAATGGTAATGGTTTAATTTCATTAGACCATGCATCAGATTCCAATTGAGTGCATCCCATAATCAGTTCCCAGTTCCACATGTCCAAAAGGAGTAGGAAGAAGCAAAGCTTATTAAATCCTACCCCTCCATCTGGTACTTTTACAATCACTGTTACATTTGTTCACTTCCTGCTTTCCTTCAAGTTTTTTTAAAAAAAATTAAATTTTATAATTTTAATTTTATTTTTGTCCCGTAGCGAAGTACTGGGTGATATGAGCATCCAATGCCATAATGGGTACCATAGAGCGTGTCAATATAGTGATATATATAGCACATCATGACTGGTTCAAGACTCTTCATCCTTGTATTTAGCAAACATCAATTACCCCAGCTGACTTGGACCCTGGCCTGGCAGCCAGCCAATCACAGGGAACATAAACAAATACAGACACTCATTAATTGAGACACTAATTTCATGGCAAGGGGCGCCAAAGGTGCGCTGAATGCTCGCCAGCGCCGACCTGGTCTATTCTTTTTGATTCTCTCAGTATTTTAATCGGAATCCTGTAGGTCTTCAGAACCAGGTAACCAGAGTAAAGAAGCTCGCATAGGAGATGTTGCAATAATAAAAAATGTCCAACAAAATATACATTTTCTGTTTCTGTCTTGTCTTTGTTGTCAAATGCTAACTTCACCATTCGCCTTCGTCGACACCTTTGTGAACAAACCTCCACTCTGCTTTGTATCAGAGTCTGGTTATCTCATAGCTGCCGCGATGCCGTCCTTTGGAGGATTGTAATGACATGTATATCACCGGGAAGCTATTTATTATTTGGATAGTCGCCTTTGGAGGAGACTCTCTGGTCAAAACTTGGTGTATGAGAGCTTGTGAATGAGTTGAACTCGTTCCTGAAGAGAGGCCAACCGGAGCTGTCGCCTTCTTATTTGAGGCAAGGCTGACGCTGTTGTCCTCCACTTGCAGGTCAATTCAGTCGTCCTGTGCCGGGTTGTCATGGTGACTGTTTCCAGTGCTCGCCGTCGTGCGAAGATGCTCAGTCCACGCTCAGCATCGAAAATGCAGACCTTTGACCTCACCTGGTAAGATACAATGAAATGTGTATTTGTCTTGTGTTACTACTTTTCTGTGCAGTATTGTAGGAGAATATCTTTCTGCAAGCTGAGATCCAGCCCTTGCACACAATATTGATGTTTTCTTCTTATTCTATCAAACTGTGGTCAATATAGACAGTAGAGAGATAGGAGCTGTGGTTTGGGAGTTTTGTGTGGGAGCTGTTTGGTCTTATCAGCTTAACCTTCACCTGGCCCCAATACAACAAACTCTTGTGCATAATACTTAACGCTGGAAAGAGGATGATTTACGCTCATGTAACAAAGTAGGACTCTTCTACTCCATATTTTGCGTTGCTTATGCTTTTATTTTATTCCCAATGAGTAATAGATGGGCTTGAATTTCTGAGTATCACCCCAATAGTTGCTATGGTGGATTCCCATCTACTCCTGATTCATCATTTTACAATCCTTCAAATTTGCACATTTTTGGTCCAGACTTCACATTTTATTTCTAATGCAGTTGTTTCCAGTCAGGTTGCAGGGCTTTTCATAGCACTGAGTCTGCACCTTTCAACAACGGGCTGGCCCCCAAATACATCTCGGACCTCATTCAAATTTGCTCCCCAGCGCAGCCACTGAGGTCCGAGGGCCAGCTCCAACTTGTGGTGCCAAGACGAGACTTAAGACCAGGGGAGATCGAGCCTTTTCTGTAGTCGGCCCCAAGGTATGGAACTCTCTCTCCCCTCCAAAGTAAAAAAAGGCCCCCACCATCGAAGCTTTAAGTCTTGTCTTAAAAGCCACTTTTAATCTCAGGCTATTTAACTCGCCGTGAGTCGTATGGTCCTCTGTGTCTTTTAGTCCTTTCTTTTTGTTTTATTGCTGTTTTTAATTGCTGTTTTAAAGCTGGCCAATTGAAAGTTGCTTCTTCTCTGAAGAGTAGCAACTCAAAACAACATCAATAATACTATTTGCTCCACTGGCTTAGTGAAAAAACAATTATGATTAAAAAAGGTAGCCTAATTAATTGAAGGAATGAGTTACTTTGCCCTAGACATAATGTTAAGTTTAATAGCTGAAGACAAACTGCATTCTTTTCATTTTGTCGAATGTCCTTCAACCTCTGCATGGAACATGCCACAACGCCATCCTCGCTCTTGCAGCTTCATTCCATTACAAACAGGCTGGAAGTTGATGCCAGAAAAGTGTGTGTCTTCGCACTCCAGAAATGGAAACACATTTTGAACATAAAAGAGAAAAGGCTGAGTTCTGGCTTTGTCCTTGCCGATACATCGCAGTCGAAAATGTCTTCCCCAGGTGCAGCACTGTTGATGGGAACAAAAGGAAGCGGAATTGCCTCATCATGCAAAAGGGGACGTATCAGCTCCCCAATTACTGAAAGAGTGATTGCAAACCAAATCCTCAGGAATGTTATTAGGCATAAACAGGGATGTTTGATGATGGTTTTTTTGAAGAGGTTTTTAGACGAAAACGTTCAACGTGTAAAATGGCAAACAAATAAAAATGATCTGCACAAGTAAAGCGGATCCCTGCAAATTTTCATTAAAAAGGTGAGACCATGCATGCACTTTCCCTACTGGAAGTTACCCAGCATACCTTGAGGGTTATACATTAGTATAAAATAAATATTGTTTTGCATTCAAGGCTGGGAATTTGACATCATATTGATAACATGAAAAATAGTTCAGATAACTGCAATTAAAAAAAAAAAACAATCTTACGCATGCACACATTCCTTCAATCAAAATACGACATGATAGCCATATTCCTGCATACACTGGAAAATATGGACATAAACTGCACGACGGATTTATGGATGCGTGATGTTAGCGCTATTAACCAGGATAAGGACTTCAAACTACACACTTTTCTTTGTTTGAAAGAAATAAATGTCAATTTCTAGAAACAAAACTGAGATGCATTTGTGAGATTTTGTCATAGTCATTGTTGTTGTTTTTTTTTTGTAGAGCACAGCTAATGGGGATTCCTACTAATAAATATAAATACAAATAAAAATGTACTCTTAGATGTGGTCAGAATGGTACAATCTTGATCACATGACATTTTCTAAAATTCGACTCCTCAAATTGAATTGTTGAATATTTGACTATTCTGAGACACCCCTAGTTATATAAACACTCCTAATAAAAAGATTTTCCACTGTTGGATCTTAAGGAGATTCTTAGTGCAAAAATGTTCAAAATGCAAAATCAGCCCATTTCTGGAGTGACATTTGTGGTAATGACATTTTTGTGGAGTTTATTCTTTACATCCAACTCTGGTTTGTGTTCAGCGACCCTAGTTGTCGGAGTAATATTTTCGAGTTCTACCCTCTCTTGGAGTTCCTTTTAACAGTTCCTCCATGACAGCAAGCTGAAACTGGACTTTGTGATCAGGTACCATTGGGACTTTTTTTTTACTTTGTCCTTTGAGTTAAAAGAAGTTCTTTCTGAAGCGTAATCCCATTCTCTATGGACATTTTTGGCTTCTTAAGTTTAGAAGAAATCAGTTTGGGGCGAAATGGTTAGTTTGCTAACTTGTTAGCTCGCTAGCTAGCTAGCACCCATCTGAGTCCTTGCAGCATAAAAGTTGAACAATTTGTTGTCAAGAAAGAATAATAGGCGTGTAAAGCTGACTCTAAGGGTGTTATTTGTGTCAAGACAGTCACTCTTGGTCAGTAATGTAGTATCAGAGGACATCTTTTGTCTTCAACCCGGAACGGCAATCATGGTAGTTGTTAGCTATGTTAGCTTTGACGAGCATTAGTCTGCTTTGCGATCTTCAGATGTGTCTCTTTGGCAACGAGAAGGTGAAGCAGCATCTTCACAAGGAAGGGAATTGTTGATTGAAATGGAACACTTAACACATTTCAAGTGTTTTGATGCCCAAATGTCATATGAATGTGAGTCACAATTTGATATTGTATATCAGAACAGGGTCCACGTGGAAATGTTTCATGTGCTGGAATAAATTCAGTGCTTTGTTTTTATTGCTCTGATGACTAAATCTAATACATGTCATTGACTGTTTTATACAACTGAAGCTTCACTATAAATGTATTTTTTTGCTCTAAATAAATTTGCATCAGTCATTTTTCCATTGAATATATGAATAATCTAGATTTATTTTACTCTTAAAAAGAGTTGAATTAAACACATTGTTCCTCCTAACACCAATAATGAGTGAACAACAGTTTTAGCGTTACATACTGTATACTCCTTATCAGATTAGAACCTTAACACCTGAGAAGTAAAATGCTAACTCAGATCAACTGAAAGAATAACTCAGCTCTAGAGTCACACATGTACACTAAAATGTAGTTGATTTTAAGGCAAAGGGAGTTTATTTCAAAAGTTGAAATTTACTGTGAAGAAGAAATGCGAGTCAGGCAAAACAAAATGGAGTAAGCAATTTAGTGCAAACCATTAAAGTGAAATAGGCTGTTCTTCAAGTCATCATCAGTGGGGGGGGGGTGCCATCATGATCTGGGGTCCTTTTTCCTTCAATGGAACAATACATTTTCAGGTTGTGTGGGGGCGTCAAACGGCTGTTGATGTGACTCAGGATCATTCATTACCAAAGGCCAATGACTGACTTTTTCAACGGGACAATGCTGCAGCTCACAGACTGGACACCAGTTCCAACAAAGGAAACCACCTTCACCATCTTTTTTGAGCTATGGCTTTAAACGTTTGATCTTCAGATGATTATTTGCAATAATGTGCTTTCACGAAAAAAAAGGTCTCACTCCCATTTGTTTTTGCACTTAGACCCTCCTAAAGATCAGATCGTGCAAAATGTTCTTGCAATTTTTCAACTGGCATTGAAATATTAATCAGAAGCATATACGTCTGTGTCCATGTTTATTTCCATACTGGCACAATTGGTGTGGTGCAGATGCATTGTGTGTTCCACATGCGTTATTTTGACTTGCACTTCTGCAAGTGAAGGAGGTGTTTGTGTTGATGACCTGCTGTTGCTTTGATTTGTGTGAGTATGTGTATAAATGCCAAGCTGATCCATTGCAAGTAGACAGAGCTCGCCATTCCAGGGTGTATCCTGCCTCTCACCCAAAGACAGCATACCCACGACCCGTTGTAGAATAAGAATGGATGGATGCATCAAGCAAATTGATGTAATGTACAGTAGTACCATAGACGCAGCCCAATCTGATGGGCCTCACAATTACTCTACTCTGACTTCTACTTTTTTGCCATCTACTGTACAGTATATTAGTTATATTTTAGTTTTGTAGCATTTATTATGTGCTGCTTTGCAGGGCTGTGACTCGCCCAGTTCTCATTCTGCTGCCAGTCCTGGGTCTGACCTGGCTTTGTGGAGTACTGGTTCATCTGTCTATTGTAATTGCTTATATCTTCACTGCGCTCAATGCCTTCCAGGTAAGCAAACTTTCATTCATTTCTACTTTCTACCAAAAAAATGTGCTTGTTTTGTTTTGGCCTACAATGTGCGCATTGATCATGCATGCCTTCCCAAATACATTTCATTGATTCGTTATATTTAGCTTTATTATCTGGAGAAAAACATCAAGTCACCGTGTTGTGGGTCTCAGGAGCGGATTTGTATGTTTCCCCTAAAAGACAACACATGGTGCGTGTAGCAGCGGTGGGGGTGCGGTGTATGTGTGCAGTCATAGTTTCATAGAAGGTGATTAATCATGGTGTTTAAAACTAATTAATCATGATTAAACAGATTAATCATGGATGGGAACTAATTAATCACGAGGAGGAAAACTAATTAATAACTGTGTCTTGCAAATCAAATTAATCTCAATTAATCTGATTAAAATGTTGAATCATTTGACACCCCAACTAAAAATCTGATATATTTCACCACAAAACAGCCTGATTCATCTATGACTATGTATAACCATGACAGAATGAAGCTATGAAATCCAAAGTGTACAGTGATGAGGGATTACTGTAATTGCATTTAGAACTCATGAGTGGACTCTTCTCTGAAAGCAATGAAATTGAATTTGACCATGATAACATCCTCAGAGGATGGTGCATGGCTACAATAATGTGTGCACGTGTGTGCACGTGTGTGCACGTGTGGGAGACTCCAGTCAGGTCATACCTCTCCTCCCCTGATTTCATAGCAGCTATTTCCTTCCCCTCAGTCATCTCTGTTTTATTTCCACAGGGTATTTTAAGAAAGGCTTATTCATTCCACCCAATCTTTGTCCATCTTTGCTCCTCTTTGCTCTTTCCACCCTCCTCTCAAATCTTTAATTAATCAAAAACAGCTAGCCCCTGGGTGACCCCAGAGAGCTGCTTGTTAATGTAGATTTACTGCGTGTGTCCAGCACAGCACACGTAGTGAGACAGTAGAAGTTCATTCCCGTGTCGGTAGGAGGATGATGCTATCTATTTTTACTTATTTATTTATTCTAATGTCTTTTTTGGACCAAAAAGGAGTCACAGGCCAAGTGTGTGCTAACGAAGGTTCTAATTTGTGAAACCAAATCTTTGGTAGCGCATGCCAGTTTCACTCTTGAGAAGACATAAGCTACACACTCCAAGAACGACACTCTTAACTTTCAGTAGTAGTGGTGTAATGTGCTCCGAAATGGGCGGGGCATGAACCGGAAGTGGGTGGGGCTCAAGTCAGCACAGGCCCATGACGAAAAATCTGGTCCACAAATGGCCCATTGGCCACACTTTGGACATCCCTGGTTTACAAGGCACACACACTGCCGGTTGAGGTGCTCTTCGCCAGCAAGCCTCTCGGGAGGATTGCACCACAATTTACACGAGGTACGGCGCACGGGAATACGGAACGGCATCACAATGCATACAAACAAAAAAACGTATTTTTAGCAAATGAGTGGGACAGTCTTTCCTGTAGTGTCTTTCCATCGACAATCCAGTATCGTGTTTCCATCGACAACATCGGGTCCGCATGGGACTGCTTGCCTGCATGCAGCAAAAGTTCCTGCTTCACTAAAAGTGCAACGTCATGTCTGCGTGCTCCCAAATCTGCATTGAGGCTGTGTCAGCACGAGCCCCAAATTTAGCACACGTTTTTAAAAATACACCGAATAAAGAAGTACACAAACAGACTTGCCGGCTGCAGAGGCGGTCGCTGTGTGTAACTGGTCTGTAACTGGCCAATCAAAGAGCGTGAAGAGAGACTAGTTAACATATTACCCAATAGCCACGTTTACATGACGAGTTTTTTATCTTTCTGAATGACTTTCCGAAAACAATGGTATCCATGGAAAGGAATATTCCAATCTCTGGTCTACAATATAATCAACCAGAATAGTCAATGGGGCATGCCCAGTACAACGTGAACACCAACATCACGTCACACCGACTTCCTCCAGTTTTTCTTTCACTTGTTGGAATAACTCCGTATTTGCACGTTTTTTGTCCGTCCACTCTTGAAAATAGACACGCAATTGGAGTATTCCTTTCCATGTATTCCATTGGTTTCGGAAAGGTGATTCGGAAAGATTCCATTCAGAAAGAGAAAAGGTCCTCCTCTAAACGTGGCTATCGACTCAGCAACACGTAGAAGCTGAAATCTGATTAGATAAAACAATAAAAGATGTACAATAAAAGACTGAAAGCAGTGCAGCCTAGAAACAAAATGAGAATGAAAGACTGCTGAGGAGAAATTGTTATGCAATAGAAATATGAAGTTGTAGTACTCGTTGCATAACGAGGCGAAGGTGTACAGCCTGAATGCTGCAGAGCAGCGTGCAGGGGAGTACGGCCTTGATAGGCTGCATTCATTAGATGAGACATATGTTTCTTGGTGTTATCTTTATAAGATCTAATAGATATGTAAATAACCCCAATGGAAACTAAAAAGGTCCTACACAAGAACGTGCAAACTCTTGACCCAGAAGCTTCCACCAGCAGCCACAAGCATAGGCGAGATGACTGTACTTTGTAGTGCAAAGACATTTCAAGTAAGTGTGGTGCAAAAGGAGGATGAGTGGTTAGCGCGCAGGCCACGCAGCTGGGAGACCTGTGTTCGATTCCACCCTCAGCCATCTCTGTGTGGAGTTTGCATGTTCTCCCCGTGCATGCGTGGGTTTTCTCCGGGTACTCCGGTTTCCTCCCACATTCCAAAAACATGCTAGGTTAATTAGCCACTCCAAATTGTCCATAGGTATGAATGTGAGTGTGAATGGTTGTTTGTCTATATGTGCCCTGGGATTGGATGTGATAGGCTCCAGCACCCCTGTGATCCTCGTGCGGATAAGCGGTAGAAAATGAATGAATGGTGCGAAAGGAGTACTGGACTATGAATGTACTTTGGTAAAAAATGTCTAGATGTACTTGCTGATGCGTGTATGTATTTTCCACAGGGCCTGTATATTTTCTTGGTTTATGCTGTCTACAACAGTGAGGTAAGATGACATTTAGTTCCTATCAATGTCAGTCACGGCAACAGAATCAGGTTTACTTGAAGTGTTGCCAGCTTGTGATTTAAAAGAGCGTTTATCATTTAGGTGAGGAATGCCATAAAGAGGATGAAAGAAAAGAGGAAGGCCTTATCTTTCACAGTAAGTGATTCAAAAGCCAGCGCTTGGTCTTGGTGGGTGGGTGAGGAAATGACAGCTTTATTTCACTTTACCCTCATTTGCTTTACTTTTATATGAGGGGCTCAGCGGCTGGGGCCTTCATTCTCTACCTGGGGACGGGTTGACTCTCTAGGATGTAGTGGGATCTGCCCTGGGATGGGTCCATGAGGATGAGGACTGTGTGGGCTCCCAGCTCTTCCCACCACATTGTGTTACAACCTTCAGGACTTTGGTTGCTCCCCCGATTTTAATAATGACAATTAATTCCCGTACACCTATACCAAATGTCACAGAAGCTTTAGGACCCGGGGCCCCGCCTCATGGCGGACACGTTGCTTTAGTCTTTCCTCAGCATGGCTGCCCTCCGAATTTGAACTGCAAAGTTTCTTACTTCACCGTTCTTCTTGTTCCATTCCGCTACTGCGACAGAACTGTTCTCAGCCAACAACCTTCACACCATCTCAAAGAGCTCCGAAAACATCCTGGGACCACAGCCCACCGACCCCCTCCAGCCCTGAGACCAGTGAGACGTCCGGACCCCCCAGTTCCATTTGTACTTCACTGGTCATCAAGAATGGTAGGTTCCCTTCGTCATTCTCCGTCGCCGTTGAGTTTGACCCCAAGCTAAACTGCAGATGCAGACATAATGAAACATTTAACCAGACTGCAATCTTGGCGTTGTAACAGTATTGTAACACTGTAACATATTTCCAGTATGAATTATCCAAATAAGGCTGTTGACTCAATCAACTTTTCTTCTTTTATTTCAGAGAGTTTCAGAAAAGAGGGATTTGTGGGTTTTGCATTTAAGCCCTCAACAGGAAACCAGGTAAGGTACTGTATATACTGTATATTTACGTATATATATATATGTATGTATATGCGTGTGTATGTGTGTGTACATGTACTGTATATACAGTGGAACCTCTGCATCATTGCATCATTGTTTTATAGTTTTACAATTATAGCGTCACATGATGCAGAAAACAATTCTAAATGCACACAAAGACATATAAAGGGATGTGGAAAAATAATTCCTCATTTCTTATTTCCTTTGTCACACTTCAATGTTTCAAATAAACAAATCAATTTTAACATTAGTCAATAACAACACAACTGAACACAAATTGCAGTTTTTAAATGAACCTTTTTATTATTAAGGGAGAAAAAAAATCCAAACCCACTGTTTGAAAAAGTGATTGCCCCCTGAAGCTAATAACTGGTTGGACCACCCATAACAGCAACAACTGCAATCAAGCATTTGTGATAACTTGCCATGAGTCTCTTACAGCGCTATTGAGGAATTTTAGCCACTCGTCTTTGCAGAATCGTTGTCCTTCAGCCACATTGGCTCTTCATCCAGCATGAAGAGCCTTTTTAAGGTCATGCCACAGCATCTCAAATCACTCAGGATTCAGGGCAGGACTTGGACTAGGCCACTCCAAAGTCTTCATTTGGGTTTTTTTGTATTGTCCTGCTGAAGAACCCAAGTTGGTTTCAGCTCGAAGGTCACCAACAGATTGCCAGATATTCGCCTTCTGGATTTTTCGGTAGACAGCAGAATTCATGGTTCCGTTTATCACAGCAAGTCTTTCAGGTCGTGAAGCAGCAAAACAGCCCCAGACCATCACACTACCTCCACCATGTTAGCCTTGTTAACCTCGCCACCAATTGATAGTGTTAGCATGGCATTTCAGTGTGTTTAGTGTACTTATAGCGGAGATGCGACGCTGCTGTGCATTTCTTTATGTTGCTAACTGCTTGCTTTATAAGCATTGCAGTAGGGTAGATGGATATCATATATCATATAGAATATAGAACCAGTAGCCCTTCTCTTCATGATGAATCAATTTGAAAAACAGGATTCATCTGATTAAAAAGTCGTTTTTTATTAAGTATTTGGCAAAAGAACACATAAATATTCCCCCCTGGTGGTGGAAACAGGCAGCACTTGGGCCTCGTCTCAAAGACAGCAGAATGTACATGACTTTATACAGACATTCATTTTCTATGCCGCTTATCGTCACTGTGTTACACAGTGTATCAGTATTTTGATCTGCCACAATACAGTAATTAATTTAAATGAAATGATGTCATGGTGAGGCAATTGAGAATTTTTTGGGCTAGATTAAAAAAGCTTAATGAGTTCAATTAATTACAGGTCATAATTCATAAATCTCTCAATTTTCAACCTCTTGATTTTACTAACATGAATACACTAGAAACATAAGGAACACAGTAAGAGTCACAGTGTATTTCTATTAGCATTGCATTATTTATTATTATTATTATTATTATGTTAGACACACTGGTTAAATGCTGCCTCTTCTTCTTCTTGTTTGCATGAAACAGGTGGTGCAGCTCACAGCATTCAAGCAATCAGGTACAACGTTTACCCCCTTTCATTGTTTATTGTAACATTTACCGTCAAATGTTTCATGCTAATAAACAGTGAATTTGTGAAAACCGAGTCTTATAAATCCAAATATCATGACGTCACCCTGATTGTCGATGGAAAAAAAATGTCATCCAGCATACAATTTGACTCTTGACTCCGCTTGTATGCTTAACTGCTGTCCATGTTGTTGCGTTTCGCTGGTTTCAGTTTCGACTTCCGTCTATGGAGTCCTTTTTGTGGAAATGCGATATTGGAAGACGTTCAAATAGTTTTTGTTGTTTATTTTAAACTGGTACTTATTTAAAATTGTTTCTTGTACATTTCTTAGCTACTTTTTGAGTGTTGGGTTGCTGTGTGACACCCAGTCACCCTGATTGGTTCCTGTCAAAGAATGGATTGAGTAAGGAAATCAAACAATGCACAACGATGAGCCAATTCAAGAAACAATACAAGCAGTTGATGTTTGCTAAATACAAGGATGAAGAGTCTTGAACCAGTCATGATGTGCTATATATATCACTATATTGACACGCTCTATGGTACCCATTATGGCATTGGATGCCCAGTACCCAGTACTTCACTATGTGATCAAAAATATATATATATATATATATATCAGGAAAACAGGAAGTGAACAAATGTAACAGTTAGTGATTGTAAAAGTACCAGATGGAGGGGTAGGATTTAATAAGCTTTGCTTCTTCCTACTCCTTTTGGACATGTGGAACTGGGAACTGATTATGGGATGCACTCAATTGGAATCTGATATTGAACCATTACCATTACCATTACCATTACCATTACCATTACCATTACCATTACCATTACCATTACCATTACCATTACCAAGAAAGAGCTACCGTTTCCTCAGTGACTTGCAAGCGGCACAGTAATTATACGATTAGTAGTACTTAATGTACGTAATGTAACATGGATTTTGAAATGCGTTCATGTGTTGTTTTTCGTTAAAGAAAATAAACATGAATGCGAAGTGTCAGCGTGTATTTTGCTGTTGTGATTTTGCAGCAACAGATGGTGCAGGGAGTTAAATGGTGTCCAATAGCAATCAGTGGCACGAACAAAGTTTGAAATTGCTTCATTCAATGTTTCAGTGTCTGTGAAAAGCGTCTGCTGGATGACGTTGGAGTGGCCGTGGGCGTGCATTGTCGACTGATGAGACAAAGAAGAAGTTCATTCCCTTTCTCGGCAATGGTCGTGTCTGGCTATTCACAGCGTTAGCCATTAACCACTCCAACACCTGCTCTCGCTCTCACTCTGCTTTCACTCGGCCTCCCTTCTTAATTTGTCTTTTGTATGCTAACGCACTTGCAGGCTCGCAATAGGGAAGCATCATGTTCTAATGTGGCCGCAGCTAATGACCTTCTCTGTGTTTCACCGCAGGTTGCTGAACTGCAAATGGAGTCCGTCCTGATGCCCGGTACTTGGCGCTTTTGCATCACACCTGATCACACAGTTGGGAGTGTACACAAACACAAGCATACGCAAGCATGCACAAGCATACACAAGCATACACAAGCATACACAAACATACACAAACATACACAAGCATACACAAGCATACACAAGCATACACAAGCATACACAAGCATACACAAGCATACACAAGCATACACAAGCATACACAAACATACACAAACATACACAAACATACACAAGCATACACAAACATACACAAGCATACACAAGCATACACAAACATACACAAACATACACAAACATACACAAACATACACAAGCATACACAAGCATACACAAACATACACAAACATACACAAGCATACACAAGCATACACAAGCATACACAAACATACACAAACATACACAAGCATACACAAGCATACACAAGCATACACAAGCATGCACAAGCATACACAAGCATACACAAGCATACACAAACACTCACGCATGCCGCTGGTGGAGACCAAAGTCACATTGAAGAATGGTTGAACCTTTGCTTCCACCATAGCTATTTGGATACGCGTAGAGCCAAACCTTCACACAAACCTTCCTGCGTATTACGCGTACGAATAATGACTTGCTTTTTTTCATTGTGTGCTTTTACTGCAAGGGTGTCCAAAGTGCATGCCGGGAGCCCACAGCTCATCTTTTATTTATTAGAAAAGTAAAATGAATACATATGACTTATTACACTACTTAATCTATAACCTAAAGCACGGGGCCTATGGAGTAGATACCTCCAGTTCAGAGGTTGTGGGAATATTTGGATCTTAAGGAGTTTCTAAGCACAGCTTCAAAACGCAAAGGAAGAAATGTTTTAGTAAGCAATGTATTGCAAACAACCATTAAAGCAAAATATGCTATATAATAACTACTGAATCAGTAATGACTCGCTGCGCCATTCTTGTGGGTCACCTCAAAAATGGGCTTGAGCACGTTTGATGCTGGTGTTGAGTGAGGTTGTTTCTCTGGAAGAAGGCGAACATCGTGAACTCCAGTGTTGAAAAACCACACAGAACGAGGCCATTCAGTCATGGGGGATGCCCCCTGCAACATCGCCACATAGACGCCCCTGCACAACATGTAGCTCCATTTTTCATTCATTCATTTTCTACCGCTTATCCTCACGAGGGTCGCGCGGGTGCTGGAGCCTATCCCAGCTGACTGGGACAACCATTCCCACTCACATTCATACCTATGGACAATTTGGGGTGGCCAATTAACCTAGCATGTTTTTGGAATGGGGGAGGAAACCGGAGTACCCGGAGAAAACCCGGGGAGGACTCCACACAGAGATGCCCCTCCATTTTTCATCCCAGATCAGGATTGCGCCCCCTTCACTGTGGCGTGTAGAAAACATCTCTGGTGGGGCGGTTACATTTTTGGGGGGCTACCACTTTGTTCCATAACCACCTTTGAAGACGCAGCCCAACAAGCTATTCTGCCTTTGCCACCAAGAGGCCACCAGAGTGTGAATACCTGACAGAAAATGACATTGAATCCACATTTTGGCTTTTAAAAGCTGTAGTCTTAAACTTTTCATTATCTGCCGAACACAATATGCTTTCTCAAAAATGTCCCGTTTCATCTTCTTAGAACCTCCTTCAGATCCAACAATGCAAAATGTCAAATCTTTCCATTTCTCAGATGCTCTTAAAATGTGGATAACGACTGCATTAAAGCAAACGAGATGATTCTCTCCCCATAAAGCTTTTTATTTATGGAATTTATAACCACACAATTGCCTTTTTTAATTGGTTTTAGTGTCCTTAAAGTACAAAATGTATTAACGTGTATTTGTATGCAGGCCTGACTTGTTTGAGCACCCCTGCTTTACTGGCATGGAAAACAGAAATGGAGGTTCCAGTCAAGAGTGTCAAAACTCATGAATAGTATTATTATTGTATTGAGCAGATTTTAAGATGGTATTTTTCCTGAGAAAACAGTAGAAAGACATCTTGCACGCAGGACAGCGCAGGTTCCTCGACGTTCCTGTGACTCTTCTCATATATTTGTCATTCTTCATGCTCTTTGCAATCATTTTTGTCGGTCTTTCTTTAGTCTGTCCACAAAGTACACAAAGTACACAAAGTACACAAAGTAGAAGTCTCAGCAAGGTAAAATATCTGAAATAAGCACAGAACAAGAATAATTTTTTGGTACTTTTAAGAAATAGATGTCACCAGTGCTGTGCAGTCAGCCTCATCCTGAAGGCCAGAAGCATCTGTAAGGCCTTGTTGGGAAGCGTATAGAAAGTGTAGGATTTGTCATTAGGAAGTAGTTTATTAAACAACCTTGGATTTTCTTTGTCCATGCATGTGTAAGAAAATGTAAATGTTGGAAAGAGAAACTCGGACAAAACAACGTGTGCCGCATCCCATCATCTCCACCAAGCCTATCTCCGTTATTCAGGTTGTTAAATGTTCCATCATTCATGACCTGACATGAACCTTTCCATGTTGTCGAAAGGTTGCCACGTACATAAATAGACGTATTTGCTCTTTGTCGTCTGATCTCGCCGTGTTTTAGTTACTCATGTAAAAAATGTCTAGTTTGCTCTTTGTTTTAACTTATGTGTCTCCAAATTGTCAGTGCACTTCAATAAGTATGCTGTGTACACTCGGTTCCTGAGTGCGTGAAAAAAAACATTATGGGACCAGAAATGGACGGGAGACCGACTGACTTAAGTGGTTCCAGTTCCAGTTCGCATTTTAAAAGTAAGAAAATAAGAAGCAGGTAAAGACTGAGATAGTCATTTCCCTGTTATGTCCTCGTCTCTCCACAGCAGACAGAAGCATGATTGCAGTGCGAGATCTGATCTGTTCCATCCATCATTATTCATTATCAATGACTCCGCCCACTCCGAGTACAGATACAAATCCAGATCATTTAGATGCGGATAGCGGTGTACTCACTCATCCCTAGTACACAGTGTACTTATGATGGAAGTGTACTGACACAAGTATTTATATTAAGGTCATGTGTTGTACATAATCACGGCTACTGTTAAAAGTAAGATCGCCAACATGCCGATGCAGCTTTATTCCAGCAACTTTTATTGGTGTGATGCTATTACAATAAAATATTGCAAGAAAACAAAATGCTTGGGTCACTGTCTCTTTTGGCAAGAAAAAAAACACAGTCGGGACAGACTTGTCCACCCACAAGGAAAAGAAACCAAAAAAAGAAATAACCAAATAACCAAAGCAATATCACCAACAGTAGCAGAGGGACCCGAACAAACAGCTTGTTTGAGTTTCAATCAATTGTCATTTTGTCACATCACAACATAAATATACACCATGTAACACACAACCGTCTCAGCAGGGACATTCAGGTGTGTGTGTGTGTGTGTGTGTGTGTGTGTGTGTGTGTGTTAAGGCAGACTGAGCGATTGTCTACGATATCTTGACATTTTTCGGGCACAATGTTACAAGAAGGATTTGTTTCAGAGTTTATACATTGTCATCGCTGCTCAATACACCAGTTTAATGAGAAAGACGTGGCTGAACAAACATGTGATACGCCATGAAATATTTAGGCATTAATGGCAGCAGGCCGTTACCACGTCTTCATGTCCACACATATATTCCAAAATGCATATTTCCCTCATCCCATCCACAGCAGAGTTTCTTGATGTTATGCAGACTTGGACCAATTAGAAGCTCAGAAATGCAACCATAGCTCACGTGTGTTCCAATGCCTCTGTTCATCAATACAGTGACATGTTAGTACAGTCGTCCTGCGCATTATCACTCCTTTAATATTGCAGGTTTTCAGCAATGAATCCATGAATAAATGTCAGCTGTTTCGTGGTAGACTATGGCCTATTCATCAAAACATTGGAATACAAGCCATATGTAGTATGTAGTATTCTGGTCACTAGACATCAGTAAAGACAGGAAATGGCAGTAAGGGAAAATAACGACTTTAATAAAAATGGGCAAAATGGGAGGGTTGCCAGGTAAGGTTTTCTAATTGCCCATTCGCAATATACTAGTACAGTAAACCCTAAGACTTGTGTTCATGTGTGTTGCTGTAAACGGGGAGCTGAGTGAGGAGGTGGACGGGAACTGACGTCGGGCATTCAGGATGGGTTACGTGGGTTACCAACCCAACCCACGTTAGGGACTATTGTGCCTGAGATCATTCCAACCTGCAATAAAAGCCTGTTTTCTGGAGAACAAGTCTGGTGCTTGTGTCTCACACAGCATGACAGTAACATTGCTGATACCTAGTGACCGGTGTAGAATACTACATATCATCACAACGTCTTTGAAAGCATTTTCTCAATGCCGTACAACACAAGTTTAATAATATAACTATAAACATGACTTATCTACGACGGAATAATGAGTGGAAATGTTAAATTAGCGTCTGGTCTTTTGTGCATACTAAGGAGCTGAGAGAAACATACCCTCTTCAGATTTGGCATTTACATTAAAGCCCAAACATCCAAGTGTTGTAGTGTAGCAGCAAGAGTTGAACAAGTCATTAGAGGTTCATTGAATTTGCGTCATCGGCTGCAGGAAGGAAACAGCCTTGAAGCAGCGTTACGCCACATTGCTGACATTCGTAGTGATTATGAACAACAAGCTGGTTGACTAATACTGGCTTCACAAAAAACGTATGTTACCAAAAATAGTCGCAATCTTAACAATGTAAACATTTATTTGGTAAAATGACTCTCAAATGTGTTTTCTGTATGAAATTCAAATGCACAGCTCATCAGGAAGGTATTTGCAGCTTTTGTCACAACGTTACTCTATAATGGATTCAAATATTTATTCCTCAAAAATCTACATACAACACCCCATAAGGACACCTGATTTAGGTTTTTTAATGTGTGCAAACATCTTACAAAGAAAAATGGAAAAGAAGTGCCAGCATTTTGATAGGAAAGATTTGTCTTTGGCAACAATCGGGTTGCTAACATTTATGACACTTGTAACTGTGTTAGTTAAAAAAGAACTACAGTCCACCACTGATGACATCACAGATGGACAATGGACCTGACTTCCACTTCCCGTTTCCATGTATTAGTAAGCCAATAGGATGCAAACTGAGGCAACATTTTGAGCCGATAAACACGCTACGTCGGGCGTATGCTAACCTAGATTCCACTGTACTTTTGCAACTGGGTACGGGTTGGCGTTGCTATTTAGTCTCTATACTGTATCCTTGAACTCTTAATGCTCGACTAAGTGACTCACATTAGTCTTTTGTTTTATGAAATTATTCATGACATGACATGGTCTCTGACTGCTCGCTTGTTTTCAAAAGTTGTCCATTGAAATACTTCTGGTTTCAACTATTGTCTGTTTTTCCAAAGTGACTTACGTTTAGCTGACGTGCTTCAAATTGCATGGACATGTGTTTATTGATATTGGCAGAGACAAAGCAGCATCCCCACCACGGTGGTCCTGTGGTTGAAAAGGTTGTCATCAAGGTGACCGAGAAGCCCATTTTTGCATGGAAAAACTTTGTTGTGTTGTCATTATTCATTTTGAGGGAAAACATAAAGTTGGTCAATTCCATCGAAAATAGTGAAAACAATACATTTGTAAAAAGGTAAAAAGGTAAAAAAAAAGTACTTTTTAATGTTGTTATGATGAATTGTGAGGGCCCAAAAATAAGTGAACCTATTTTTTGGTATGAGGCTGCACCTCAACAAAAAGTGAAAATGAAAAGTATAAATTTGTAAAAAGGCAATAAAGAACAAAAAGTACTTTTTAATAAAAGGTGAACGTGACGAATATAAATTTGCAAACATGTCAAAAAACTATGTTTTTTCATGTTATACATTTTAAGTAAGAAAATAAGTGAATCCATTTTGGAATAAGGCTACCCAACAAGAAAAGTTCAAATAACAAGTCTCAATTTTCAAAATGTCATGTTTTCATGATGCATTTGTAGGAAAAAAGTGACTCCATTATATAATAATAAATAAAGGCTGCACTATAACAAAAAGTCCAAGTGAATACTTTCCAGATAGAACGTAACATTGAGTTTTAAAACTTGTGCCTTTCGCCTGCCCAATTCCAATGAGAAGATCAAATACAGACTTCCCATTGGATCACTGCTTTCCATGTATGAACCAAAATATGGCTCATTTTCCAAAAACTGTTCCCAATTGGGAATCCGGGACATTTTCTGATCTGAAACAAATAAAGCATATCCTTAAAGACACAACTGCCGTATGCATAGATGAACATAAGTATAAGAATATGAATATTTTTGGATTGCCCCAAATTCACGATAGCAGATTTTTGGTCAAAACATTTCCAAAAATTCTTATCTTATCATTCACCATAAGTTGGCAATAGCTCATAAATATGGAATAAAACGGGTCATTCAAACCTGCAATAAAAGCCTGCTGTTCCAGTGATCGAGTCTGGTGCTTGTGTGTCTCACCCAACATGACAGTAACATGTGTAGAATACTACAAATCATCGCAACCTCTTTGAATGCCTTATATTTGGATTGTACTTAATTCAGCCATTTTTATGCTCGGCATATTTTGGCCATATTTTTTTTCTACCACAAAACAGCATGACTTATTCATAAATATGTGAGATTCAAGGTATTATTTTCTTAACATTGTTCCGTAGGTGGATGGATGGTGGCCTAGTGGTTAGCACGTCTGGGAGATCTGGGTTTGAATCTCCGTGCGGCATCTCTGTGTCGTTTTTTCCGGGTACTCCGGTGCGCCGGTTCCTCCCACATTCCCAAAACATGCTAGGTTAATTGGCGACTCCAAATGTCCATAAGTATGAATGTGGGTGGGAGTGGCCTCTCGCCCGAAGACAGCTGGGATAGGCTCCAGCATGCCCCCACGATGGAAGATGGACGGATGTTGTTATGTGTTTATATTGTTAGATTATTGATCATTTTTGTTTGTTCTGAAGTATTGGATTCTAATCAATTGATTGTGAGGACTTTGAAGCTAAAATGAGCGCTATCAGTATCGTTACCCTGTACTTTTGTTGATGAAAACATATAGTCACCTGTTGGGATCCAATCGAAGGACGCTGCATATATATATATATGCATATGTATATATATATATATATATATATATATATATATATACAGTACGTACGGGCGGCAAATGACCACGAATGGGACTTTTATGAAACTCCAAAGAACGTCTTTGTCCTGCTTCGTAACTCCAACTCCCCCACCACCACGAGCCCGACTTTGTCACTTCAGACGTCACCAACATTCTTACCGAGACGCGCACGGCCGCCATCCGTCCGGCCGCCATCCGTCCGGCCGCCATCCGTCCGGCCGCCATCCGGCCTCACACGCACGCTCTCTTGGCGTGCAGCATCTCGATGAGCAAGTTGTTGCAGGGCACCTCGCCGCTCAGATGCATGTAGCACAAGTAGTCCTCCGCCTGCAAGCTGAGGGAGCGCAGCTCCGGCAGGCGCACCACAAGCTGGCTGAACTTCTCCTGGTACTGAGGGTAGGCGGTCAGGGTGTACTCCAGCAGAGCCCCGTTCACCTGCTCCTGGACGCCCTCCACGAATGCCTGGTTCTCCAGCAGCTTCACACCTACAAGAGAAAAGCAGGGCTGCATGACAACACAAACGTGCCTGCTGGGAATAGAAAAAGATCTTTTTAAAAGTGCAATTCCTGTTTGTGTTTGCGTGTGCGTGTGCGTGTGCGCTTTTGTGAGCCCTCCCGTGGACAGCTGAGCCCGTCTTGTAGCTTCCATTCAGACAGTAATTAAATGTTTTGAATCAGTGTTATGAATCATCTTTTCAAAGTGCCTGAGGGCAATTAAATTACCCCTGACAAACCTGACTCTTCAGGATGAGCAAAAGGAGAGTGCGTGCAAAGAAGCCGCCGGTAAAGACAGCAAATATTTTTCAGCGATGGCAAGTGCTCTCCCCATTCAAAAGCTCTTTGTTAGCGTCTTGCCAGCGCTAAACAACACACTTCTGGGAATCTGGGCGCACCGCATCTATGCTCTCTCCATCTGTGCAAGCCGCTACATGAATGTCAGCTCTTCCACAAAATGATGGAGCCATTACTCTTCCTTTGAATGCCATTAGAGGACAATGGAAGAGGTTGTCTTTGTTAATATCCGCTTTTCTGAAGCCCGGGATTTTAATTAAGTCGATTCATTGGAGGTAAAAGGTCAGAAGTGAAAACACTTCAAACCTTATGTACAGCACGCGGACTGTCCCTCTGTCCGACTATTTATCATCTATTCTCTCATTTAGTCCATATATCCGTCAATCCATCCATCCGTACGGGTCCGTTTCAGCAATCATTGTTCTTATTATTATCTGAATGACGGGAAAAATATATGATCATTTTTTTGAAGTTGATACACCCCCATTACCTTGACAATCTTAAAGCAAAATGTGGATTTTAGGATTTCTGGGGATCACAATAGATGAAAATATGAGCTGGAAACCTCATATATTTATATATATAATATTTCAGTATTGAACAAAGCAAAATTTGTTCTCGATGAGAAATCACTCCACACTCTTTATTGCTCTCCGGTTCTACCATATCTTACTTATTGTGGGGAAATATGGGTTAATAACTATAAAGGCAATCTTCACTGGCTAAATGTACTGCAAAAAAGGCCAGTAAGGATAATTCATAATGCCGCCTACGGAGAACATACTAACTCCTTATTTCTAAAATGACAAATACTTCAACTTGCTGATATAGGAAATCAAACAATGCACAACGATGAGCCAATTCAAGAAACAATACAAGCAGTTGATGTTTGCTAAATACAAGGATGAAGAGTCTTGAACCAGTCATGATGTGCTATATATATCACTATATTGACACGCTCTATGGTACCCATTATGGCATATCCCCTCGTACATCGGTACGTGATAAAATAAAAAAAAAACTTAAACTGTATTATAGAAAGCAGGAAGTGAACAAATGTAAGAGTTAGTGATTGTAAAAGTACCAGATGGAGGGGTAGGATTTAATAAGCTTTGCTTCTTCCTACTCCTTTTGGACATGTGGAACTGGGAACTGATTATGGGATGCACTCAATTGGAATCTGATGCATGTTCAAATGAAATAAAACCATTACCATTACCATTACCATTACCATTACCATTACCATTACCATTACCATTACCATTACCATTACCATAGAGTCAACACTACCATTTGCAATAGAAATAAATATAATAAGCTCGTAGTTTTAACTGATCTGACTCGTTCCATTCAGCGTGTTAATAACCACAATGGCAATCCACATATTATTGCATTTTATGTAAATCATGGAATGGGTCACAGGTTGGACATACTGTATTTCATTATATAAGCATACATTTCTATGCATTCAAAGCGCCATTCATTTACTTTATCACACTCTCATCCTGGAAGACATTTATCATCTAATTTTACTATAAAAATAATACACACTCTACACACACATCACGACAGTTTCTATTTTTATATTTTTATATTTTCCAGTGAACATCTTTGCCTTGCTATTCATTTCCAATGCCTTTGGTCTAAATGTGCCGATCTTTTGTTTCCAGGCTGTGGTTCTCCATGAGGGACACAATGTGCTCATCTCTGGACCAGCCAATGTCTTCTCTTGGACTTGGCGAGTAAAATGTGCTCAATGCGTTCAATATCGAATGTCATCATCCATTTTATGCATTTGATTGACATACACTGGCACCTTTTTTTTTACATTTTCCATCGTTCATTCACTCGTCAGCCCCCCCCCCGGTGTGGTGGTAATCTCCAGGCAAACATCGATACACCAGCAACTCACAACAACAGTGGCTGGATGGAGGAAGTGGGAATCAAACCTGGTTGACCTGCTCTTCCTCCTGAGCCACTGCTGCTCACAAAGGATATTCGCAGAGGAAATTAGGACGTCGTTAGGACACGGACGGGGCTTAGTTTGAAGTTTTAAACACTTAAAAACGTACTAATAGAAAGAAATCACATTTGTTCAGAAAGTGGACAAATAACGTTAACTTTTTCATACTTTTTTTATTTTTCATGATCATGTTTTATTCCCATAATATTTTTGACTTAATTCTCATAAGAGAACTTTTTCCTGACCTAATTTGCTAAAATATAAATTGTTTTGTTCTTTTCTATAATATTATGATTGAACTTCATGCAACTAAAGTGATGATATTTTCATCTGTTTTTTTTTCTTTGCTGTTTTTGTTTTGTTTGGTGTCAAATGATATTGTACTGCAGGCCAATAAAAGACTGGTGAATATGTTGTACACCAAGCAGTATTAGATTGCTCACATACAGTATCTGTCAGCATGGACTTATTGATATCATCCTTATTATTATTATTAAGCCGGAATGACAGCATTCATTCATTCATTCATTCATTCATTCATTCATTCATTCATTCATTTTCTACCGCTTATCTTCACGTAGGTGGCGGGGGTGCTGGAGCCTATCCCAGCTGTCTTGGGGCGAGAGGCGGGGTCCACCCTGGACTGGTGGCCAGCCAATCCCAGGGCACATATAGACAAACAACCATTCACACTCACATTCATACCTATGGACAATTTGGAGTGGCCAATTAACCTAGCATGTTTTTGGAATGTGGGAGGAAACCGGAGTACCCGGAGAAAAGCCACGCATGCACGGGGAGAACATGCAAACTCCACACAGAGGGTGGAATCGAACTTGGGTGTCCTAGCTGTGTGGCCTGCACACTAACCACTCGATCGGAAATGACAGCATCATGAAATGATTTCAAACATGAACTCACTGGGGTTGAAAAGGAGGAGGAATTTCAGGCAGGCAATCTCCCTGCGATCCACTTGCAGGACCCGCAACCTCCCCGCCAGCTCCTGTCCTCTTTGCACCAAACTTGTAAGCGTGGCCTCGCCTTGAGCCAGAATCGCCGACATCTCAACCTGCAAGACACGGGAGGCTGCTTCATTCTGGGAATGTTGAGCTGAGCCGGATGTGTTTTCCTGTTTTTCTAGACAACAATCCTCCATATCAACAGGAGCTTTAGCCAACAATGTGATGAGGATCTTCTAAGCCATCACTTTAACCTTGCAAGAGGAGTGAACAAGAGTGCAGGTGTACAGGTATGTCCATGGACTGCTGTAATCAATGAACCCAGTGGCTAATTAACCTAGCATGTTTTTGGAATGGGGGAGGAAACCGGAGTACCCGGAGAAAACCCACGCATGCACGGGGAGAACATGCAAACTCCACACAGAGATGGCCAAGCGGAGAATCGAACCCATCTCCTGACAGTGTGGTCTACATGTTAACCACTCGTCCACCATGCAGCCCCACTATTGACTCATATTAGCCCGAAAATATAGAAAGACTAATTATGTCGTACATGTAATATTGTGGTAGTAATGTTACAGTAATGAGACATGACATTAAATTAGATTAGTCCTCCCATTCTGTGTGGAAGTGGTAGGTCTTTGGCTTCTTACTTTGTCTGAACTCTAATCCATTTGAAACACTTTTTCTGAATAAATAAATAATAATAATAATTATTATTAATAAATAAAGTCTTTAGCTCAATAGGAATGCTACGTTCAAAAGAGCGACAGTCGTCTCTTTTGTCCCTGCAGCAATCGTGTAGCCTGCCCAATACAGTTTAGTGGTGTATCATAAGAATAATAGGAAATAATCATCTCACAGGAATTTGACCTGGAACCAATGAACTATGATAAACAAGGACTGTATAACACATGGTAAGACGTTGTGATATATACGTATATATATAATATTTGACACAGTTGTCAGTGATGTTCTAATTGCAGTTCATTGCAGGTCATGTATGTCTTATATATCATATTTTCCCTTATCATTCATACTATATTGGGTAATACGAGTGGAAAAGTTGACTATAGGGGTGTTATTTCATGTCTAGGGGGCTCTAATAATGTTAAAAAATGTATTTAGAAGGTCCTAAGCAGGTTTTTCAAGCTCTAACTATGACAATATTCCATTTATAAAAAGGGAATCCGACTAATCCTTGGGAATATGTGAAGGATTGGTGTTGCATTGCATTTAAGTGAGTTATTTTGAATATGCCAAATTTGACACAGCAGTCGCTGTTGATGTTGTTGTTGGATGATGGCCCAAATTCATTAGTACTGGCCTGCAACAACCAGTTTTTACTGTCATGCTTGAGTCTTCCGGCGACTGGATATGACCTCCAGTTGTGCTCATCCTCAAACAATGCTGAATTCATTTGTCTGCCGGGAGCCACTATACACATATATATATACGTATATATATATATATATATATATATATATATATAGTGGCTCATCCCAACATTGTTGGGAAAAGGTAAAGATGTGTTTTGTTTGAATGCAAAATATGGAAAGTGCAGTGCGTGCAGGATAAGACAAAGCACAGCCTTCGATAATGTGCCGTGCGGGGGAGCTGTTACCTCTTGGCCGGTGACCAGCAGGATGCTGTCTCCCTTTCCATGTTGCACTTGTCTGAAAATGTGATCCAGGACCAGAAGTTCTGACCAGCAGTTGTGCAGCAGTTTCATTTGATCTCCCACCTCCAGGAAACACCACAAAGACAAGAAAGAGCAGTATTAGTATTAGTATTATTAGTATTAGTATCAGTATCAAGTATTAGTCCGTAGTTGGAGTTTTCTCTTGTTCTGCATAGTGCAAGGCACCGTCATGTGTAAAAGTATTAGGCCACCGCTAGCCTTCTTTTGCTTTCACCTTTCAAAACGGCAGAACCAAGATGCTACATGGTTGCTGCTAAATGGAATCAACTTTAGACGACAGTTCAAACACTTCTGTTGCCCGATATAGTGGACGTAATAAGAGAAAATAAGACAAAACTAGCCTCATTCTCGTGTGTGTGTTGCTGTATTTGTGTCCTGGTGCTTGTGTGTCTCGCATTACCAACCCCTCGTGACCTAGTGACCAATACTACATATCATCACAGCTTGTTTGAATGCCATTTTTATGCTTGGCTTCATTTGGGCAAAAATACATCACATGTGCTTAATTAAGCATATTTGGGAACTATAATAGGCTGTATTTAAACCACAAGCCAGCATGATTTTATTTATTTTATTCATTTTATTTATTTTATTTATTTTATTTATTTTATTTATTTATTTTATTTATTTATTTTATTTATTTATTTTATTTATTTTATTTATTTTATTTATTTTATTTATTTTATTTATTTTTTAGAGTGGGAAGGGAAAGCAATAACGGCGTTACTAACTATTACTGTTAGTCTCTACATTTACATGACACTCTAAATTTACTTTGCCAACAACATCATTTGCGTCGACCTTAGACGTCTTTTATGTAAAAATGTCTTTCTCCAGCAAAAAGGCCCAGACGTTATTCATTTTCATTCGTGATTTGGACATCCTAAAACAACAGCAGCCGTCATGTGACACATAAAAGGGTGCACAGTGATGGCATCACACCAGAGAACGTTTTTTGTGATGACACAAGGGTGAGGGGACACCACGCTAAATCTCCATCTGCAACATCCTGGAACATCACATAACTTCTGGTGATATATTTTGCACTTTTTAATTCCCTGTCACGCCCCCAACATACGCCCGCTGAACGCCATACAAGCGTCCACTGTCACGCCAGCGCTAAATCACCGCCAGATAAACTGGAAGATGAGCGGAGCGTAAAAACAAGATGAGAAGACAAACGGTAAGTCCACTGCAGTATTGACACGTCTTGGAATTAATCAGTGGGCCAACGGGGGCTGGGCGCCGTATTGTCCGTCAAGCGAAGGACACGGCAGCCAGTAATTCTCCGTGGCTCACGTTCATCTGACATGGAGCTGACAGAATGATTGTCCATCTGGATCAAACAATATATCAGCGAGCGAGGAGCCGTACCCATCTGGGACGGCGCCGTGGTGGGGGTCTGGGCTCGGCGGGATAAAGGAAGGGGTTAAGGAAGTAAGAGGTCTCAGCGACCTCCTGTGCTTCCTCTCCAAGAGGAGTTGGACTCCCAGCTGCAAGCGCTGAAAAAGCGCTTCTCCAACGTGAACACGGAGCAAATGTTCTGTTTGAATGACGAACGCTCGCCGTGTTTGTGTTTGTACACCACACTTACACCTTTTACTGCTGGGGGGGGGGGGGGGTCTTCAAGAAGCGGCAGCCATGATCAATATTTCTGAAGGAAAGCTTCCCGTTCTTGCCCGAGATGCCACTTGATGCCACCTAATGGTAGGCTCAGGCCAAATATTGGTTCTGGTGCAGGGGTGTACACAATGTACACACAATGTACACACAATGTACACACAATGGTACAATGATACGCGTCTCCTATTTACTTGGTGAATATCATTTTACATTTGAATTTACTGTAATATTCTGCAAAGTGATTCTATGTTCATCCATTTTCTATGCCACTTGTCCCAATTAGAGTGGCGTCTATGCTGGAGCCTATCCCAGCTGACTTTGGGCAAGAGGCGGGCTACACCCATTTATTTATATATTTCTCACATTATTAACTGAAAACAGGCTTGCCCGCCTCTGCTGGGTCCCTCCAGCAGCACCTCTTCTGAACCCTTGGCATCCCGGAGAGGAGACAAAATGGCGGCACTCGTTCGTCAGCTTGGCACCACTGCTGAAATCAATGAGCATTTCAAAGCCCTGCACCCTCATTGGACAGCCAAACTGGGGCAGTGCCGGGACTCGGGAGTCAGACGTGGTTGCAGAGGGCACGCACGTCACACGTCACACGTCACACGTCACACGTCACACGTCACACGTCACACGTCACACGTCACACGTCACACGTCACACGTCACACGTCACACGTCATCCGTAGCCCAAAACAACAGAAGTGCTACATCGTGTTCACATCCCAAATCCGTACTCCCCAAATTTTGCCCACACTTGCAAGTACAGCCTTAGCGCACTTTTAGCGCAACCTGCCGAGTACCCCCCCCCCCCCCCCCCCCCTCAATGCCACACCAATCTAAAGGTTTTCTACGCGCCACCTTGGTGAGACATTTGGTAGGGTGCACACTTCAATCACTTATATGGCAGACATGCTGGTTTGAAAAATGAATGGACCGCCTGATGTCAACTTTGATGAACTGCATTTAGCTCGTTAGGGTGCGACTACACGCATTTTTATCGCATTTTTTGGCAGAAAAACATATAAGGAGTTGGGCTGTATGCCGTCTGAAGGAAATAATGTATGACAAAGCAACCAATCACATTGTGCTCGTCACGCAATGTAAGAGGGTTTGTAGGCAGGAGCAAGCCAGTGTAGCGGACAGAATTCCAATGTTGTGTTATTTCTACTTGTGGCGTCTGGCTTGAGGACCTCCTGTTGGTGCGTCAAAGTGGACATTTTGACTCGCTGTTTTGTGCGTACTTGGTCTGCGGTATATTCGCCATCATTTTCTTTCACACAGGCTTCTGGCTTCTTATGAGTCCAGGCGTTGGTACATTTGATTTGTCAGACCAACTCCCGCATCTTCCCATCTGACTGTATCCGCACACAACGCTGATGTTGCTGAGCGCGTACACTTCATCTCCAACATCTGCCGTGTTCAACAGGTGAATGGAAGGTCAAACCCAAGGCATGACAAAGGCCGCCTTTGAGGAACCGCGGCAATCAATAGTGCACAATTTAACAACAATGTAGCCGAGTGGAGAGCCGAGGCTGACATTCCCGTGTTATCGAGTGCATGGAATGTAATTATCCAGCGCCGGGAAGCAGCTCCGTCTGCACAGCTTTGTCTTCACTCAACGGCCACACAGTATATCACTCACATTTTCACAAGAAATACTTTCTTTCACGCGCACCTGCCTGCACGAACAATAACGTGGACGACACAAATTGAGATGAAATGTAAATATTACTTCTATTTGCAGAGCGTATGATCGTGTTTTCATGGGCAGGATGTTAATTTCGCTTCTGTTTCTATTAAATGGGAAATGGAGAGCATTTTTTAACCTTTAAGGATACTTCTACTTCATCATGGGAGGACGGAGGATCGAACCACCAACCACGTCAGCCATGTTTTTACTCTTTTTTTACATTTTTTTGATTTTTCAAATATGTAATTTAATATCAATGATTTCAGATTTAATATTAACATAGGCACCCAAAACAACGCTTCACTGTGAAACGAACCCACGAATAATTCACTCCTCAGTCACACAATGGTGGTGGTGGTAGGCTACATCTGTAGACACAGCTGCTCTTTCCTCATTCACATTCATACACCAGTGGGGGCAACTTCAACTTTCATCTTAAATGATTTGATGGATTTATTTCCATAATATTATAACTTTTCCCCCAACCGAATCTTCCAAAAATTACAATTTCATTTTGTTTGTCCATTTATCATAACAATACCACTTTTCAATATTTCATCTCGATGCTAATAAAATTACATTCCTCATAAATTGTCATGAAATTTCTCATTATAATACATTTTACAACTCTAATCTGTTTTTTTCAATACTGCTGTTTTTCCCCCAACTCATTACAATGTTCTTCTTGTAATTATTTTGACTTCTTTCCAATCATATTTCAAACTTTCTGCACAAACAAATTTGAACTTTAACTTTATTCATTGTTTTCTTGGTTTCTCATAATATTACAACTTTTTGTCTCTTAATATTTTGCTTTTATTGGTGTAAAAATGTTTGTGGACACCCCTCCCCTAAATCATAGGAGTATATGGTGGAGCCAAATGGCTATGGTGTATAGTGTCTTGATTCCCTTTGTCAAGTCTTTGGCAAAAATATATTCTTTAAAATCATCGTGTTTTGTGGTTGAAAGCTGCCTCTTATTAGTGAAATAATATAGCTTCCATGAAATTAAAGAGAATGATTGACAAGCATGAAAATGGCTAAATGAAGTCGCCCATTGGAATGAATGAATGAATGAATGACTAAATGAAGTCAAATCCAAATATGCAGCACTCAGAAGACACATTCAAACATGTGATGGTCACTGGGTGTCAGTGATGTTACTGTCATGTTGGCTGAGACACACAAGCACCAGACTTGACGGGCTTTTATTGCTGCTTTGAACAGTTACCGTCATCTCTAACACAGACTACTGCTCTGAACGCTGAAGCACCAAGGTCACTTCTTGTTCGAGCACAGGTCTTATTTATGTCTGATACGTCTTATTTCCTTGTGCTGTGTCTATTGTCTATTATCGGGTCTACTTCTGCTATGTATATTACATCTTTGAATGTGTAAAGGTTGCTATAGGGGTGTTATTTCATACCTGAGGGCTCTGATAATACAAACTGGATAGGTCATAAACGGGTTTTCTATGCTCTAACTACAAAAATATTTGATTCATAAATAATTCACTTATCACGGTCGGGTCTGGAACCAATTAACTGCAATATGGCTGTATTGGTAAATTATTCACAAATACGTTTGTTGATAAAAATATTATTTTTGTTGGAAATGTATGTCCTGTGTTCAACAAGATTTAAGGCAAAATCACAATGTTCAAAAGCATCAATGTCAGTATTGTTATTAGCAATATTGGGTTTGTACTAACTTCATATGGCATATCATAATTTAAAGTATACCCTACCCCTACTAAATAGTAAAAAAACATTGCAAGACTGGAGCGAATATTGGGAATTATTAGTATCAAAGGACATCCAACCAAAAAGTAATTGATCCATAGAAATCCATAGAAAACAATAATACTCTAGAGTACGTACTCATAATACATACTACATAATACATACTCATTATCCAGCATTTGCGACCCTGCAAATTTGCAGATGTTTGATCGGGAGTGGAAAAAAATAATTATCTACTGAATTAGCAGGTTTCTGATTAATTTATCATGATTAATCACATTTGAATGGAACAGCAACGCCAGACCCCATCAGCAAGGCATTTTTTACTGAGATAGATCGATCAATGCCTTCAAAACATTTTTCATTTGTCAGACATGGACTTACTGATCTTGGCTCGAACGCCATCATCTGGTGTGGGACTGGCGACGCGGCCCACTAATGTTGGCTCCGTGCTTAGCATTGAGGTGATTAGTCGGAAAGGTGCTTTGGTCATTTTGCAAATTGAGTGGTCCCTCGTTGATCAGGGTCAATTGCTTGCAGACTTTCTCCAAAGTTAGATTTTATGTTAATAAATGGAATATTTTGGTGACTTTTTAATGACAGTTTTTACCATTATTAGAGCTGTCTATACATGAAATAACACCCCTATAATGACCTCAATCCAATACTTTATTTACACCACATTGCTCAAATGGCTACGGGATCACTGCAGGGACACAAAAGATGGCTGGCACTTTAAACAACAGAAAGGGTTTCAGATGGAGTGGCGAAGAAGGACAAAGTAAGAATACCACTTCCACACAGAGTGGGAGGAGAGCTTTTTTTTACTATGTCATGTCGGACCTGTCATGGCTGACTCATCTAATGTCTCATCAGTGTAACATTACTGACGCCTAGTGACCAGAATATCACATAAAACTTGTCTCTCAATACATTTGGACCAATAATAGTCCATAGCAACCACGTGTAAAAGGTCATTTATGAATGAATTAATTTAGTAACAACCGCACTACCGCATTATCGCATTACCCAATATAGTTGACAAAATAAGAAAAAATAAGACATAAATAAGACTCATGTTTATTGCTGGAACTGTGTTCCGTTGCTCGGGGACCTGAGTGGGTGATGGACAGGAAGTGACGTCAGGGGTTGAGAGTTGAGTTTTAGCTTAGAGATTACTCTGCCTGTTGTAAGATCAGTCAAACCTGCAATAAAAGCCTGTGGTTCTGGCGATCAAGTCTGGTGCTTGTGTGTCTCATCCAACGTTACAGTAACATTACTGGCTCCTCACACACGTATTAAACGCACGTGAAGTATATTGTAAAAGTTACTGTTGCGTCTCACAGCAACCATGGTGCGTTCAAGGATTGCCAAACAATTGTGATAAGAGACGCATAAAGAAGGAAATGGGCAAAAAATGAGAAAAAAATACATATAAGTCACATAAGTTGATGTTTACGTTGTCAATTTTCAGTGGTCCAGGAGTGATAGGAGTCGCTGCCCATAGCGCCCCCTCGTGGCTGCCAATGTATTAAAAAAACATATACTATTAGTCATATTGTAGGAGGAGCCAAACCATGAAAAAAACAGGCCACTTATTATCCGGAAAATGCGTAAATGCTCTATGCTTCAATTCAAAGTACATTTGTGGTATGAAGCACAAAATAGTGTACTCATAGTATGTACGTGACGCACGTAGATAAGTGTGGTGCGGAAGAACCGGACACCTTTGGAATGAAGTAGGAAAGACAAAAATAGACAAAAGGTACACTTATCATAAGCATCAACTACATTGTTATTTCCCTCCTCTTTTCAGTTCATTTGAGCACAATGGCCACAATAACGGACATTTCCTTTTCCAGAGAGAAGTGAGAAGGTGCCGGAGCACTGCTGGTATTTTTTAATTGTCATTTATACACTGGTACCTTGAGCCTTGAGGTTTTGTTTGTTTTGTTTTTTTTAGATGCAAGCCGTCTCTGGGCTGATGTTTTTCTTTGAACTGCGACCTGAAATTTAGTTTACCAACTGCTAGTTACGGGCAGGCATAGCCGAGGACAGCTATTTGGTGCCTTGTGTCAATGTGGCCATGAAATGAATACGAGAATGTTAAAGATAGCATTAACAGCGCGCTAGCTCGTCACCGGGAAAGATTTTCAACACATCAGCGAAACATATACATCATATCAATCCATTTGACCTTATTTATTATATATCATGTGAAACTAAGAGAGGACAAAAGATGAATTAAAGGCAGGAATTGAATACAGTGCCACCGTCCACCAGCATGAGCCCGGACTTTGTTTTTGAAAGAGGTAGTGTACAAATGTACACGTTAACACTCAATAATGTCATCAGATCTTACCTCCATGCATTCCCACATAGCATTAGCATTTGGAAGAAAAAGGGGAATAGAGAATAGACGGAATAGTCTATCTGTGCAGCCTGGGTGCGTTCAAGGACTGTCGAACAAAGTGGGACCACCAGAGATTTACATCCCGACTTATTATAGCGAAAAATGTCTTTCTATCTGTAATGAATTATGATTCATTACAAGTTAACTTTGGGCATCATGTGATTAATCACGATTAAACAGATTAATCGATTGACAGCCTTTATATTTATACACACATATATATGTCACTTTAAAATAGACAAAAATACGCATTTATAATATTTGTTTTTTTTATAATTTTAACAATGCAATAATGAATATTTTAGAGTGATATAATAGGTGCATTTTTGTGTCCACACTTTAATGACAGCCTACACAATAGAAATGAATTATAAAGAATAGCAAAGCACAAATAGCTACAGACACCAAAAGCTCCTTCATAACAGAAGCAGCGTATTATTTGGACTTATTTTATTTTGCATACTGTACACTGTACAGTATGTTAACGATATACTGTACAGTGTACAGTATATCGTTAACACACCAGCAATGCTTTCATTTGGCATTTTTTGATGTAGCCTGTGTCCACAGATAGAATTTGTTAAATATCATATAAGCACATCATGAGAATTTTTACTAAATGAGAACTAAACGGACTCAGGTCCAAGGCCTGTTTCTTCTTTAATTCATATGAAATATGCATTTGGGGGGATTTTGGATTTAGTTTTTGGCCGAGTGACAGCTTGCAGAAGTTGTGGTTCCCTTTTTGACCGACACAATCATACTATATTATTATGATATATATATATATATGTATGATATATGAGTGTGAATTGCTGTAATTTAAGGTTCATTTTAGTGGAGTCATGGCCCCCACATTTGGATATTTGTAGTACTTTTTTTTACTGCAGGGTCGTACTATGGTAGTAGGATTATTATCAGGTTATTGGACACCCTGGTATATTATCTGGTATATTATCCGGTATATTATCTGGTATATTATCTGGTATATTATCTGGTATATTATCCGGTATATTACGCTATTTTATTTGTCACTTTACGCACACATGGAATGACAATTGGATTTCTGTGATTATTATTATTATTATGAATAATATTGTGATTATTATTTCAACAGTGGACGCGGTCATGCACGCCAGACACTCACCCGGAGCTCCTTGAAGAAACTGCAGCTGCGAGCCCACTCCACGATGGAGAAGAGGGTCTGGTCCGCCATCCGACACATGAGGCTGAAGGCGCCGGGCTTATCCAGGCGGCCTCGGCCGCTCTGCTCCTGCTGCAGATGGGCCACGATCTTGTTCTGGACCGCCAGCTCGTCCGGGTCGCAACGCAGCATCTCAGCCACCAGCGGCGGCAGGCTGGGGGGCTGCGGCGAGCCCGAGGGGTACATGTCCGGGTAGGCGTAGGCCGGCAGGGACTCCGGGGAGCTGGTGTAGTCGGGGCACTCGGCCTTGATGGCCCTGGTGGGGAAGCCGGGGTACTGGTACTCGCTACCGAGGGACACGTGGGGTTGCATGGACAAGGAGGGGGGGCCGTAGAGGTTGGCCTCGTAGTCCGTGGGGGTGATGGAGCCGGGGGTGGAGGGTAGGATGTTCTTGGGGAGGGGGGGCATGCTGTGCAGGGTCCCGGTGAAGCCGAAGTCGGCGTGCAGAGGAGAAGCGGGTGGATGAGCCGCCGTCTCCAGCTTGAAGCCGTTGGATCGAATCAAAGCCTTCTTCTGCTGCTTCAAGGCCCGGTCCCTCTTGTACATGGGCCCGAACTTATTCCTCCCCCCGCGCATGCGGTCCGCGCGCACGGCTGTCAGAATAAACACACAAAAAAACAAAAAAACTCAACTCTCATCTCGATTCAACAAAGCTCCAAAATCTCATCTTTGGCAGCCATCGACACACCGGATCATCTTTGCTTCCTTTTTTAGGGATGAGGAGATTCCCCGGAGTCTTCACTCCTTTTTCTAGTCTAAATAGAGCTTTTGATTTAAAGCATGGGAGTCTCCGGGCTTTTATCAGCAAGTCCCAGAATGTGTCCTTTTTCGAGCTGGGGGAGAAAGAAACAGGTGCTTTCTTGCATGCTGTCCGGGAAGGATCCCAGATCCTATGAGAATAGGAAGTGCTGATGGAGATCCGGCCAACAAACCAAGGCTTTTTTTTTAATCAGGGGGGCTTTCATTGGGAAATTATCCTGCATGGGAACATTTGATGTACGTGCACTTTATTTGCTTTGATGTACGTGCACTTTATTTGCTTTCATTGGGAAATTATCCTGCATGGGAACATTTGATGTACGTGCACTTTATTTGCTTCTAATTAATTGGAAGGTTGTGCATGCAAGATTGGTACAAATAATATATTGTAGCGACCCTGACGTGTTCGTGTTGACACCTTGAGTGTCTGACCTTTCCGGGTGACTGTGAATGCACCAGGTGCGGGGGGCGTGGCGTGTCCAGGAAGCACGTCGGGTTGCTGGCTGTGGTTTTAGCGGCGTGGTTACGGCGGACATTAGCCATTATTGTTGTGCAATAAAAAGCTTGTTGTCATTTCCGACGACGCTACAATATATATTAGCTTGGTAACACCCTATTAAAACATTATCGTTTTAAATGAGCTTCCATGGCCATAGAAACGGTGACCCTGCCATTAAGAAGCCATAACTCCATGGTCACGTGGCTGTCACATGACAACCACCCCTCAAAAAGACGTGAAAATGTCCATTTCTACGCCCGGCGACGAGGACAAAATAAAGGAAAAAAATGTAGCAAAAAAAAAATACCTTCGAGTCGCATCCCCACGTTGAGACATTTTTGGAAGCGGCAGAAAGGACACCGCTTCCGCTGGGTCTTGTCGATTTTGCACTCCTGGTTCTCAGCGCAGGCGTATCTCTTGTTGTTCTGCACTGTCCTTTTGAAGAAGCCCTGGAACACAACATTTCATGCTCTAGTTGCCGTTATTTCTTCTGAAATGATTATTGATATTGATATTCCACGCGTGTGTATATATTTATATATTGATTATATTGATGTACTTTTTATTTGTTTAGTTTACCTTGCAGCTCTCGCAGGTGAGAAGCCCATAGTGATAGCCGGACACTTTGTCTCCACACACAGGACACAACTCTTCCAGGTCATCATCATATGTGTATTCCATAACCTTCAGAGTAACAACTGCACACACACGCACACGCACACGCACACACGCACACACCAAGGCCATTCCGAGCGTGAGTGCACAATATCAAGGACGCATTTTAAGTGCATGCAGGTCAGGAGTCACAAATGTGTGTTTGATTTATTTGACTGTTCTGTATTAAAAACAACCAATAGGGATTATTAATCAACGGTGCTTTTGAAATGTATTTACCCCTAAAAAATATGCAATGCAGATTAAATCCAAAATGTATTTTTTTTGTTTGTCCTACGGCGCATTAAATATATACATTTGGACGTAATTCGCACAGTTAAATATATCATTTATTCGATCTTGTACAAATCCTATAAAAAAATCGAATAAATTATAAATCATTTTCCAAATTGAAATTATAAGTAGCCTATAATAATAAATCACGCCTTGAATGACATACAGTATTTAGCGTCAAACAGCAACAGGTTGACTTTATAAAAAGTCAACACTGTAATTTCATATTAATATTATTTTTGATCATTATTTTATTATCATTATAATTTTATGTTTTTTTTTTACATTAATTTACCTCATTTATTAGGTTTAGTCGCAATCAAAATGGTGCAGTTTTTCAAGGAGGAGAATGAAGCTGTGGCAAATATGAAATGTGATTCCTGAAAGAAATGAAAAGTAGCCATTCCTACCGTGAGCCTTGTCTCCCAGCATCTGAAGAGCAGCCGGTCAGTGATGATCGTCCAGATATGAAATTAGGGCTGTAGACGTTGCCGCAGCCTTGCATGTGCCGCAAAGACCACGAAGAGAAGTACAAAAAAATCAAAGATTGCTTGCCGCAGCGTGTTGATGAGCACCGTGGAGCTGAAAGAGTGGAACTACCTCAGCCTCCTCGCTCTTTACTGCCTTGCTCTTATCGCAAACTTGGCTGCTCGGCTGCTATTGGTGCGCGGGGGTCACGTGACAGACGCCTGGCTGCCGACTGAAAAAATGTCTGGGCAGAATTGATGCATGCTTGAAAAGTATTGCTTCCATTTCTTATACAACCAAGACTTATTTTATTACACCCTGGCTGGCGTTGTTCATAAACTGAAAATAGAAAATTGCAATGACATATTACAATTACACAATGTATAATCCACTAATCCTCCTTCTTCATGTCTCATATTTCATTTAATGTATATAGAATATTCCCCAGGGGCCCAAAAATATCAAGCTGCGGTCGCAAAAGGCACCCATGCCACTCTTTGGACAAACCCTGGTGTAGCCTTTGGACTGTATGTTCAAATTATATACACACACACAAATGAAATTCAATGTCCATGGCACACTTGCTGTCTGTGTTTAAACGACAATAACAAGTGGCTGAATAAAGAAAAATAATAAAGATAATAATAATAAAGAATAATAATAAAAACATTCTAATAAAGAATAAATAATAAAATACCTAATAATAAAATATAAATACAATATTTTTATTTATTCTTTTCTTTTATTTATTCATATTTATATAATAAAAATGCACAAGTTACATTACAATACAGCGATTAATACATGAAGAAATGAATTTAGGAGTAAAAGCAGACACAACCATCGTATAATGTGTAAACAATACATGCAGGATATAGACTAAGCAATGACTTATTAAAGAATGCACATGCAAGATAAATTATACCTTGCCAAATCCACGTTTTTGTACATGTGAACATATAGTATAAACCATGTGGGAGACAGATCCTTTTTAAAGGGTGCAGATAGATATTGTTGCTATCTATTGAGAATGTGTAGGCTGCCGAGGGTCATTGTGTGGACAGTGGAAGCATGGACAAACCTGAAGGTCCTCAACACTCTTAAATTGTATAACGAAAATACCAAAACGTAAATGAGAAAGGAAGATTCAATACTCACAGTCATCACATATCGCATATTTTAGTAATAGAAATGCCTCAAAAATAGTTTTGCTTTGCTATATTTGTTTGTGTTGTGCAGACTTTGACTTTGACTTTACTGTATTCTTTTTACTCAATACGCATTCCCAGTGAGCATCGTCGAGACTCGTTGCTGTTCGGTTCTTTTCGGCAGCCAATGGCTGTGACAAATAATCAGACGCCGCTCGCCAATCAATTCAAGGAAGACCAAAGAGAAGGCGTGTGATTGGTTGCTTTTGTGAGGCGCCAATATAAACAGGAAGTGACGGCCCGGTTTGCGGACAGCAATCACGCCACAAGTACAACAGCATTTAACGTTACGCTTCCACGATGTGACTTTTTTGATTTTATTCGACTGATATATTTTGTTGATTGAGTTTAAGTCAACTAGTAGTTACAGCGCCACCTTAAATGTGTTGTCCTTTCTTCCCAACAGGCTGGTAAAGCCAAGTGAAGGCACAACTTTATTTTATGTTGACCTAAGGCTAATTAAATGAACAAGCACTTTTTTAAAAGGTTCAACTTGACTGTTCTCTACCGACAATTTACATGTACTGATCCCATACCAATTTAACATTAAATGTAGCATAATGTGGCAATATCAACAAAGTCATGAAATTATTACCTTTGATTGCACAAGATTGCGAAATAAGTAAATGCAAGCATCATTGATGAAATATTGATTTCAGCTTGGGGGTTTGTGTTAAATAGTGCAACATTTGCATACACACACACATACTCAAATGTTATGTTAAATATACTGTTCAATGATATTAAAACCAATTTATCACCACCCAGGCAAACAAACTTCCAACATTTTAACTTACAGTGGCAGATGAACACGTGCTATTGCTAACACTGCTAACACTGCTAAAATATTGCTAATTGCTAACAATTTCAGGCACTCTTGGAGTGACATTGGGGACAGCCAATCACACGCTAGTAAAAAAAAATAAACCCAGCTGAGCCAATCGATGAGCTTGTGGGCAGTCTAAGGAGAAACAAGCTTGCTAGATTGTCCTTCTCTGCTGAGTCCAAGTTCCTCACCAATCTCCTTTCATGTTAATGCTTTTGGACAGAAAATATTTCAGGGGACAAAAACTGCCTTTTGACAAAACACAGGGGACAAGTTCTCCATTCCCCTCCCAAAAATTGAAATCAGAAGTTCACGTCATGTCACGTGACTAAACTTCCCCAAGATGGCAGTGTGTCAGGTAAGCTAGCTCTTTTCCAAAAGATTATTTCTGCCTTTAACCGAAGTTGCACATTTCCTGCAATGAAAAAGAATAAATTATAAGGTTTTAATAAATAAATACAAATGTAAACTGCTTAGATAAAGTGAATCTTGTGCTTTGAGCCTGCAAGGGAAAGACAAACTTAATGCAGCAAGCACCTTGAAACATAAAAAAAAAAAACCAGGCAATAAACGCTGATATGATGAATTAGTCTGTACTTTGGGAGGCTACAGAATGCTCTCTGCAGACGAAAATCCGAGTAAAAGTACAGTTGTCATTTTGGTGTAGTTCTCCATCGAGTAGTCTGTCCATTCATTGTGTCACGTGTCCATTGCCGTAGCATCAAATGGCACATATCAACACAGCACCAAAAATGTCGATATTTGACTCAGTCTTCCCCTCCCACAGCTGGACGAGGACATTCTCCGTCCGTTTTGGTTGACTATTGGAATTATTCGAGGAGATTCATCTCCAAAACACTCCGCTTCTCACATTTAAAGTATGGGAAATAGTTTGGAGAAATAAATACAGTAATCCATTTATCACGGTTAATTGATTCCAGACCTGGTCGTGATAAGTGAATTTCCATGAAGTAGGATTCCATCCATCCCTTTTCCGTGATGTTTATTCTCACTAGGTCGTGGGAGCCTATCCCAACTGACTTTGGACGAGAAGCGTGGTGCACCCTGGTCTGGTCGCCAGCCAATCACAGGACAATCATTCACCCTCAAATTCATACCTATGGACAATTTGGAGTCTCCACAACAGGAGCCCTGTTCCGGGTTATTTTGCCTGCTGTAAGATCATTCAAACTTGCAACAAAAGCCTGTTGTTCCAGCAGTCTGGTCTGGTGTTTGCGTGTCTCTCCGAACATTACAGCAGCATTACTGACACCTAGTGACCAGTGTAGAATACTACATATGATTGTAATGTTTTTGAACGTGTCTTTTGAATACCTCACATTTGTATCTGACTTCATTTAGCCATGTTTATGCCTGAAAATGCCTAACCAGGCCAAAAATGTCAAGTTTGCATCAATATGCATCTTTTTTGGCTCATAATAGGCCACGTTCAAACAGAAAACATTAATTGTGATTTTGAAAAATCAAAATAGACATGAAATTCCAAGCCTGAAGCGGCAAGGGATTACTGTACTATTTTATATGATGATTTTATATGATGACTTTGATGTTCTTCCCGTGAAGAGGACTTAAGGCACATTACAACAGATAGACCTGAAGATATTATTTCAGCATTGAAGCCATCTCATATGCCGCCCCCGTCAGGATCCTCCTCCTAAGAAAGTTGCCATCAGACTGTTTGCTCAGCAGAAGTTGCGAAGACGTAATGAGGGAGAGAAGTATATCTAGCAATCTGTCTCACCCCTGACCTCCTGGAGTCACGGCAAGGTCCTCAATTAGTCTAAATGTACACCCTCGGCTAATGGGAGAAAATAAGAGGAGGGGGTCCCAATCACTCGGCCCAAGAAAAATTGCCTATCTGCTGTTTGTCTCTAGCATGATTTTGTTTTGCGAGTGTGCTGTGGCTACAGGTCAGTGGAGCTCCAGAGTCAGACAAGCTCTGTCTCTGTCTCAGAGATATATTTGTACAATAAATAAAGGGGTAGGGATAAGGCCGGGCTCGTGTTTTGACTTCATCATATTTTTTCTTTATCGTATACCAACCACCCATCCAACAGTCCAACATTCCGATTGAAAATGAGTGCATATGCCATATGTCCATTCAACTCATTCAGGACATTTAGACGAACATTTGCCCACATCCCAAAAATCCCCACTTTTCTCCCAATTCCAGATTTTACCACCACAAATGCCCTTTGATTAAAAACAATGTCTTAACTTCCCCATTTCTCAAATGACCGTCCCACGTCAAAACATTCAGCTCGTTCAAAACATCCAGGCTATCCTGCAGCACCTCAAGCTTAGAATTTTGCCAATTTCAAAAGTATATGAATAAATGAATAAACATTTTCAAATGATTCACAAGATGCATTCAAAGACATTGTGATGATACTATGTAGTATTCTGCAATGGTCACTAGGTGTCAGGACTTCTACTGTAATTTCGGGTGCTCGAGACACACAAGCACCAGACTTGATTGCAGTAACAACAGGCATTTATTGCAGAGGTGATGATGAATGATCCCACAACAGGCATTCTCAAAAATCTCAAATAAAAAAGACGGGCTACGCAAAGCTAAACCCCAACTATGAACCCCCAACGTCACCACCCATCTGTCTTTCAGGTCCCGTAGGAGTTTGTAGTAAATGCATGAGTACCGTCCTTACTGATGTCAGAAATGGCTTATTACCTCTGCCAAGCACAGCGGGGAGGTTATGTTTTTGCTGGTTTATCTGTTTGGTTGTGTTCAAAATAACTTGAACATTTCTGAATGGATGTGGACAACATTGTTAGGAATTGTCGGAAATGAGATACGGAAGAACTAATGAAATTCTCTGTCTCATCGTCTGTCTCGCCGTGTGGAACCAGGACTTTAACATTGCTAGACCATTTTTGGCATTTGGACATAAAAATGGTCAGAGGACTTGGGGAAAAAATACAAGTTTCCAACAGGTTCTACAAAATATCAAAGACTGACCTTAAAATGTAGGATTATTATTTGGGAGCGAATCCCAGGGTGGTGCTTGGCAGAGGTCACTCTCTCTCTCTCTCTGAGTGTATTTTGTCTACTATATTGAGAAATAATGTAAAGGTGTTTAATTTAATGTCTACAGGACTCTAATAATGTCTAACAATGGCTCTAATAGTCAGCCTGATGTCAGCATAAAAATGTGATATAAAGGTGATATTGGAGTTTTTCCAGATCATGACAACATATATATATATGATATTTTAAAAAAAATGCTGCATACAACACATATGTGTTCATTCCACCACAGTATTTCGAAGGTTGTAAACAGATTTTATAAGCTCTAACTATATGAAAATATTCCATTTAGGAAAAAAGGAATCCTACTTTGTGGAAATTCACTTATCATAGTTGAGTCTGGAACCAATGAACTGAGGGATTACTGCATTCTGCACGTTTACTGATTTTCCTGGAAGTCTGCATTTTCCGGGTCAAAACTTCCTGATGAAATTTATAGCATTTTCTCCACATTTGTTTACAAATCATCCTATACTAGATCGATACTTAAATTGACTTATATGATATACAAACTGTCCTAATTATCACATCAAAACATAATGTGTGCAAAACATTGCAAGATTTTCACTACTTTGAGTGCATTCATCCACACAATTCAAATCCATCACGGGTACACCATCATGGCAATGTTAGACCAGCATTACAACAAAGAAAATATGAATATTATCACCTTTACGTCAGGACTTGCTGCAGGCGGGTGAGTCTGCATGATCTCAGGTGAAGTACAACCAAACCTTCTTTCTGGAGTTTACTATTCTTGTTTTCATTTTGTTGTAAGTTTGTCAGCACGGAGATTAAAGTCTAGCGTGGTTTTAACATTAAGCGAGTAGTACTTCAGAATATCAATATGTGCTTCTTTTATAACTTCAAGTGTTGTCAGTACATTTTTTTCATAATAAGTCCTACCTTAACTGAAGACTGTGCGTGACTTGCTGATCTCACCTATTGGAAGATATCTTCCACCTCTGATGCACAGTCACAACCTCAGCATCACTGAAGTACTTGGTTAATGTATACCGAGAGAGAGCAGTAGCGAGGGTGGAAAGAAATGGAATAAAGGTGAAATATTGTGCTACTCTGCCGGCATTCACTGTCTTGCCGTCTGTCCTTGATAAAATAGGACCTCAAAGGTGCCAAACCACTTGGAAAAAGGAAATTAAGTCGAGGGCCACAATAGCACGGAGAGACAATCGGCATAGCAGGGATTGTCCTCCGTGTCATTGAGCAAGGTCAAAAAAATATGCTAATCTATCTCTCTGCTACTTAGAACCACAACCTGTGTTTCTAATTCAGGGGTAATTGTACTGCATTGAAAGCTGGGCTGACCAAGAAGGCAGATGATTCAAACACTGTCCGACTCATGCCCCCTGCTGGTACCAAAGGGGGGAAATAATCATTGAACAACCATGGGCATGTTGTAATTAGCAGGGCTGTAGGTGCCACTAATTCACTGGCATGTGGGCCTAGAAATTAGACTGATGAGAATACATTTGTCAACCCTTTCATTCACATTTGGCTCCTGAAATAAGTTCATACAAAGGCAATGAAACTACAGTCAAATGTTTGCGCAATTGTTGACGCTCGTTGACGTCTGAGCCGCACAAGCTAGCTTTTACGGCTTGTGAAGCTGCACTCGCTGACAGAGAGCTAACTAGCTATGCTATCAAATGGATACTGAAGCGATGCAGAAAAGATAACTATTCTCGAAGATGTATCTGCTGTCACATTTGGGTTTTTTTTCGTTTGTATGCATCGTTACTTTGTTCGGAATTCCATAGTGTGCCCTGCAAGCCATTTGTAGATCACATTTTTTACGGGCCGATGAACTGTAAGAGATACTATAGATATATAGATGTGTAAAATGAAACAAAAGCACATGAAGTAACAAGAAAAAAACTGAAAGTGTAAGAGTCCGAACAAATTGACATTTGTCCAGACCAGCAAAATATAGGAAAGACACTTGCTGGCCATCCGGACAATCTGGACTATTAGTAATATCATTGCATGTGACGTCATGTCATTGGTGTGACTGTACGTGTAGCTTAGTACATGTGTGTACATGAAGTAGTATGCCAGGCTATCTATGATACATTCATATCAAACATAGTCACCCACTGTCCTCGGCAGATGTGCGTTATTGTGTACATTGTTTGAGTTTAATAATCAAATTGTGTAATAAAATCTAAGAAATTTTACATTGCTGCAAAATGTTTTTCTGTGCTGTTAAAAAAATGTAAGAAAAAGATAAGCGTCCAGCCCTGATTTGTTTTCAATTTAGTGACACGAGTACACAATGCAGTCCTGAAGCAGCAAACCAGCCCCAGACAATCACACTACCACCACCATATGTGACTTTTGCCCAGCGGCTTTCTTATAGTGGAGTCATGAACACTGACTTTAACTGAGGCAGGTGAGGCCTGCAGTTCTTTGGATGTTAGTGGGGGGTCTTTTGTGACCTCTTGGATTAGTCGTCGCTGCAATTTTGGTTGGCCTGCCACTCCTGGGAAGATTCACCACTGTTCCATGTTTCTGCCATTTGTGGATAATGGCTCTCACTGTGGTTTGCTGGAGTCCCAAAGATTTAGAAATAGCTTTATAAACTTTCCAGACTGATTAATCTCTATTAATCTCAGTTAATTTGTGTTTTAAAGGGGGGCAATCACTTTTTCACACAGGGCCATGTTAGTTTGGATTTTTCTTTCTCCCTTTTATAATAAAAAGTATTGTTTAAGAACTGCGTTTTGCATTCATTTGTGTTGTTATTGACTAACATTTAAATTTGTTTGATGAACTGAAACGTGTGACACACGTGAATAAATGAGATTTCAGGAAGGGAGCAAACACTTTTTCACACCACTGTATGTACTATTTGTTTTCTCCACGGAAAACTTTAAAAGTAAAGTTGTAAAACTATGAAGGTGTGTTTTGTGTTAACAATTTTGGCTTTCAGCAGATTAACTGGATTTACATAGTTTCTTATGGGAATGTATTTGTTTAGAATTGTCCATATTCAACCATGAAACAGTAGAATTCCAGACCAAGTTTCATTGACTCACAGGGATTTTGAATAAGATGCAAATTTCACGGGTGCTTGATGAAGACTCGGGTCTGAGGATGTCTGGAGGATGTCTGAGCCCCGCACCCAATGGTCTACTAACAATGAGGAGGTCCTTAGCCACTTGCAAATGTTTATTTCTCCATTGACGAAACAGTAAAGGTAACATCGTACACGCCTTGCCGCATTACTATCATTGCAAACACCGTGCCAAACATGCAACCCCCACAAACAAAAGTCCTTGACTCTGTGATGTAAAATTTGGGAGGAGATCTTAAAAATACTTCAATACATTTGCTAACAATTAAAAACAACTTGGGTATCTCCTCCTTGCCAGACTTATCAGCGTTTATGCCTGATAGAAATTTGTTAGGGTGTGATTCTGGTGTGGAGGCTTTTATATTTCACAGACACCAGATGTTCAAGTATAGATTTATGCCAAAATCCCATTCACTCTCAAGGCTATGGCAGGCTAGTTGATAATTAAGTATTTTAAAAGGAGCCTTTACCAGACAAGAGAATGAGAGGAGAAAGGCACTGCTGAACACGTGAACGTTCAAAAACATAGTGACAAAATGTGGACTCAATTAAACCTTTGCTAATGGAATCTGTGAGCATCTGTAGGGCCAACAATGAATGTGTTGTCAAATCAAAGTCGGTGATAAGCATAATCCGAGGATCTTTTATTGCAAACAATATTTTTACCTGTGTAAAGTCATTCTGGTAAATTATGTCGCGTTGGGTTTTTTTTTTCACTCAAGCAAATAAAGTGGTGCCACTGTGTTGGTTATTTATTTGTTACTAAACAGCTGATGAAAAATAATGGAAATCCAATTCATACCCCAAAATATGAACAAAAAGGACATTTTACACAACAATTATAGTTTACATGCAGAAAGTTGCAATTGGAATGGAGGTGTTTGGGCATGAGGAGGATCAACACCAACAACTTGTCAACATCTTGTCAACATCTTGTAATCACCTTTACCCACCTTGGACATCGTTGACTTCCTTGATTTCTTCTTTCTTCGGCCACAAGAGTTATTTCTTGAATTCTATTCTTCAATGTTTCTCACCTTCCTTATTAATTTGCTGCCATTTGCGACTTCCTTCGGCTCCGTGGTGGGGCGCTCTTTTGGGCAGTTGATTCTGCGGAATGATACGACATGGGGCAATGTACCCCCCTACATTACTGGACCACAACCGAGACAGTGGATGAAAATCGTGACAGAATTTTGGTAAAAGATTTTGTCAAAAACCTAATCATACACAAATAATGGTGTTTGGAAACTGAGGCTTGACAATAATTACTGAATATTTTGTGTGATTGGTGTTTGTCAGGGACAAACTGTGGTTAGCACAGACAGAAAGGTCGTTCCGCCCAATTGCCTCCATGGGCATTGAAGTCTGCCAGTAGAACTTTGGAGTTCCCACCAAGGATGTTCATCATTGATGGATTTCAAGAAGGTGCATACACACCAATGACATTCAGGACTCTTTTCCCTGCGTCAAGGTGACCCTTTTGTACTCCTACACATAGACACCGAGCGAGGGGGCAATTAATTCATTCAATCTTTCCCATTTGAAAAAATTCAACCCCTTTCAGTGCCGCCATGTTAGACAATGTTGAATTATGTTTCAAGGCACACAGAAGTTCTTGTTGTCGGGCGACTCTGTATAAACATGGAACATACCAAAAGAAAGATTAGATGCTAAGCGATCCAAAATGGATGGACTTTGATGGTATTTGGCCCATTGGTTGCATGATAGCCGATGTTGTGTCCATCACTTCCACGGCAGCCTGTGGAGGTACAGAATGTGAAGTTACACATATTCGTATCAGTATCACTTTATTCCAGAATCGGAAATTGAGAGATGGACAATATCGGCTAACGTCAGATATCGTCAAAAAAGGCAATACCGGACATCCCTAATACTAATTATAATAACTGCTTTGATTGTATGGACCATATGGGTTGATGCAATACAGAAATGGAGGGTAGGGTTCAAATGGGCATCGGCTGTATTGACCTAATTGGGTGGGTTGAATGTAAAATAAACTATCAATGTAGCCCACAGAGCCTTTCATTTGTCTGCGGACCCGTGCTTTATGGTGAAGACATTTTGAGCTGCTGGACACATTGCTTGGATGGCACTTTGAGGAGTTTTGGTCGCAAAGGCAGGGGTTTGTGATGGTGGATGTGTTTCATTTTGGGGGGTTTAAAGTGCGAGAAAAGGGGAGATTTGACCGATTTGAACATGTCTACGCTCATAACGACACGACTGTCAACACAAAGTGGACAATTAAAAGCGAGCTGAAGCAGACCGAGAGAGTCAAGGGGAGCGAGAGCAGAAAAATGGCAGAAGAGGCATCATAGAAATGTAAGGGAACAAGGTCTTTTCCCTCTGGAAGTGTGTCAGTTGGCGAGGGTGAGGAATGGTGGGCCGGCTATCAGCGGTGAGGTCGCGGCGTGTCAGGGTCAAGGGGAACGAGATGAGAGGGATGAGAAGCCCAAGAGGTGGGGGTGTCGGAAGGGAGGAGGACCACACCTGGTGAAGGCACACTTCTGGAGCGTGCTGGACTGCACTCTCTTGCAAAGCCAAGCCAAGAGACGCCTGACAGGAAGGGATGAGGCGGGCGGACCGCACGTCAAAGTGTCCTTGACAGTTGTCCCAGCTGACGTTAGCACAGTAGGTCCAAACCCAACCAAGGAGTGTTTACAGGACTGTGGGTGGTGGGAGACGGGGGCTGGGGGAAGGACGTCAAGAAGACTTGTTTAGTGGATCAACGGCATAACCCGATTGCGCACGCAACATTTCAATCTTCACGCCTCCAAGGCAACACAGCAACTACAAGATATGAATCATGCAAAAACACACTGGCTCGTATTTTGGTAGAGAGGTACAAATTATTCTTTCAACAAACCGCTGAACTCCAGCTTTTTTATCTGCTGTCACAAGTTTTTCCATAACACACAATATATTTTCTCCAAACCGACACAAGGTCCTTCCTTGAAATAATAAACAATCGTGACACGGCTTTTACCGCTTTGTAATGTTGGACAAATAAAAGTGTTTATTACTGTCCGCTGACGATATATTCCTATTCTATATCAGTCAAAATGCAGGCGCTGTTTGCCACTGACAGCCTTGGAAAGTCAGCTGGGATAGGCTCTGGCATACCCCCGCGACTCTAATGAGGGCAAGTGGCCTAAAAAATGTTTTCAGAAAACACGTCTCACTCACCGTGTGTAAGTAATATAAAATACATGATAATACAGGTGGCCTAAAATGCACCACCGTGACAAAAGTCTGCACACTTCACATGTTTTTGTCTTTATCCTTCGTTGATTTCATTGTTTTGGTCATTTGCTTGGCCTTGAACACACCACAGTTGCATCCAGAAGAGTGATTTCAAGAAACAATGCAAGCAGTTGATGTTTGCAAAATATCAGCAAGAGTCCTGGACCATCCAAAATGCTATGCTATGCTAATAATCACTACCACACTCATTACTCTTCACTCGTTAGTTCATTGTCAGCAGTCGCCCATTTCCACATCCAGGATGTTCTGTTATGTCTATTCATACCAACTATTATTATGGAGACAAGAACCTGGCAATTATATGACATTGTTACATGACCTTATTATTTTCCTATATATTAATTAGCAAAGAGTTCGTTTGGAATACAGGGCGTGAATATATGCATTGTACTGTATTTCCTTGCAGTAAATTGCAGTAAGAGTTACAGTATGTTAGTGCAGTGGTTCTCAAATAATGGGGGGGCAGGCCCCTGGGGGGGCAGGCCCCTGGGGGGGCAGGCCCCTGGGGGGGCAGGCCCCTGGGGGGGCGTGACTGCCAGTATGTAGGAATTTGTTTTACTCAGCACGGACTTTGACTTTTGAATATGCTTGTACAAACAAAATGATCTGACACATTTGTAGGTTAAATAAACCGCAAATAAAGTAAAGAAACAAAAAAGTGTTTTATTTTTGAAAAGTACATATTTTGCTTAGTTTCTTCATAATGCCATTCGTTTTTCCTTTCTTTTTCAGTTGCTGCCATGGATTGGACTGGTGAGCATGGCGCTTTCATTGTGGAAACGTTTATCAAAACAAAGGAATCTGTAACCGTAAATGGACATATCCATTTTTTGCAGGTTTTGGATCGGAATGTAAAGTCCACAAAAAGTGAGTCTACTGTATAATTGTTATTCGTTTACCGTACATCCATATTCAAAACAGGGTGCTAGGTTTTAGATTTGGAGGAGTCTGATTTGACTACCAATGTCATTTGATCAAGACTGATCAAGAATGTCTTTGAAATGTCTGTTCAGTTGGTCCGTATTGCTTTGAAATAAACGAAGGTATTGTTTTGCACACCGACCATGTTTATGGTTTTGTATTTTAGTTTGTTTCTTTGAGGGGTAAAATGTTGCTCGCCATTAGCTCCGCTCCTCAGACAACATCAACAATCGACTGTTAGACAGCCGCAAACAAAATTGAACAAATCAGATAAGACTATGAAAATCCACAGTCAACAACCCGAGTGTTTATTGTGACATTTCATTATTTAGTAAAGGTTGAATAAACTGATACATTTGGCGAACGCAGATAACAACGAGGCAGTTGGCATTGCTGTGTGCCAAGGTGAGACCGCAGAAACCACCACAGCAGCCAAATAATGCGAGTTCATAAACATGTCATATCTCCTGCTCGATGCTTATCGCCCAGCTGATAGTGGTCCTCGGGTCCTGCACTCTTAAATGTATTAACGTGCAAACTCCAGCCTCAGACCGCCCAGCCCTGCCCGTCACGGGGGTTGTTGTTCTCAGGGGGATCCACAGCCTTGACTGGCCCTGATCTGATTACAGGCTTGTTGGGTGGGGGTTTATGGGATAGCCTGTCAAAAGCCAATCTGTCAACCTTGAGGGAATAAGAGTGATGCATCCTGGGCCGCCGGCTTGCACCCGCAGGCGTGATGTAGGTCTGCTGACAACCATCATTCACTGTCAACACAGCATGGATGTTAACCTTTTAAAAGCACTGGACCCTGGTACGGGGGGGGGGCAGCTGGGTTGCATGTAAGTGCTGACGACATGACCTCGTATCAATAAACTCATGCTATACGTACGTAACCCCAACTACGTCAACAAAACCCATTTTAGGACAACAACAGACAATTAAAACCGACCAGTACGTGTCACAAATATGCATCGCAAGGTTGATTGGATTGATTGGATTGATCAAAACAAGTCAATTAGGATTGGTCATTTCTATGTGGTGTAGGTTGGATTGTATCGGTGGTTCTTGGATTTTATGCACTTGGTAATGGTAATGGTAATGGTAATGGTTCTGGTAATGGTAATGGTAATGGTTCTGGTAAGGGTTTTATTTCATTTGAACATGCATCAGATTCCAATTGAATGCATCCCATAATCAGTTCCCAGTTCCACATGTCCAAAAGGAGTAGGAAGAAGCAAAGCTTATTAAATCCTACCCCTCCATCTGCTACTTTTACAATCACTAACTGTTACATTTGTTCACTTCCTGCTTTCCTAATATAGTTTTTTAATTTTTTTAATTTTTGTCACGTAGCGAAGTACCGGGTGATATGAGCATCCAATGCCATAATGGGTACCATAGTAAGTGTCAATATAGTGATACACAGTAAAGTCTCGTTATATCGATATTCTCGGGAGTCGGAAAAAATACTGATATAACCGGACTATCCATATATCCGATCCTGCACCGAACTGCATTGTTCTATAGTATAGAACAATGTCGAGCAGCTTAAATCCATCTTTGCTTAAGGATTTCAATACCAAAAAAGAACACGGCCAACGGCTGCTTCCAGTCAACTTTATTTTTCACACTTCCACCACCAGAGCGCAGCACACACACCGATTCCCGCACTTCCTGGTTCACAGGTCATGCTCAACCCGCGCACATAGCTGGCCAAACACATGCCTGCAACAGAAGAACCAACTGCGTTCGTGGTTTCTCTCGTGTGTATAGATTCTATACAGGCATGTGTTTGGCCAGCTATGTTAAATAAGTTAAATAATTAAAGTGGGCTCAGGTGTTGAACCAGCACCCGACAGAGTGGAAAATTGCAAGAGGAAATAAGAACTGATCCAATCGGTTAATAAACGTGAAGTCATAGAGGAATAAAAACATGAACAATTGTGCGAGTGCTTTTCCGCATCAACAGGAGGATTATTCCTGAGCTAAATGGACATTTGAACTCGAGTGAGATTATGCAAGCAATAAAATGCAGCACAGAGCAACATTAGCATGTGTGCACAAGTACGGGGGAAAGGAAGAATAGCGTCGGAGAAAGTTATACACATAATACACATCAGTCTGCGTCACACAGCACACAACAATGAGGCGTTCAAGGACTGCCATTCAAAGTGGCCGCAACGTCCGAAAAAGACATCATATTCGTGAAGCATGAAGCACATCAACTCCTGGGCTTTTCGGTGCGTTTAGTCACGTCTCATTTGGGTGACATCCAAGTCATCTTCAACTTTAAACACTCTTGAAGCACAACATCATCATCATCAAACCTGATTATGTCAGCTTCAGACCTGTCGCCATATCAAATATTGTCAATTATCAACTTTTTTTTTTTAGCTTGGTCGTATATTCTGGGTCATTTTCATGATGGAGGACCCCGTTAAAAAGCCAAGATTCTACGACACGTAACACCTCGTTTATTAAGGAGTGAACAAAAGGTTTCCCTCGCATTCTGTGTGGAAGTGGTGAGTTTTTGTCTTCCTCCCCACTCCATTTGATACACTTTTATGTTAGGGTTAAATATCGATTTATTTTAAGCACAATATGAAAAACAAGCATGTCGTTCATGTCAATATGGAGTAGGTTTGATGCGGAGGTCTCGTGTTTCAAGATGGCGTCGCCCGAGTCCAACCAAGTTACAGCAGCTCCGTGTCTCCTGCTGCATTTTTAGTGTTTAATAATTATTTTGGTCCTTCTTGTTTTTGGTGCCATACCGACCCTTGAGCAAGAGTGCAGCTGCGTTTGTACGTTTGTAGCTCGCATTCTTGCTCCACACTCGGGAGCAGCTGTTAGCTTTAAGCGCCTTGAAGTGGCGGACAACGGGAGAGCAGAGCGTCAAATGCAGGAGCAAACTTGAACTACAAGTCAACGCACAGCCTGGGTGGCAACAGCCTCCACACCAATAGTTGGGAGCAGAAGTGAACAGCGAAAAAGACTGTATAAAGGTTGCTGTATAAAGACGGCATCAACCGTGTTTACCATCTGTCGTCATGGAGAACGTGAGATGGAAGAGCTAACGGGGTTAACCCGCCTACAAAGAGACGGCCGCGTGTGCAGCATGATTGCACTTATACGTATTACTATATTCACTTCAAAAGTTTGATTTCAGCGCCTATTTTTCTATAAGACTTCCTAAGACTTTTCCATTATTGGTTTATATATCATATGTGATATTCAGCCTAACTATATGGAGGTAGGAGTTTTGGTCCGTATTACCCAGCCCTATTTTAAGTTTAGAATAAGTAGATCTAAAGCTAACACGTTAGCTCCGTAGCTTTCTATGCATGTCCCTTTCTATGTTATGTCCCTGAAGGGATGCCATAGCCTGTGCAATGTGATGTAAACAAAGAACAATGGGAGCGTAAAAGTGACTATAGGGGTGTTAATTCATGTCTACAGGGCTCTAATGTTCAAATTCATATTTAGAGTCATAAAGAGGTTTTCTATGAAAATATTCTGTTAATATTAAATCCTACATTGCAAATTAACTTATTGGGGTATCTTTTTTTTAGATTGAGATTTCGCACTTTGGTCGGCAGTCCTTGAACACATCATAGTTCATTCATTTGACATTTAATGCTTTAAAAGAAAAGTGTGTCAAATATAGATATTTTATGAACGTATCAATTCTTCTTAGCTTTGTGGATGCGCTGGTAGGCGTGGAACCCGTACTTGGTTCCTTCCAGTGTAGTGCTGCCCCTCATCGATTGCAGTCATTGTGTACTTACCGTACTTTGGACACCCCCCACCTCATGGGTTTCTTTTATCATGCCGTGTGATGAAAAGAAAAGAAATGAACTGAAAAGTCAATCAATCAAGGACATCGTGGGTACGCTTGCATAACGTTCACATTTATTTGTTGTTTTTTTTTTTTTTATCTCCTAACACATTCTAAACATGCTTTGAACACATCATGGGTCACATTCTTTACAGGTAGTCAAAGTAACGAGCAGACAAGATTCCCAAGGAGAAAAAACATGACGCGGTTTCATTTGTCTGTTCACAGTAAACAACAGTATTTGAATGAAGGTATTCCCTGAGATGTGTACTCGCCTCACCTCGTACTCCTGTACTACAGGCTCCCACGGCATCAGACCACCGAGGTTGGACACGTTCCACAGGCAGCAAACACGACAACTACATTTCAGTTGACGAGTGGAGGGGACGTCGTTAGCTCTTCCACGACGACGTCATGCTAATATCTTTATCAATAAGTTAAGTCCAAACCCCGTGATAAAGGCACACGGGCCCGTGGTCTCGTGCCACGGTGTCAGGGTCACTCGACCGCGGTGGAAGCACGTCAACGCAAGGAGATGTCAGCGTGACCGCAACTCCATTCCGTGATTATTGATAATTCATCAGATATGATAGCAGCCGCCGCTAGCTTCCATGGCAAACTGGTGAACAAAAGCATTCAAAAAAATACAAACTGAGAAAAGAAGAACAAAAAACGAGGAACGGTACACATTTTGGGGGGGATGAAACACTCGGTTTCCTGCACGCTACGCATTTAAAGAATCAAACACGACATAGGCTAGGCTTTGGCTAGCAGGCGTCATGGTGATCGTTCCGAGCTTGAAAACCTTCCATCGTTAATGAGGAATTTTCATTTCCTAAAAACAAGAAACGCTGTAAACCAGGGGTGTCCCAACTCCAGCCTGGGGGCCATTTCCTCATTTTAACAGAGATAAAATATTACATAATACACGGTAACACTAATATACGGTGGAATTAGTTTTTTATGGATAAAAAACACAAACTATCATGGGTTCATCAAACCAAATGCCCCCCCCCCCCACTCACGGTGTGACCAAATATAACAAGTAACTCAAACGCAATGCAACTTCACCACACCACAATGCCGGTATTGACGCTTACACGCTAATATACATGCAAAATAATACTATCCCACAGTACTCCCTCACCACAAAAATATATGAATTCATAAATCATGCTGAAATACTTTCAAGCATTAAAATGGCTAAGGTATTGAAAAGGCCCATTTTGGTACACCAATCCCTCACACGGGCTACAGTGTGGCCGTAGCTCACGGCAAGCTAAAACTCAACTCTGAGCCTCTGATGTCACTTCCTGTCTGCCCCCCAAGGCTCCCCTAGCTCGCCTATATTGGCCAATAGGAGTGGAAGGGAGGTATTTCATGTCTACTGTTAGAAAGTATTGGGAAGGTGAACAGCTTTACTGTGCTATTGAAATATTTTATTCATGAATGAAGAATCCTACTTCACGGAAATGTCTTTCTCACGACCGAGTATGGAACCAGTTCTCCGCCACAAATGAGAGATTAGCGTAATTAGACTAATTTACAACCCACAAAGCATGCTGGGAAGGATGTTACTCATTATATTTGCTTGCACCCTGAGGGCGTTTGGTTTGATGAACTCCAGTACATAGAAAGCACTTGCTCGTGTAGTACTACAGTACAGCGGCAGCAGGAGGCGCTACTCTGTTGTTTTCACATTCACACGGGACTTTTCATTTGTTCAATTAACTGACAGAAGTTTGGATTTTTCCTTTTTTGTAGTCGTTACCAAAAGGTCACCAAGCAGTTTTACCATCCCCAAAATACTGCAGTGATTGTGGCGTACCGTTACACCCCCGATAATGCAACATTCTTCATCTGTCACGGGGGGGTGCCTGAAAGGAGAAATTCATAATTGGTGTGTTCCAGCCAAAGGTAAGAGAAATTTCAAGCTGCTGCCAGACACACAGCAGCGAGTCTGAGGTAGAGACGTACACGAGGCAACTTGCTGACGTTGGTCGTCAGGTTGAAGCACTTTCGTGAATCTGAGGTGACTGAGATTAGCCACACACGAAGAGAAAATGGACAAAACAATAAATAAGACAAAAAACAATGGAGTGATATGTGGCGTCAGTAAAATGATGACAAAAAGGTAGTTTCAGCGTGTACATTGCAAATGGCATTTCCTGCGTATTGAAAAAAAGTAATCCTGAGAAAACTGCAGCGAGGTAGCGAAGGCCAGTTTTTCAAGCGGCTGAGCAGACGCGGTTTTAAAGGCAACAATCCCCCTGATCTTTGCCCCATTGGCCACTGGGTCCTGGCCAAGGTAGTCCTGGATCAGTCAATGATAGCGGGGCGGCAGGGGTGTCCAAACTATGCCCATCTTTTAAAAGGGGAGGGGCTAAAGGAGAAATAGTTTGAAGTTGTTTCCTTTAAATATGTTTGACTTCTTGGCAGATTGGATGGGGTTCAGCCTGTTTTGCTAAATGTTTCCATAAAAGGTCCGGACACCCCCGTCTCCGAAAACCCCCAAGATAGCTAATTACATTTGATTTGACTTTTTTTTCAACGTTTTTATTTGGCCAACTTGAGTCAACACAGAAAATGAAAGAAATGAACCCATAAGAAGCCAACACTTCAAACGTGTGCCATACGGCTTTGTGCTTGCTCCAAGTCCCCAATGGACACGGAACATGGAAACGTTTTGGACTGGTTGTCATGTGACTATCCGAGGATAAGGCTTCCCCAAAATGGAAGGGTATTATGTACGCCAGCTCATTTCCGGAGTATTGGTTTCTGTTATCCTGCTTTAATGTGGTGTCAGATGTTAAATTCAACTCTTCTTACTGCAGTCCGTCAATGATGTCGTAGAAAACGAGCTAGCAATATATCGCTAACAGGCTCTTCGTCTTCAAATTGCTATGGAAAGCCTGTCAACGTTTGCGGAAAACAATAAAAATGCCAAACTGGTACATTTGTATATATATATATATATATATATATATATACCGCTACTATTAACAAAACATTAGAAGAGTACCGCAACTGCTCGGGTTTACGAGCCAACAAAAGCTGGTATCTTCAACGATGGTAAAGGTCTGCTCGTCCAGCGCCATCATTTCCACGATGGAATCGCAGATGGCTTTAGTCCTCAGGTCGTCGCTGGTAAACATTTTGGGACTTTTCGAACGCTGAGGTGATAGGAACTAGCCCTGGGCGTCATAGCAAAGCTCCATGGTTTTATTTTGCAGAGCATTTGGCAAAACAGTGACGAGTCCCGTGTTCATTTTGTCGGCACAAATGGTCTCCGTGTAATTTTACTTGGAGCAGATTTGGGTGTGGGTTCTTATGGGTTCATAGCAGTAGGAAAGAAATGGAACATGGTGTATGGTATATTACTCCAGGATCAGCACGTAAAAATGTGTCTGACATCACATCTCCTTTCATAACTGGCCGTGCACAACGGGAATGCGTTTTAAATCAAGTCCACCAAAGGTAAAAAAAAAGAGAACTGAGGCTTTCTCCTCATGCCAAGAAAAAAAGACAATGAATACATGAAGTATAACAAAAACCCAAAACATTCACAAAAACTACATAGGTACATGAAAAGGCCTAAAAATCAAAAAGAGGCTAACTGAGCATTTGGAAGGGAAACACGGCGATGAAGAGCAGATATTGGAACGCTGCTCATCGCTATTTCGTCAAAAAGTCTCGACCGCGTTTCGCTTTCAAACCTTCACCTGCATGAAGGGGCAGGATCACGCAAATCAATGTTTTTTCCTACAGCGGACCTACGATGTCCTGTCCTACGTCTACTAACACAACAAGCACTTGAGCAGGTCTCTGAGTAACTCCTGAATGCAAGACATGACACTCACTTTACCCTGTTTCCATCCAGGCCAGTCGGACCTGAGAGAGGAACACACCGGGTGGGCAGCGGCCGAGGTCTCTGAACCTCACCTTTGTGTGCAAAAAAGAGAGTCGTTGCAATGACTGCATTTTTGTCTGCTTGCACATCACAAAACGGATAATCACAAACGACACAAAAAAGTCGAGTAATCAAAGACGATACTTCAAGCGATTCAACACGATCATCTCGTACTTCAAAAATAAAGACCGTATTCTCCAACAATGTGCATATTTGTCACAGAGAGCAAGCACCAGAATGCTCGGAACCCATCGATCCCTCGCTAGAAATCCGACTCAGGTTCCACTGATTATCTGCAAACGCGGCAGGACATTCCTTGCTAGTCACATTCAACTTTACCTGAGACAGTTTGGGCCAGGTCTCACCTAAATCTGCATCTCGGTCTGTGCAAAAGCATGATTGGACCTGGCAGGACCTGACCACAGTCTGACATGCCCACGGTGCCCACGGTAAACACGGTACCCACGGTACCCACGGTGCCCACGGTACCATGCCCAGGTACGAGGCCATCGGCATGACAGTTGATATGAACCGGCTGATCAGTAGGGCTGCAACTACTAACTAAGACTTTTCCTAGTGGCTTCATCTGAAGCTCCTTGTTTGGGTTAAGTCCGTCATCGGGCACAAAATTCCAGACTAAAGGTGCCTTTGAATCCTTGGCTCCCAGTCTACCAAAGTCTTTCCCTTTTCCCTGACAACTGCGCCCTAATGATTGTTTTCCTGGTCCGTTCATCTGAAGCCTGTCGCAATATGAATCAAACACAAACGGCGGTCGGGTCCATCAGTTCTCCAAAGTCAAAGCTCATATTGTTTTGACAGTCGTTCTGCTTTCATGGACGGTGAAAGAAATGAAAAAACCTTCATATTTGAGAGTGTGAAATCAGAGGACATTTTCATATTTCAATGAAAAAACGCTGACTGCAATAGTCGGACATGGTTGCAGCTCTACTGATCAGTTAGTCGCTTCCCCCCAAAACACGCCTGTTGAATGTAAATATGTGTGCAGGTTCAGCAGCATTTGGAAGGGAATCTGGCATATGTTCATCTGTCCATCAGATTGATTGGTTTCTTATCCCGATCCTTCAACGACAAGATTAGTTGTTTTTGTTGAGCTGCAAGCTCCATGCCCGCCGATGGGCATTGAGAAAAAAAAAAAGCATTGCATAACACTTTGGTCAAAAACAAGACAACAAACAGCAAAGCTAGCTACCCTCCAATACCCTTGCAATAAAACCTTACATCCCCAGTCTACGATTGTAAAAAATACCCGTATTCTCCTTTTCCCAAGATCCCAAAGATCCAAATAGCTGTCACCTTAACTCGTGGAATGTTACCTTGACACGACTTCCTCGCGTAAGCAGAACCATCCAAAAAGTCCATGCAGATAAAGTAGCTCTATTTCATACGTTTGCTGGAATAAAAGCGCGTTTTATCCATGTTTGATTTGCACAGCTCTGGTCAACATTCAGCCTGTGAGTGAGGCATCCACTGGGATTCCGTACTGGACTGGACGACTCTTCATTAACACCACAAAAATAGCAATAACATCTTCCTGAGGTAGTCTCAAAACACTTGCCACTCGTGTCTATCTGCCCCCATCTGAATAAAATAAACTCTTTTTTTAAGTCTAGCTCTAACATGGCAACACTGACACATTGAGCAAACTGGATACACACGTGTAAACGCCAAGACCAATGCATCTATGAGCATTTGTTTGTACAGAAGCATGTGCACAGTGGAAATCAGCATACATTCAGCTCTGTCGTGTAATAAATATCACAAGAAAAAAACAAACTAGCTGCTTGTCACATTCACAAAAGGGGCGACCGTTCCCTCGCCGTGGGGGGTGGGGGCGGTGGGGGCGGTGGGGGCGGAGGGGGTCAGGCCGGCCTCTAGTTTCCAGAGGAGGTGGTCACGCAGGGCGACGGGCCAGTCCTGTAGCTGGTCAGGCTTGATTTGCAGGAGTGCAAGACTGCTTTGAACAAGAGAGGGAGCTGCTCCAGCGGGACGTTGACCAGCTTACCTGCGGACGCACCACACGGGATGACAGTGTTAGATTACCTTTCACTCGCCCCAAAGCCACTGAAGGCCGGTCTTGCTGCATGGAAGGATTTCATAGTCAGCCTCTGGGACTTTGCCGGTTCGGCAAACAAGCAAGAGAGATGCTACTACATATGCTAAGTTGGAACGTAACGTTCCACGTATGACCTCTAGAAGCCTTCTTCTTAAGGCGTACTCTCACTCGGCCATCCATGCTGTGCTTCGAAAGCAATATTGATTCTTTTATGTTTACTGTACAGACGGAACTTGAAACTGCCGCCAGGAAAATGACAAACACAAAGTGAGAGCATATTCAAGAGTCAAATGCCATGCGAGTACTATAAATGTGTACATGTTGGCAGGTCTGCACTAAAATGAAAGCCAGGGGGGCCCGCCCCACTGTTTGAGCCCACAGACGAGTTAACCAAGAAAGATATTTGAAACATGCTAGCCTTACCTGCGATACAGCGAATCTCTGGCAGACACATCATGATCTCAGGGAAGCGTTTGGGCTGGTGTGGGTATTTGTACTCCGTGTAATCCTGGCACACATACCAGTAGCGCTTGTTCAGCTGCTCGAGCTGAGAGATGTTTGACAGTCCTCTGATATCTGCAGAAGTGGAACAACATTATACCGCAATGGTAAAATATTCAAATATGCAGAGAGGGTGGTCCTGGTTCTCCTGGTACCTTGATTTAGGAAGTTGATGGCTTTCATGCAGGCGTACTCTTCATTGCTAATCTTCAACTGGTGGAACTTGCGGAACAGATATATCAGCCTCTCCATCACCTCCATGCCGTCCTCACTAAAACTGAGCGAGCACACAGACAGTCCAGCATCAGGCCTTGTTCCACAAAGCCCAAAAGAACCCACACCCATTTCTGCTTTTGTGTGCTTGGACCTACAGATATACTTCCATGTCCATCCATTTTCTATATGTTCACTAGGGCCGCACACACGGCATAGTGACAGCAATCCTTTCTTTTCTTGATAGCAATTCTTTCATTATTCATTCACAGTAATCCCTTGTTTATCCCCGTGAATTGGAGCATAAATAAACAGTTCATAACCTCATAAATACACTTTGACCATTATTAGAACCTTCAAGACACGAAACAACACCCCTATAGGGTGACCTTATAAGGTCACCTTTTATTCTTACTTAAGTCTTCTATTCTCTTATTGTGACCACAAGACACAAGTATCGTAACTGCTTAGAATATCTACAGGGGTTGGTTGTAAAATATGTAAGCATCATGGTGGTGTTTTTTGGTTTTCTTTTGGGGGTTTTCATGCATGTAAGAAGGTGTACACACGCCCGTCCACCGCTGCAGGAAATGAAGACAATAACTTCATATCCTGTCGGTCAATAAGGTCTAAACCAGTGGTGTCCAAAGTGTGGCCTGGGGGGGGGGGGGGTTCTGAAAATATATTTTACAAGAAAACTGAAAAACAAAACAGCAAAAATGAAAAAAATCAGCAGTAGTACAAGAATAAGGTCAAAATATGAAAAAGTCTCAATCGTATGACTATAATGCATTAGAAAAAATAACTTTATAAATAAAAAATATTCCTTTCATTAATTTTTTTAACAAGAGTTGAAATATTAAAAGAAGAAAACAAATTTTTGGAAAATTAGGTTGTGAAAAAAGTACATTACAAGAGTAAAGTCAAAATATTATGGGAATAAAGTCATAGTAAAATTGTTGGAAAATTTCAATTTTACAAATAAAGAGAAAAAAATGTTCTTGTTTGTATAGGAGAGTTCCATATACTTGACATTTTAAAGAAACATTGTATTTTTTTTAAGTTGTAATTTAAACAAAACAAAATCAGTTGTGGTTTTTGTAAAATTAAGTCAGAGAAAGATGTGGGAATAAAGTCAAAACATTACAGGAATTAAACCACACTAAGAAAAGAAAATTTACAAAAATTATACAAGTAGAAAGTTGAAATCTTTGGGGAAAAAACAGCAAAAATGGAGGAAAAAGAGCAGAGTGCAGAATTCATAATAATAATAATAAAAGTTTTCACATGTATCAAAAACATGAGATGCAACTTTTTTTTTTCTTGGAAGATATGTATCGGTAACTTCCGGAACCAAAAAAATGCAAGTGGCCCTTCCATCCTTGGATTTTCCAGTAAGTGGCCCTCGCTGGAAACACTTTGGACACCTTTGGTTAAAACACGTACAATAATACATTTTAATGACAATACATTTTATTTGTATAGCGCTTTTCAGAGTACTCAAGGACACTTTACAGTAGAGAAAAAGAAATAAAAATGGAGTTGTATGACACAAACCACAAAGCTCTTAGCTTTTGGTCATGGCCACTTGCCAGGCGTATCTGCATAGGTTCTGTCGGGGAAGGTAGACTTCCTGTTAAGAAGCATCTTACTAATCATGCTTCTCTTTGAGACAAAGAGCCACTTCATCTAAACATTATCGTTTCTGTCTCCTTCACTTCCCTGAAATAGGAGCCGCCGCTATAAATCCCAAATTCACTCCTAAAGCTCCAGAAATCCAAACTAACCGAGGCGTCAGGCCAGTGTTGTATTTTACGTGGAAACGTGTCACAGGGTTAGATAATCCCAGCCTGATTTACACAGGCGCGACCCCCCCCCCACATCCTTTCCTACCAATAACCAGATAATAACATCACATGGCGGATGAACGGTGCTAGCCGCTGCTCTGCTTTGCCGAGTCCTCCTGTTCACGGACCGCTACGCTGGCCCCCGTCCAATTCCACTCTTGTGCTCCCCTCCAATGATAGGGTACATTATCCAGCATTGGAGGATACAGCGCTAACAGACCGGAACGTCTGGCTGTCTACCTTCATTCTCTGTAAAATATTAGCTGGCCATTATCCCAAAATCTCAAATCCAACATGATCCCAACGATATCTAATAACAGGCGTCGTAAAACATGTCAACTGGGGGCAGCGGATCAAGCTCTCGTGCAGCATTCAGTCTTTGATTTACTTCAATCTCAATTCTATATGCCAAACAAACCCACACACACCCACACGTTCCTGCAAGGTATGCTGGGTAGCTTGTGGTACTTTCACTTTTTGCCATGTTTGTCGCAGTTTTGCTCGATTGCAAAATATGTTGAGGAGGTCATCAGAGAAGTAAACAAGGAGGAGTTAACATCCTCTTCAACGTTTTATTGTTCATAGTTCATATTGTTGCCACTGGGCTACCCAGCATGCCTTGCGGAAATACTAGTTTGAAGTTCGGCGCTTAGCTGTTTTTTATCACCCACCTAGTAGTAGTAGTAGTAGTTGATTTATGTGACGCATTAGCTTTGTTTGCAAGTAGGTCATTCTATTTGATGACCACATACTATATATATACTATATATATATATATACTATATAGTCAGCCCCTCTGCTCATTTGTTTCAGCCAGTGAGGCCCACAAATTTAAAAGGTTGCCCACCCCTGTTCTAAATACAATTTTTAACCATTAGAGCCCTGTAGCCATGAAATAACACCCCTATAGTCACCTTTACACCCCTATTTCCCAACATAGTACACATGATAAGAGAAAATGTGTGCTTCTGTGTGGAAGCCATGTTGGGGGTTCAGAGTTGCGTTTTAGCTCACAGCCGTAAAAGTGGCCCGTGTTAGGGATTATTGTGCCTGCTTTTCAAACCTGCAATAAAAGCCTGTTTTGGTGGCGATCAAGTCTGATGATCTCACATGACTGACACCCGGTGAGCAGTTTAGAATGTTTTCCACAGCCACTTACCCCTGCAGCTCGTCATCAGACGGCGTGTACTTGGCAGTGACGTCAGCCAAGTCGCCAAAGATCTGGGCACTGTAGATGGTGAGGCAGGAGAGCAGGATGAGCTCCTGCCAGGTGGAGCTGAGCAGGCAGGTGTAGTCTTCGATGGAGAGTTCGCAGAAGAAAGGCAACTTCTTGATCCACGAGATCTGGCGGAACAGCAGCTCGTCGGCCAGGCGGCACAGGAGGGCAAACAGCTCCACCTGGGTGACCTTGTAGCTGCCACGCCAGCAGGGGGCCACAAGGTACAGGCGGGATTACAAACACATTTAAAGCACATATCTTGTTTTAGATAATGATGATGCTCTCATGCTGCATGCTAACTGTTAGCATGTTGACATCTTAGCCGTTTCACTCATTGGAAAATAGTGTACACCGTCATCGATGCTGTGAAACCGTTCCAGCGACTGGATGGCTAACCTCCTTCAGTACTTAGTGCTATGTTGCTGTTGGCATGTTAGCATGCTAGCATGTTAGCCATTTGACTCATTTCAAAATGGTGTATGTATACATTCACTGTCAAATCACTTATATCTTTCAGTACTTTGTGCTATCTTGTTAGTTGCAAGCATGCTAATCGTTAGCATTTTGGGCCTTCTAGTCCTTTGACGTAGTAGATACCTCCATGGCATATCATTACAGACTTGCTACCATAAAACGGTGAGCATTCTAGTCTTTTTCCTCAAGTGAGTAAAAAATAGTAGTAGTGCTACTAGTAGCTATGCCATCACATTTTTGGTGCGTCATGCTATCTTGCTGGGTGCCAGAATGCTAACTGTTAGCATTTGAGCCATTACACTCTTTTGAAAATGTCGTACACCTTCACCGATGATGTAAAATGACGAATAAACACACTTAATCTCTTTCAGTACTTAGTACTATCGTTTGACATAGTACATACAGTACTTACATGCCATATTGCGATATCACGACAGAGCTTCTTTATCCCTTTCGGTACTTTTGCTATCTTGCTAGCATGCTAATTCACATTTTTTAGATTTTCCTCATGTGAAACGGAATCTAGCGACTGGCATGATGCCACATCTACGCCATAGAGCCCACATTCTTACGTGGTTACGCGGATGTACAGCATACGTTGACAGAAGTGCAGTGTTGCAGTTACCATAGCAACACAAATGCAACCATGCCGCCCCTAAAATGTCTTCCTCCATACGTTTGTCCAGGTAGCAGAAGTTTCCCGGGCGCACTCACCCATCCTCTATGAGCATCGGCGTGGCCAGGGGGGCCAGGTCTTCTGCAGCCACCAGCTGCAGCACGAGCGGGTGGGACTGGGGGTACAGGCTGCGGGGCTGGGGGGCCAGCAGGCCGGATTGGGCGGCGTAGCTGAAGAGATGTGGTAAAAGCTGGTAATGCGTGGACATGGAGGTGTTGATGTACTGGTCCCTGAGGGCTGCCGTGTAGCCGTTCATTTCCATGGAGCGACTGGAAGCAGACAAGTTCAAAGGTCAAGTGAAGTCAATTGTAATTGTAATTGTAATGAATGAAATGAAATTGTATGATTGCATGCATACTACATGTGCAGAGACCCTAAGGACGGCGTGTAGAAAGAAGGCTTTATGAAATGAACAGAATGTACGGAGCGTGTACTTGCATGCCAGGGCTCGTGCCGCGTTGGCATTTCGTTATTTGTCTTCATTTTGTCTCGGGTTTTATCGGATGAGACAAATATTCTGGTGATTGGCTATCAGCTGATAGCGATAAGACTATTTCTCTAAAATCAGGCTGAAATAAATATTTGTCCTTGCCCAGCGCAGATAGACAACCGGCTCGTCTCCACTGTGAGAAGAGCCGATAGCGCGGCGAGTTCTTTTTGTTTGATGTCATCAAGACGGCTGCAGCGCCACAAACGCAGGCATTCTTGACGCGATGAATACTTTAAGCGGACTCTGGCCAAGATGAATGAGGCATTAGACTGTCAGGGACGGCTCATTATCTGGGCAAACGGCCGACAGGCGGAGACATGCAATGGAGTGGATGAGGCGAGCGACTCACTTGGACGACAGCGTGGAGACGGGGGACGGCTGGTTGCCCTCCGAGGCGCCGTTGCTAGGAGAGCTGTGGTCGCTGTCGCCGTTGTTGCCCCACGTGTGCTCCGGGGCGTCCTCTTTGAACTCCTGGCCTGACATAATGCGTTCAATCTCCTCCTCCGTGATCTAAAAACACCACAATGGCGCACATTTAGCGTATGTCCTCGTCACCAAAAGTATTCCGTGAATTGAGCTCCTCGCTCAGATGTTGCGGCGCAAGGACGCCGCCGCACAATGAAAAGGACAGTCGATGGAGGAAACAAACACCCGTGTTTAGCAACGTGTACTGCACTCATTAAAATGGACAGAAGGCTATATTTAAGCAATGAATATGGCGCGTTGCGTCCATGTGAAACAGCAATGGATTCCTCGTCATAATGGAATAAATGATGCAGCCTTTCAATGGACTGAGTGAATTGACTTGGAATGAATTACAGCACATCTCGGTTGTGTTCCCCGAGATACTTAGCCTCATGTCTCGCATTCTCCTTCCAGACCATTTGCTCACTCGCCAGAGTCAAAGACAAAGCAGCGCTGAATGGAGAAGACTAATGCATAGTGACGAGTCAAGGTCAAGGCCTACTACTGCATCGTGCGTTTACTTCGCCAGCCTCGTCCATGATGGAGCCGCCTTCACTCATCCTCTTCCATCAAACGCCGGAAGCCTGATTTCAATGTTTGTTTACGGGAGAATGCATATTTTACTGTCAGGTGACTTACCTGAACCGGTCCGATGCTTTTGTTCCTCCCTCCTGGCATGCCGTCCTCTCTGATTGCTGCGTGGCAAAGGTAGAGGAGCACTCCATCATTAAGTTCTCCGTGACCATGTGGTGACCATCGTCAATCCCAAAGAAGCTAAACCCTTTTCTAATCCCCGCAAGTCCGTTTTCACTTTTCGAAGAAAACACATCTCATTCACCCAACGTGGGTAATAACTCATAAATACTGTAATGTGGTGGAAAATACAGTTTAACTGGAAAATTATTTTTTTAAAAACAACTGTAAAAATGAACAAATCTTCAGTAATTGTGCAAGAATAAAATCAAAATGTTAAAAGAAAAAGTTGAAATTTACCAAGAAAAACTCGTAATTTTATGAGAATATTGTCATATCAGGAAAAATGAGGTAGTTTTACTTGCACAAACAAATTATTCAAGAAAGAGAAGTTGTAATATCATGAAAAACAAACAAATTGGTATTTTCTGAAAAATAGGTTGGGGAAAATGTTATAATAATAATACAAGAATAAGGTCAACATATTATGGGACTAAAGTCATCATTTTAAGTTGAAATAGTTGAAAAATGTAAAATAATAATAACAAAAAACCCTGTAATTTTAGGAGAATAAAGTAAAAATATTGTGAGAAAAAAATATGTATTCCAACAAGAAGAGTGTCACTATTTAGTGGAATAAACTCATAATATTACGAGGAAAAATGATGTCATTTTAATAGCATAGAGTTGAAATATTAAAGAAAAATTGTGTTGGGGAAAAAGCAATGAGAATGAAGTCAAAATATTCTAAAAAATAAGAAGAACATTTCCAAAACTTATTTCAGAAAAAAGAGAAATAGTTGGAAAGAAACAGCAAATAACCCCTAACCCTAACCCTAACCCTGCTGTAATAAGCATAACGCAGAGGCTTTTACCTTTCCTAAAAGTATTGTCTACATGTGACCTGCCATTAGCTGGCGACCAGACCAGGGTGTTCCCTGCCTGGGTGATGAATATATAATATAGTCAGTTTAACAAGTTTAAAGTCTTCCTACAGGTTTCCCATCGCTATGATATTACTTTTATGACCATGCTACTATCATAATTAATAGCATAGTGATGCTAAGTCATTTATTTCTACCTCAGCACTATCATCAATCCTACTTTCAGATAAAGTACTGCCGTGTGGGATTTCTCCTGCTTTTTATTCCTTCCTGTTTTAGCTGGCAAGACGACAGGGTTTGTCTGTCAGCTAAATTCATAAAACTTCTTGCGATATGTTTCCTTAAAAATGGGAGTCAAGCCATCAGTTTCATGAGTCGAGACAAAAAGAAATGAAATGTTCTCCTACAAATCAGGCTTGACAGGCGTGGCCCACTTGGCCACCGGGGGGCGGTATAGGACCAAGGACCAAGGACCAAGGACCAAGGACCAAGGACCAAGGACCAAGGACCAAGGACCAAGGACCAAGGACCAAGGACCAAGGACCAAGGACCAAGGACCAAGGACCAAGGACCAAGGACTAAGGACTAAGGGAAGCTCCCCTTGGCAGGGCCAGGAGCTGCAGGCAGCATCCCAACATCCCAACATCCCAACATCCCAACATCCATTCCACACATGCGGCTTAAGGCTGGGGAAAATTATGGATATGAATCCATACATGGATGCGCATGCGCGTCATGCGACTTCATGGCTCATTCACTGGTTATGGATGCAATTGACGGTGAAAACTAGATTCATGGCGATGCGTTTGTGGCTATTAAGCGCCGTTTTATTCATGTTCAACCTCACCCCTTATGCTGTTCCCCAGGTGCCATGAATGCACCATCCTTATTTCACGTTTTGTATTGAATACGGACAGAAGCCGTGAGGCACATAAACTACTAGTAACTACTAGTAACTACTAGTAACTACTAGTAACTACTAGTAACTACTAGTAACTACTAGTAACTACTAGTAACTACTAGTAACTACTAGTAACTACTAGTAACTACTAGTAACTACTAGTAACTACTAGTAAAACAGCACGGACGTTCGTAGCAAGCAGCAGCAGGAACTTTCTCTGTTTAACCCCCATGCCCCCCCGCAACGTTTGGACAAAACGTCCGTCGGACGCCGGGAAAAAACCAAGTAAATCAGGTGAGAACAAGTGGATCTTCCGCTTCTTCTTGAATTTGGAAACAATTTTAAAAGGGTAGAAGTTGTTTTACACTTTCTGCTGCTCACTACTGTATAGTAGTACTAGTGTATTACTGTATTAGCCTGCTAGTGTATTACTGTATAGTAGTACTAGTGTATTACTGTATTAGCCTGCTAGTGTATTACTGTATTAGCCTGCTAGTGTATTACTGTATAGTAGTACTAGTGTATTACTGTATTAGCCTGCTAGTGTATTACTGTATTAGCCTGCCAGTGTATTACTGTATTAGCCTGCTAGTGTATTACTGTATTAGCCTGCTAGTGTATTACTGTATTAGCCTGCTAGTGTATTACTGTATTAGCCTGCTAGTGTATTACTGTATAGTAGTACTAGTGTATTACTGTATTAGCCTGCTAGTGTATTACTGTATTAGCCTGCCAGTGTATTACTGTATTAGCCTGCTAGTGTATTACTGTATTAGCCTGCTAGTGTATTACTGTATTAGCCTGCCAGTGTATTACTGTATTAGCCTGCTAGTGTATTACTGTATTAGCCTGCTAGTGTATTACTGTATAGTAGTACTAGTGTATTACTGTATTAGCCTGCCAGTGTATTACTGTATTAGCCTGCCAGTGTATTACTGTATTAGCCTGCCAGTGTATTACTGTATTAGCCTGCTAGTGTATTACTGTATAGTAGTACTAGTGTATTACTGTATTAGCCTGCCAGTGTATTACTGTATTAGCCTGCCAGTGTATTATTGTATTAGCCTGCTAGTGTATTACTGTATTAGCCTGCTAGTGTATTACTGTATAGTAGTACTAGTGTATTACTGTATTAGCCTAGCCGCTAGCGCATTCATATTAGCAGTATGTTTAGCAGACAGGAATATAAATATAGATTCCACTATTGAAAGTGTCACTTTAACTTGTATACTGTATTTTTACAGCAGTAATTATTGTTGAATTGTTTGATTCCACCACTGAAGCACTGCTATTGGAATTGCATAGCCGATGGGAAAGTGGGAGGAAAGTTGTTTTTGGAAAGTTGTTGCTGTTTTAAGATGGCAAAAAGAACGATGAAGAAGTGGCGCATAGTAAAAAAGACAAACAGCACTTTAGTAGAATTTACCGCCACGTGCCGAGAAGGAAGAAAGCCAAAACCTTTTTGGAGGACCATCCTGAATTCCAGTTATTCCCTAATTTACATCATGTTGAATGACATCATATGGCAAGAATTGCACCATATCAGATCAGATTGAATTGCTGTGAACTAAATGGTTATGTCCGGAAAGTTCCAAGTAAGGTTAAAGTACGGTATCGCTGGCAGGGCATGGAGATGAGTACGGAATGGTCCTCCGTGCTGAGATTGGCGGCGTTCCACTTTACCTTTGCGGTTCATCCCCATTTGGAGGCACTTGAGCAGGCGGCAGTACTGGCAGCGATTGCGCTGCTTGCGCGACATCTCGCAGTTCTTGTCCCTGCTGCATCGGTACACGCGCTTGTTGCAGATGCTGCGCTTGAAGAAGCCCTTGCAGCCCTCGCAAGAGATGATGCCGTAGTGCAGGCCTGTGGCTCGGTCGCCACAGATGAGGCAGGTACGCTGCTCCGCTGGATCATCTGAACAAACACATGGAAAACATATTAAAAGGGCAAATGTTGCGTTGCAGTCCTGGGGGTGGTTGGGGCTGAAGTGCTAGCGAGGCGCTTGCAAATCCAGTGGGAGTTTGTGAAATTGGATTTGGTACAAGGACAGAGAACTTTGCATATTTTTATTCATTCTAAAGCTCTGATGAGGAGGCAGCAGCCTCTCTACGTTTTCTAATTCTATAAAAGTGATGAAATGATTGCATTAACAGATCAACTAACAGATGAACACGCGTATAGGAAGCATAGGAAGCATAGGAAGCATAGGAAGCGTAGGAAGCGTAGGAAGCGTAGGAAGCGTAGGAAGCGTAGGAAGCGTAGGAAGCGTAGGAAGCGTAGGAAGCGTAGGAAGCGTAGGAAGCGTAGGAAGCATAGGAAGCATAGGAAGCGTAGGAAGCGTAGGAAGCGTAGGAAGCGTAGGAAGCGTAGGAAGCGTAGGAAGCATAGGAAGCGTAGGAAGCGTAGGAAGCGTAGGAAGCGTAGGAAGCGTAGGAAGCGTAGGAAGCGTAGGAAGCGTAGGAAGCGTAGGAAGCATAGGAAGCGTAGGAAGCATAGGAAGCATAGGAAGCGTAGGAAGCATAGGAAGCATAGGAAGCGTAGGAAGCGTAGGAAGCGTAGGAAGCGTAGGAAGCGTAGGAAGCGTAGGAAGCGTAGGAAGCGTAGGAAGCGTAGGAAGCGTAGGAAGCGTAGGAAGCGTAGGAAGCATAGGAAGCGTAGGAAGCGTAGGAAGCGTAGGAAGCGTAGGAAGCGTAGGAAGCGTAGGAAGCGTAGGAAGCGTAGGAAGCGTAGGAAGCGTAGGAAGCATAGGAAGCGTAGGAAGCGTAGGAAGCATAGGAAGCATAGGAAGCATAGGAAGCATAGGAAGCATAGGAAGCGTAGGAACAGGGACGTCAGTTTCTTTATTTTGGTGGTGGGCTGAAGACGTTTGGGTCAGTCATGAAAAGACGAGCAACATGTCAGCTCTAATTTCCTGGTATTTACATCTGGAGCCGATACACAACTTGGAGGTCGCTCATTGGAACATGTGGCTGACAGGTGTGTCCTACATCACTTGTTCAATTCAATCAATAACTTATTCAATCAATAAATTGCACTGGATGTCTACGCTCTGTTTCAGGTTCTGCTTGTGTAGAATGCATTTTACGGTGAAAGAAACAAAACCAGAGAGCTGTCCATGGGTGAAAAGCAATCATGGGAGAAGATGGAAAGTCAATCAGAAGCATCATTGATCACGGTCACTACTCCATTTGGAATGTAAGAGTAAGACAGGAAGTGAGAGACATGGTGCAGGTAGACGGAGGAATAAATCAGCAGTTGACAGGAACATTGGGAATGCTGGAAAGAAAGAGCCTAAAAGGAGTGTTGGTGACATCAGCAACAACCAGCAGAGGGCAGCAGTGAAGCTTTTTTATGTTGGACTGCTCATGGAAGACTTCATGAACTAAAGTACAATGGCTACAACAGAAGATGCAAAGAAGAATACCAAGGCCTAGCTGGAATTTACCAAAAGGTACAGAAAGGAGCCTCACAAAACCATCAGGCCATAAAGTTGAAGAGCAACATGGCGAGGGATTCCTGTGTGTCGTATGTATTGGATGTGCTGGCCTGCTGGGCTGATGATGAACATGGATATCACTCTCTATCACACTGCTCTCCAAACGGGCGGGACCTTTACCCCCCAGGGGACCCGGGGGCAAGCCAATAACGGTGGCAGACATGCCTGTTTAATGAGTCTTTTCCCTGCGGAGCATTACTTTAGAACGGGGGTGTCCAAACCTCGTCCACGGAGGGCCGCAAATGGAAAACGAGAAAACAAGGATGCGATGGCTACTATGATATATTTTGTTTTGTTAACAGGCTCAAACTAATCCATAGTATTAGTTTTATTTTTTCAAATTAGAGATCCTTTATTTTTGCTTATTCTTCCATTTTTTGCATTTGTAAAATGCTAACTAAACAAGTTAGTGGACAGAAATGATTACTTTTCCTTCCTTCTGTGATGTGTCCATCACTTCTATCCCTCCATGTGCCGCCGTTTACTGTACATCACCCAGATGTACTTCCTGGAGGAACACGGTCCAATGCCTTCTCCAAGTCCCCAAAATACACATAGAATCATTGGGCACCCTCAAGGACCCCCAAGGACCCTGCCAAGAGTGTAGGGCTGGTCCACAGTTACACAACCAAGACGAAACCCACACTGGTCCACCTGAATCCGAGAGACTATCCAACAGATGAACCTCTGCTAGACCTTACCAGGAAGGCTGAGCAGCGTGATCCCACAGTACTTGGAACACACCCTCCTCCGGCCCCTGTTCTTAAAAGGGATGACCACCAGTCCAGTTTGCCAATCCACAGGCATCGCCCTCGATGTCCAGCTGCTATCCTCTACCGAGGAGCCATCACATTGATCAACGTAGAAGCAGGGGAGCTGCTACGTAGCACAAAGGATGTGTTAAGTGGGCCAAGGCGTGCTACAATTGGATGAGTGAGCGTATGCCCTTAATGCTGTTTACCTGGGGGGGGGGGGGGGGGGGTATTATGTGACTGTCACCACTCGTTGGACTGGTCAAACGACACGGTGGTGCACTGTGACTCCAACTATCACTGAAATGAAGAAGATATTTCAGCTTGAAACGAGGGAGCATGCATGAGCAACCAGCCAGCAGGCTCGTGCATTTTGGAAATTTGAATTTCAAATATTTACCAAATTCCAACTCAATACCATAAAAAATCCTTTTGGTGTACAATAATCCCTCACCACTTCATAATTGCCAATTGTAAATAAAAGCAACTTCTAGTTTAGTCAAGTATTTGGATCTATATTTGGATCTATATTTGGATCTATATTTGGATCTATATTTGGATCTATATTTGAATCTATATTTGGATCTATATTTGGGTCATTTCCAGTATCCAAAATGTAACCTTGCTTTGGTAAGGCTGGTGGGCTTCCAGTGCGTCATGTCCTGCACGTGTACAATTGGTTCAGTGTCATGGATGGATGACACTAGAAAACACTGCCCCTTGTGTTTGGGAGGGGAATTGCACACGTTGATCTTTGAAAGCGTGAGGACAGCGTGGGAGGGACGCTGCTGTGACGACACAAAGACATAAAGCCAGTGTAAGCCGCTCTGGGGGGGTGGGGGGGTTGGGGGTTTCATGGAAAGCTGCAAGGTTCATGTACTTAAAGGTAAGCAGAAGGACACCGGGTGGGGGTGGCTCACTCGGGTAGGGTAGGGGGACATATGCTATCAAGTCTTTTGATTGGGGACCTGAGGACTTCTGAAAGCCCAGGGATGGATTAGCATTTAAAAGGTGAGAGCTTTAAATTTGCTCTCCATGCAAGACAATGGGGCATCATAGGGTGACACCATCCTGAGATTACTATTTCTTTCTTTGACTGATTAACGCCATACGGGGGGGGGGGTTAAGCTATGACATACTATAGGCTATCTCCATCTTTCACCAGCAGGATATTCACTCTTGCTGCATCTTCACATAGAAGCAAGAAGCAGGATGGTCTTTGACAACCAGTGAGCATGAACTTATCAGACCATTGAGGAATTACAGAATCAAGGTTAGAACCCCGCTTGGGCACATTTCACTGGGTTTCACCGCACTCTCATCTGCACTCTGGTTCGTTGTACTTCCCCTACTAAAACCGCAACAGGCAACAGAGGATGCGTGATGATGCTGATGCAGTCGGGAGACTGGAACCACTCATCCATCCATCCATCCGTCCATCCACCCATCCATCAATCCATCCATCCATCCATCCATCCACCCATCAATCCACCCATCCATCCATCCATCCACCCATCCATCCACCCATCAATCCATCCATCCATCGATGAATAAACAAGCTCAGCCATGAGAAGACACTAACTTTGGATATCACTCTTTTTGCATATCACTTTTGTTGGCCACACACTGCTCCCCGGCCTTTGCCACTGGTCCAGATCCCCCTGGTCCTGATGCCAGGAACGTGTGTCTGTTTAACCCGTCAAACAGGCAGGAAGGAAGAGAGTTTACTGGTCGGTTTAATACATCACAAAGGAAATGCTGCTTTTAATACAGCCAGCATATCAAGAAATGCTGCAAACGTTTTATCAAAAGTATGAACCGCCTGTGAGAAAATACGTCATACACGGCAATACCACAACTTTACAGATTCTAAGATGACACATGAAAGGGAATATTACATTATTAGTATTTGACATTACCATAACATTAGTGTTTTATTTAGTCTATAAATAAACAATAACATATCTTTAGCTATAGCTATTAGCTTTTTTTTAAATGAATCAATGAATGAATTTTTTGGGCATTGTGTATTTTTTACAAGAAAGAACACGTGTCATCGGGTATTTTAAAGAAGCAAAGGCGCAAGATTAAAGTTGGTACTGAGGGTGAACTAATAGATAAAAGTATTTTTCAGGGCTGCTGGAGACGCCCAGGAAGATGGAATAAATGAGGCGACGCGTCCTCGTTTATGCAGCCGGCCATTTGCCAGCCCTGTGCCGACGGACCCCATGAAAACCGTATATTCCACTAACCTCCCTTTGTGAAATTCCTCTAGCTCTAGCGGCCTTCACTCCGGCTTATTTGCCAAATTTATCACCCCGTCTTTCAAGTGCATGGCCGATTCACACCTTCACACACTTGATCTCAGCGTGCCGGGTCCTGCGACTCCTCCCTTTCCTTCTCAGGACATGACAGTTAAATATTCATGACGTTCACTCAATGGCTCCACTTCCTTATCGTGCTTTCCGAACCGCGTGCTATCGCTTCGCTGGTGCCTTTCACCTCCCGGCCAAGATGGAGAAAAATGGACTCGAGCTTTGACTGGCTTTGGTTTACACCAAAAATACTGCGGATGTTCTCATAGCTTTACAGATGTACAGTCTGTGGGAATACTGTGTTCACAACACCAAATGAAGGGGTTCCTTCCTCCTCGCGGTGTTGGAAAAGGACACCTACAAAGGAACCGCTATTCTGTGAATAAATGTACACACTCTCGTCATATTCCTCGTCGACTGCTGAAAGATCTTACAGTCATTTACATCAAATAAAATCTTATTTACATCATACAGTCGAGAATGTGGATTTATTTATGTACTTTGTCTGCAGAAAAGACATCTCAATCCTAGTTTTTTGACCATTTATAAGTATGGTACATGATAAGGTCAAATGTACACAACACGGTTGTGGAGTGGTCAATAAGAGGTGAGCCGCTCTTATAGGTGAAAAAAAACTAAACAAAGAAAATAGTAGTTGGGAAATTTACAGTATACTTGTACCACTGTTAAAAAAAAGCCCAGCATTTTTACGTGTAAATGTCTTGATACTTCATTCATAATGTTTTTTTGTCAAGCGTTGAGATTTCACACTTTATACAGCAGTCCTTGAACGCACCGTAGTTGCTATCAGACGCAAACGTGAAACTTATACACAGTGTGATTGAAAAGCAACTCCCTATTTTTAGATACTTATTTATTCATAAGCTGTTAATATTTTCTAAATTATTCCATTAATTCCTTAATAATTACTGGTAAGGAAAAAATAGCGATGAGTAGCTATACATTTTATGCTAAGTGTGTGAGGGATATTTAAGGGAGATCTAAAAATTGCATTAGCCACTTTTATTGAAAATGATGATCTGAAATCGAAAGTCAACCTCAAGGTAGCAGGAGAGAAGAAAATGTATATTTTTATGGGATTATTAATTATCAATCGACAGTTTTTCACTATTGGTTGGTGGCCGGCCAAAGAGGAGTAGAAAGAAGCAGAGCTGAGATAATAATGCTCAGCCTTGGTGGGTGAAACAAAGCAGTAGTAGCAGTAGTAGTAGTAGCAGTAGCAGTAGTAGTAGTAGTAGTAGTAGTAGTAGTAGCGGTTACATGGTTAGGATTGACAACTACTCTTTTACATAGCGGATGTTCGCTAATGGAGCACAGCCAAAAGTACACACAAACATCAATGCTAACCAAGTGTACAGTACATACAGTACGTAATACTCACTAATAACCTTAAGATCAAACACCACAAGAATCACTTGTATTTTCCTCCTATTGCACTTCATTCATTCAATGTATTCATTAGATTATGAATATGACTATTATATTATTTACTATTGAATTTATTATTATTATAATCACGATTCCCATTTGACGTTGTAAGCTGTTCAAATCATTTTCCCAGTATGCAACATCCAGTATCGTTGATACTGTAAATACTGTAAATACTGTAAATGTGTCCCGGTGTGGTGTGTCTCCACAGGAAGTGACATCAGGGGTTCAGACTTGAGTTTTAGCTTGGCGTGGGTGACTGTGCCTGTTGTGGCATCATTCAACCCGTGTACAGTATCGTGATTGGAATCAATTGGTATCAATACCGGCCCTGCATTTACTTGGTATTGGAACTATTCTACTACTATTTTTTCTACTATTGATCCGTTAAGAAACGGCGGCGTACTATGTTAACACGGGAAGTGAACAAACTAAATTAGAGTACATAAAAGCTGCTTCTTCCTACTCCTTTTCGGGCATGTTGAAGTTCCTTCATGTAACACGTTGAGCGTGTTTGAAGCAAATAAAGCGTGAACAACCAACGGTGGCTTGGCCAGAAGACGTATACTGTAGTCATTCTCTGGCTAAAAAAACAATAAAGGAGGGAACCTTCCCACACACACGCACACACACACACACACACACACACACACACACACACTTACTACCCCCGAAAGCCATTAAAGGCTGCATTGTTTCCCAGGGGTCAGCCCGGGTTTCATTCCAAACTTTTAACGTAAACCAGGAAATGAAATTGAGCATCTTTAAACTCTTGGCAAGAAAACAACATTTAGTAAATATGTAAAATCACGGTCAAAAATACCTGATGTCCATCTACTAAAATCTCAAATAGATTAGTTAAAATAATCTGAAAAACCATAAAACATAAATCTGACTCTTGGTGGAAGATTATTAGCATACCATTACTATAAGTACAACAATTCATTGATGATCGGTCGATTATCCAAATAATCAACAGCAGTTTTGGCATTCCATTCATGTTTTCCGATGTAAAAAAAACAAATACAAAAATGTCATCCTCACTAAGTGTGTTTCCTTCATGTTGCTTTGGTCCTTCTATGGCCGAACCCACGAGCCCATTTGACTCCATCCATGACCAAAACAACGAGCTTCAGATGAATCGACCAAGGAAACAAGTATTGTGTATTCATTTGTAAATACTACTGTAGTACTTTTGCCTAAAATAAAAAGCAAGGCATTAAAGACGGCCACGGGTCTCGGGCTAAAAGTTCCCGGGTGTGTTCCCACTGAATGGAGATGCGGCTAAACGTCTATTGTCCGACGCTTGGTTTCTGCAGTTTGTGAAAGCTTCATCATGCTGAGAAGACACAAGTACGGTGGGCAAATCTCTCCATTGTCCCCACGGCCAGCACACAAAGGCCAGGGTGTCGTGCAAAGCAGCCTTTTGAGGGGCTGACCGAGCAACAAGGCCTGCTCCTCAAGGGGTTTTGGCTCCAGGTTTTGTTTCCAGCTTTCCATCACAATCATGCCAGGCTGAGACAGGGAGCGGGGGTTGGAGGAATCTTCTGTACTTTTCCACTTCAGGCGCCCTTCCTCCTCCCCCCACCTCCAAGACTCCCCATCCCAACCTTCATATTTCCCTATTCTGCACATTCCATACGGTATCTGCTCCTCACCTTGTGTGCTTCCATAAGCCACCTGGGGGCTGTGCTGTGCTATGCTATGCTATGCTATGGCTGGGGGGGGTTTGGGGGGGTCCTCCCACCCTGACTATGACTGCTATGTACATGACACGGACGCACATCAAACGCATTCACAGAGGCTGAAGGCATCTGAAGACGCTCTGGGACCAGGATCCAGAATTCTTGTCAGGCCGCAGTGTGATGTTAATCTTCTAAGTTATGTGCATGAGCTTGTAGATTGGCTCCTCTAAAGAAACAATGGTGACCTGTTGACACGGCCATCTTGATAATATACAGCCAGGCTTGGAGGCCCAATGATTAGCATTGAGTAATACTACACCGAGCACCGGCTCCATATTAATGATATGTTAATGCAGTCACCTTTGTTAAATAATGGAGGGGGTCTGCCTCGTCTTGGTTGGCGTCTCGGCCTCATTTCAATGTGTGCTTTCATTTAATATCAACTTTAAAATACGTGCTTCATCTTACAATTAGAACGGCCAACACAAATCAACTAATTACTTAAAAACACTTTTTTCCTGAAGTTGCTAGGGTACAATAAAAAACATTCCTACAATATGTTCAAATCTAAAATAATACCAACAATTCTTGAATAGTTTTTCACGTTAAAAATATTACCTGCAGAATTTTTCCAAGTTAAAAATTAATGATTCCTGCAAAATGTTTTTTTTTTTTATTTTTTAGTCTACCATAAAAAAACATAAAAAGAATTCATGGGCAATGAATTTTAAAAAATTGCGAGTTCTGCCAGAGTGTACCTCACATCTTGCCCCAAAACAGCTGGGATTGGCTCCAGCATACCTGTGACGCTAGAAAAGGTTTTAAAGTTTTCTAGACCACCATTTAAAATAAAATATGAAACATATCTGGAATAGTGTGTTTAAAAAACAATTTTCGAGTCAGCATGGTTTCAAAAAAAAACAATTTCTTTAAAGCTAAAATGAAAAAAAAGCTAAAATTTTTATTTTTTATCTACTATTTTTAAGTCTACAATTCAAATTTTTTTTACAATAAAAAAAATCCAGTCTACAATGAAAATAAATCAAAATAATTAATGGATTTAAAAAAAACTTTTGTAGTCAACATTAAAAAACAACAATTTTGTCATGGATAAAGTGCTTCTTTTTTCTAGATGATGCATGGGTATACATTTTTGAAATAATTTTTGCTGACTATTTCTTTTTTAACAGAGCAACACGTTTTGGGCTTCATCATCCTGGTAATGTGATGCAGGATGTGTTTAATTTCTAAAAAAAAAAAACTCAAACAACAAACAAAAACTAGCCGCAAATGCCCCCTGGGCCGCACTTTGGAGCACCATTAGTCTAAACTAACTAAACTAACGCTTGTATGATAATGTTGTACATTCATTCTTTTCCACTTTACTAAGTTGCTATTTTGCAAGCTAATTCCTGGTATGACCGAGCAAACCCTTTGTCCTGGTGAATGTTTGGTACTGGACTGTGAATGGAGTCTAAGGACACTTGCAGACCCAAAGCAACGAGAATAACCGAGCAGCAAGCCACCCTCCAATCTCTTACTGTATATTCCGCCATATTCAACACGAAGGGAATTTGGGCAGAATTGTGGTCAGCACACACGAGACTCGGGATTGGTCAGGTCAGCGGTTAGTCTCTCAGTGAAAGTGATGGAAATGAATGATGAATGTAATCGTTCATTAAATGTTAAATCCTTTTGCAAACCAATGGGAGCCTCCATGACCTCAGCATTGTCCATAAAACATATACAACCTTCCTACCAAAACACGAATGATCTTGGCAAAAACTACATTGATGGGGAATACTAGCAAGCCCAACTGAGAGTTGTGTGTGTGTGTTTGTGTGTGTGTGTGTGTGTGTGTATGTGTGCGCTGGGGGAAGGGTTCAATCCAGTTGAAATAACACACCTTTGGAAGACAAAGGTCTGCAACATGATTGACTTGACGGTTTGGTTTGACAAGTCGGTGGGCCGCATGACGGCTCTGTTTCACTGCAAGTAAGAAAATGAATGAGCAGCTGCTCATCTGCTATTTCTGGGCCGGTATTACGGAGTCCCAGGAATCCCTGACCTCCCCCCACGGTTGCTATTGATCTTCTCACTGCTCCTGTCGCCTGCATCTGCATCACACAAACATCCCTTTCCATCTCCTTTCCATCTCCTTTCCATCTCCTTTCCTCTCCGTTCAGCTGCCTCGCCTTCCGTCTCTTCCAGAACACGGCGCACAATTCCGGACAAACGCGAGCCGCTAGCCTAGTTGAAGGTAACGCAAGGCAAGGAGTTCCGGCAGTAGAAGAAGCGTCTTAGCCGGAGCACAAGCGCCATGGCTGCTTGGGTGGGGGATTAACATGGGGGAGGGGATGAATACAGTAGAATGGTTCTTCCACATGCCACACTAAGTCTCTGGAGGACAATATCAAGCGGACCATTGGCTTCTTCATTGCAAAGCTGGGTGCTGGGTGCTGGGTGCTGAGTTAGCGCTAAGATAAGCGATATCCAATCAATCAAAGAGCGGCTACAAAACCAAATGAAAATCGCCGTCTTGTTTGACAAATACGTCACCTCGGAGTGTGAGGATGAGTGAGGTGGGTAAGAAGGCAGCTTTTCATGAAAAGAAATCCTCATTTAAGAAGCGGGAAAAGTACACGATCACCAAAGTTCAAGACTGTTTTAGCGGAAGGAAAGCGTTAAACCCGGAAAGGAGCGAAAGACTAAGTCACTAGCGTAGTCACTATGGACATCCATTATCAACGCTGACTGTGCGTATGTACACTCCGGAAGTCACCAGCACACGCAATATCCACTAAGACAGCGCATAGAAGCCCTGGTGGTCTACGACTGCCCCGCTGAGCTCCTTAGCGGGGGCCAAACGCTTCAATAACGACTTGGTTTTACATTAGCAAAGACGTTCTGTGTTGTGAACGCGATTTAAACACATCGGTCCTTCAAAGACAAACACAGAGCCGAGTATAAAATGTTGTTGGTCCCCAAGAACATTCCCACAGTATCTTCCGGTCTTACCTTCCCACGTATCCATTTCATGCTTCTCCCAGGTTGCCTGGAACCCATTCAAACATGGACGCTGCTAAATAATGGCTTCATGGCTCTCTTGTGCTTGCCCCGGCAACCTCTTTCCTCGACAGCCTGCTCCTCTCTGACCACAGCCGGAGCCGAGCAACACCACTGGTCACTTTACTGCCTGGTCACATGACCGCAGTTCAAGCCCCCGGGGTCGCAGCTTGGCTTGAGGTCCAATGACAGCCAGGGGTTATCTGAGTGGAACTGATAGTCCTATTTTCACTGCCGTCCTACAATACAAGCCCTTCACCCCCCACCGCCCTTTTGCCCAAATTAGCCCCCCCCCCACGTCCATGCCTGCAGCAGTTGTGGGGTGGACCAAAGTGCGCGTCCAAGCATAAACACAGGTTGAAGCCGACACAACACGGCGGCATGAACTAATTGAAGCCTTCCGTGCCTCAGTTTGGTTACCAAACAGGTCATATGCATAAACGTGTGGATGTAATATGCATGATAAATACATATCATGCTGCTCAATACGGCCTATTATTTCAGCAAATGTCATATTTGGTATCTAAATTAAGCATTTTAAAGCATAAACATGAACTTAAATACAAATATGAGACATTCAGAAGACATTTACAGTAACACACACACACAAAAACTCATCTTATTTATGTCTTAAATAGCTTATTTACGCTTCCTATGTTCACTATATTGGGCAACAAGGTTTCATTCAACTGTGGCGGTCACAAAGCCAATAAAAAAACTACGTTGCCAATGAGGCTGATATCGAAAAAGTAACATAAAAACACCAATAAATACAAAAAACAAACAAACTCAGGGTTATCGTAACTAAATGATCTTAGTCATATGATTGGCTGTAATATGAATTTATATGATGGGACCGTTTCAAAGTACGCCCATTAAATGGGTCACGCTGACCGTTTTTTTTTTTTTTGGAGCTCTGCTAAATTAGCAGTTAGCTTGCTATGATTGAGTGATTGAGAAGGAAGAAGCATATCTTATTTAATCTTACCCCCCCCATCCTTGTCACATGATTGCAGTACATTTATTCTCTTCCTGTATTCCATCTCTTCCCTTTTTAAGACAAAGAAGTAGGAAGTTACAAATAGAAGGTGAACAGTTGGAAAATAATAGTAACGTTTTCCACAGTCATATTTCCCATTTCTATGCAGGATATGCAACATAGAAAATGGATGGTTGGACATTTCGGTCAATTATGTAGACAGATAGAATATTGAAATATATCAGGATTATGGATTATGGTCCAACATGAAATTGTCAAGACAAGAAGATAAAGTCGGAGGGAGAGGGCATGCTTACTCCAACAAAGACACAAATTGAAGCTACAGAAGCTACAGAAGTAAGTCAATATTGTGAAAGTGTATGACAAAGAACCCCCCCCCCCCCCCCCCCCCGGCCGGACATTCTATGAAAAAAAGTTTTAATATGCGACATGACATCTGAGCTGAAATGTATTGGACAGCCATATTTGAACATCAACAAAGTGTTGACAATTACAACTTTATTTAGTTGACAAAGCTCATGAGGTTGACGAGGCTCAGATGAGACTTGATGGAATTATTCAACAATAGCTCTTTATTGTGTATGTCATCGTTCAGTCAGAAGCTAAGCGGTAGCACGGCATGCTAGCGGAGCATTCACTGCACTTCCTGATACGTAAATCCCCCTTTTCACAAACGACCATATTTCCCAAAAACATACTCCCTTTCATCTTGACAATTCCTACTATTTTCACATTTCCATAACGGTGTCAAACATCAGTCCGTGCATTTCCCGGAATTCCTAACCCATTCAAAACGTTCCAGAGTTAAATTAAAAGATCCAGGCTAACAAAGGCTTTCCACATTCCAGAAATAGCAACTTTTCTAGTCATTCCACATTTTCCATGCGGTATTTCAGCTCGGCATTCACACGCAATTACGCAATCTCCACACATTTCCTTATGTGGTTTCCACCAAATGATGAACGATGATCAATGAACGAGGAACGATCAACGAGGAACGATCAACGAGGAACGATCAACGAGGAACGATCAACGAGGAACGATCAACGAGGAACGATCAACGAGGAACGATCAACGATCAACGATCAACGATCAACGATAAACGATCAACGATAAACGATAAACGATAAACGATGAACGATGAACGATCAACAAGGAACAAGGAACGATGAACGATGAACGAGGAACGGCTCAGGTTCAGGTTGGCACATTTCAATCATGGTTTGTGTGCCCTCTAACTCTGACATCTGCCCGCATGCTCGATGTACTCGTACTGTATGTGCTCCATACTGTACGTATCCATCCCATACACAGCGAGTGGGAATGGAGGACTTCTAATGAGTCTAACAAAAGACGGGACCCTTTGCAAGGTTAAGTGGAAACAAGGCGGAAAGCGTTTGAAGTAGTATCACTCACTTCAAAAGACTTGGCAGTTTGTGTAGTATAATCACAAAACACTCCTGCAGCATGGTGGACGTGTATGTCAAGTAAATATGGACGCTTAAACAAACCTCTGGCAAACAATTGGCCTGGGCGTTCCTTGACCTTCCTGATAGACCAGCAGGCCCGTTCAGTTCTTCCATGGAATCGTACTTGTCTTACAATATCAGCACAAATGTCTTGTTTTTGCCATTTCCCTAAACGTCAGAGTAACAAAGGGCATCTCTTTTGTTGGAGCTTCCCCCCTCCCCCTCGACCCCCCCCCCCCCCCCCCCACACACACGTCACACACGACAAAACCTCTCCGCTTCCCAGACAAAGAGCTTCCAGATAAACAGGAACAGACCACACAGCAGCCGTCCTCGTAGGACATTATATGCAGGCGCACACTTTCATTCCACATCGCCGGTTGGAGGACGTATCTATTATTATCTATTATTATCTATTATTATCTATTATGAGGTCATTGGACCTCATATCTATTTTATAGTCGTTACTACTGGTGTCCAAAGTGTGGCCCAAAGGCCGCTCATTTGTTCCTGTGAGGATGTACTTATTCTTTACTGTGAATGCTGACCACTGAACTATCACTATCACAGAAAACATGAAATGACTATTCTCTAGACTTTGATTCTATATGGCTGTCATTTTCTGTGACACTTTTGCAATCTACACTTTAAATCTATGAAATTACAGTAAGAGTCATTTCAGATATTCCCATTGAAAATGAACAGAGAATTTATTTTGCAGACCCTCCCTCGTACTGGGAGAAAATTTGAGATTTGACATTTCCAATGTGCTTCTTCTGCAGGGTGACTGGCTTGTTTGCAGCACAACAAATGGCAGAACGTTCCCGACGTCCTCGCACCGAAACACAGAGATGGGCCGGTGATGCTGAAACCACGGCGACGGAGCGTGCTGATTGGTCGGTCCACGTCTTGCACAATCTTGAAATGTATAAAAAGCCGGGCAGGGAAAGAAAGGGTGCTTTTTGCAGCTGCGCTGGACTAAGACCCGCTTACTGTTGGCATACAGGGAATGCAATTAAGCCCAAATACAGTACACAGTACTGGGCCACAGCAGGTGGCTCCCTCTGCTGTGTACCCTGTTCTTACTGATAGTAGTGACGTGCTAGTAGTAGTAGTAGTAGTAGTAGTAGTAGTATTGCCATCCAGTATTTGATTAAGACAAATCAACAGGTACATTTGGTTCAATCCAAATGTCCGTCTTACCTCCAGGTGTGCACAAACTACAGTTAAGTTGAAATTTTAAAAAGTACTTTTTACCGCTTATCGGTCCCATATCTGTGATATCTGGGAAGCACAGCTTTTTTTGGGATCTGAAAAAAAGATATTCCAATACTATTACATTTTACTTCATTCACATATTTCTACCTTTTCCCACAACCTCATTTGCCAAAGAGTTGAGGTTTGTATTTACTAACAATAACATTACTAATAAAAATGTCATTATTAAATACTAAACTAACAATAATGAATAAATACAATAATATACTGTATATATGAAATATTTAAAAAATTAACCACTTAACTTGTTTTTCATTTTTCATCATAATTGTGATTTTTTAATGGAAAAAAATACATTTTGTTTTAATATTTTACCTGTATACTACAAAATGACATTATTTTTCATCATAATATTTCAAGTTTATTCTCTTGATATTTTAACTTTATTATTTAAAAAAATGGAGCTGTTTTTTTTTCAATTTCCCAAATGTTCTTCTTGTAATTGTGACTTTACTCACATGATTTTTTTGACTTCATTCACATAAGTTTGTATCACTGTAAAAATCAATTTGTCAACACAATCTAGAGTTTTACAGTAAACTCAAATAGCCAAAGACATCGTTTACAATATGATATTACATATAGACATGAATACAATAAGTTCAGACACAAATTATATGACAAATAAATAAAAAAAACATACACACAATTTTTGGATACACTGTAGTAGGAATTAATTTGACTGGGCTTTTAAATGTTCAAGCAAAAACATGAAGTGCTTGACTTATTCCTTCCTGTGTCTTGTCTTGTCTTCCATGGAGGCGGGAAGTGTTTGAATGGCAGTTTGCCTGCAGTACCGCTGGGCCCACAAGAGGGCAGTGTCGTACAAACATTGGAACACTGAGCAGGTCAAACAGCCTGAGAAGCTTCCAGCTTGATGTTTTCTCACTAATGCTAGCAGACTGACTGAAGTGGAGCACTGTAAGATATTATGGGATACCAGGGCGACATTCAATATAGGAATTTGTCAGCGACTTAGCTACTCATCATATCGTGATTTGAATGTTTCTCACCTCAAGTCTCTGCTTTTCTTTTAATAATCATAATCAAATATATTATAAGTATATTATTAATAAGTACATGTATTAATTCATTGTTATTCATTAAATATTATAATAAGTAATGCAACTGCAAGTGCCAACATTTTGATAAAAAAGGTGAGAAAATGATTGTAAAAGTATAAAAACGTGTTTGTTATTAACATTGTTGAGACTTGTGGCGTAACTGTGTTAGTTAAGAAAGATCAGGCGGCTGAGAGAGCTGACCTCTGCTTCCTGTTTCCATGCATCAGCGCGCCATGTTGTGAGCTATCTGGAAAATGTACGCAAACTGAGGCCAAATTTTGGCGTACATTTTTGACATGCTAACCCAAACGTACGCCGAGTGTCCACCGTGTATGGAAAACCAAAGTATCCATAGGTTGAAAATACTATCTACCTTTGGAAAACCATGTCAAAGTATCCATAGGTTGAAAATACTATCTACCTTTGGAAAACCATGTCAAAGTATCCATAGGTTGAAAATACTATCTACCTTTGGAAAACCATGTCAAAGTATCCATAGGTTGAAGATACTATCTACCTTTGGAAAACCATGTCAAAGTATCCATAGGTTGAAGATACTATCTACCTTTGGAAAACCATGTCAAAGTATCCATAGGTTGAAAATACTATCTATGTACCTTTGTCGTTTTGTCTCTGGCCGGTCATGAGTAAATGTGCAAGCAATGACTAATTTACAAATTTCAATTTTGGCTACGTCGACAACCGTTAATGTCCAGGTCAGTCGAAGGGAGGTCGACATAAACAAGTTCTACCGTACTCCTTTTACGCCAACAGATGCCGTGTACGCCAGGCAGATACAAACGCTACGGGGAAACGTGGCGTGACCAGCGGAAAGCCTCTCTTCGTGGTATCTGCGTGGTATCTGCGTGGTATCTGCGTGGTATCTGTGTCACGTTGCTAATAACTAGCTAGGTTGACAGCAGGTGGACACGCTTCCTTTCAAAGAAACTGCTGCTGAGACTGAAGCGGGGCCGGCGATGGTCAAATTATACAGGACTTGGCTCTGACTTGGCTCTGACTTGGCTCTGACTTGGCTCTGACTTGGCTCTGACTTGGCTCTGACTTGACTCTGACTTGGCTCTGACTTGGCTCTGACTTGGCTCAACCCTCCAATCGCGTCAAACAATCCCGTCACTCGGACAAACAAACAAATCCCACGTTCGAGATTTCATGGATTAGAATCTTTCATTTCAATGAAGGACGTGTGTCTAGGAGGCGTTGGAGAACCTCACTTGATTTCATTTCAAATAATAGTACTTCATCTGTTCTGTAGTGGGCAAATACGGTAATCCCTCAATTACTGCAGTTGATGGTTCCAGTCCAGATTGTCGTATGTCAATCTGTGGGATTCCTGGGATTCCTTATTTTTAAACGGAAATGGTAGTCATAGCATTAAAAACCCTGTTTGTAACCTTCTAATCAGAGCTCTCTGCAAATGAACTAACACCCCCACAGTCACCTTTACACTCCCATTAGCCAATATAGTAGACATCGTAACAGAAAACGACTGATTCCTTCAAAGGGATGATTTAGTTCATTTACATCACCTTTATGTGCATGCCCAGTAACGGTTGTCAAGGGTTACCAAATACGCAGATGTGACTGAGAGCGAGATAAGTGGATAAGAGATATTGAAAGTTTAGCTTCCACTGAAGAACAAGCAACGACCACTTAGCTTACAAGAAAAACAAAAACAATATGGCCTTGTTAACAGTATCGTGATATATCGTATCGTGATATATCGTATCGTGATACGTATGGTATCGCCAGATTCTTGCCAATACACACACCCTAGTATGTACACGTAGTACTGCTGTTACACAATAGCAGCTTTGTTTAAACCACAGACAATCGCGCAACGCTATGGCAGTCACAAACAACAAAAGCTTTCAAAATGTGGTTCCTCATGTCGAGTGAGGATAATGGGACACGCACACCCTCTTCATGATGCGTTCGTGGAGCAGCCCAACAATAAAGCTCGAACGCCCAAAGACTCTCGGCATGAGAAGCAGAATCACTGATGGTCACTAAAACGGCTTGCTGCTGTTATCCTGTTTATTCCTAAGAAATAGAATTATAATAGAATAGAATAGAATAGAATAGAATAGAATAGAATAGAATAGAAAACAATACACAGATAAGCAATACTGATAGCCGTGTTTTATAGCATTTTATAGCATTGGATAGCATCATCCAATGCCTTTCATTTGTTGATCATGGCTATAATGATCAACAATAATAAATAAAACACAGGGCAGAGATGTTCAACTAAACCATCAACAAACTTATTTGTGAACCAGTTGACAATAGAGTGGAAGCTCGGTTAACCTGTTTTTCGGTTAGCTTTGAAAATTGACGGCAAAATGTTACCTGGGTTTGTGGTTAGCTTGCAATAGTACACAGTCCAACTATTTTCTGTGTGTATTGTTATCACAAAATACATGGAAATACACAGAAATTCTGAAGTACTTTGCTAACTAACACAGGTACGCCACAAGTCTTGAAAATGTTAACACAAAACACCTTTTGTCAAAATGCCGGCACTTGAAACATTCTTTGGCTGCATTTTGGCTGATTTTGCAGCTGTGATGAAAACAAAAGCAGATACTTCACAGTTGAAGAAATTGGAGAAATAACACCAAGGTGCCTCCTGTGTTGGTCTCCCTTCGACAATCCTGGCTTCAAATGAGGTCAAAGTACCCTGGCACATTTTACCCTGGTACATTTGGTCCTTTCAGCCATCATTAGGCGTGCAACTAACAATTATGTTAATAACCGCTTCATTGGTCTATCATTTGTTGGATTTATTGATTGATTTTTAATTTCAACCGACAGAGCAAATAAGTACACAAACACCAGGTTGCCGCTTGAATATTCTGTTAAAATAATAGTAAATCTTTTTTGTTAGTGAACTAGTTTTAGTCAAATAATAACTGTACACCAAAATACAATCGTGATCATGACAAACTGGTTGTTTGAATTGATGGCGTGCTGGGTTAGACCATCACGGACCAAATGAATAGGAACACTAACACCAACAGTTAGCGGTTGGGTCTGCAACATATCGTATCATGTTCAGTGACGATAGATGATACAGTAGGTGCGAATGTCTTGTTTTGACTAAAACACAAAGACAATAGTCCGCGTTCACGGATGACTCAGGAAATGTGAAATATTAATACAATACAGTGACAGGCTGAAGTGAAAGGATATTTCCATATTGAAATGAAAGGCGCATTAATGGCTCAGCAACATAAATAAAAGATGACACGCATGGCATCACCGTGTCAGGGCCCTGAGAGTAGCATGACCTGGATGTTCACAGACCCGTGATCTTTGTGTTTGGCCAAAACAACAAATTCATACACATCAGCTTGGACTGTGGAAAAGCGACGGCCATGTTGGCGTCTTTTATGACACATTGTGGCCCAAAGCACCAACCGTCTTGATGGGGTTTGTTCGGTGACTAAGTCATGAAAACAAATCGAGAAGATGTCATTAAACCGCGTTTGGTCGGATGCGCGGACAACCAAACGTTGGTTTTTCTCGTCTCCGTGCTAAAAGGCAATCGGTCTCCGAGGCCGTGGACGCCGCAGCCTCTTTGGCTCCAGCCTTCCCCTCCTTTATTCTCATCCCTTCTTTGTCCATATCCAGCTCATCCTCTATTTTTCGCTCATCCAACATACCCCCTCATATTTTGTCACCCTCAACCCCCACCATGCCACTCTATCTCTTAACACCCCTCGTCCTCTCCTCCTTTTCTGTCCAGCCCTCCTCTTCTTGCTCCAGAACTGTCAGATGGCATTAGCGGCTTTCACGCTCATGGCCTGTAGGAATAACAAGCGTGAACCTTGCCGAACGGCGCCATTCTCCTGCTCCAGTTAGCGCCCGGTCGGCACAGGCTGTTGCGCAAATACCGATGTTTTTCCTGTTGTGCCCCTTCGCCCATACAAGGGGCACACGAAAGGGCAAAAGTAGGGAAACGTAGCGGAGAAGGTCATGGCCGGGATCGTATGATGGCGTCGTACTCTCACACATCAGCTTGTCCTGTGACTCAAGGATGGACCCACAGCTTTGCAAAGATCTGGCTCACATGGATCAAAAACCAGATCCACTTCTTATCCACTTCTGAAGCCCATGCAGTTCCAGCTGCAGGGCGACTTGTGGCCGCTATTAGAAGCCCAGGGTGAACGATGTGCAAACGTTACCGAGGTTGGAAACCACGTGAGATGGTGGCATGTCCTCCATTTTAAGTTGACGGTTCTGCTTCGCTTCAATGGCTTTCCCGATTGAACTAGTTCCCGCTCACCGCCCCGTTCCCCATCTCCACGGAACAATGGTGGCACGCCGCTACATGTTATCCACGTCTTTGCCAGTTTAAGGATTTCACCGGGAGGACCAAGGTGTTCTCCAGGCTCTGGATCCTCCTCGGCGCTATCGCTAGCCAAAACCCCAGCCAGAAAAAGGTTGGACTGCGCTGAATCAGATTGGATATTTTCATAGTTAGAGCATAGAAAACCTGTTTACGACCTTCTAAATACGCTTTTTAACATGATCGGAGCCCCCAGAGATTAAATACCAAATATGGTAGACAAACTGTAAAATGTCTTCCAGTGGCTTAGACCAAAAGTGATGTCCATGGTTCGGAACCGAGTTTTACGGCCGCAACAGTAACCATGTTTGGAATTAAAGCCTGTTGTTCCAGCAACACAAGCACCAGTCTGGTGCTTGTGTGTCTCAGCCAACATTGCAGTAACATTACTGCCACCAAGCGAGCGTAGAAAACTACATAGGATCCCATTGTCTTTGAATGCGTCCTCTGAATGCTTTATATTTGGATTATTTATGGATGACAATGCTTCATATGTCGTGAATAATTATTCATTCCTAGATTTTTGAAAAACGTGACAAAGTGAAGCCATGAAATCCAAAGCAGGAAGTGGCGAGGGGTTACTGTACACACTGTACATACGACATGTTCTACCCCACAGACGTGTATTTCACCATGGGAAACATTTTCCACATCAGCTCCTGTAACTTCATCCCAACTGAATCCAAGCCAGCGTTAGCGACCCCATCATGACCACCACGCTGGTACCCAAAAGAAGGAGCCACATCCCTTCAGGTCAGGGGTCTCAGACCATTTGGCATTTGGCCCACGGGCCGTCTGGCGACCCCGGCATTGGATTAGCAGTCAAGCTACAGGCTTGCAGGAAATGATGAGGAATAAAAGTGTAAATACACGTGAGGCTAAAGTTAGGACGCTGCTCCCAGATGGAACTGAATACGATGCTAACTTGCTAATTGGGTCAAATTATTCCATTTCATGAATGTTCGTGTTAAAGGTTAAATAACTGTTATTATATATTGTTATTATATATATACTGTTATTATTATATTATATAAAAAAAATATTTCTCTACCCAACAACGATATGTGCTTTAAGTTTTTCTTGTTTGCGGTTTTATTATTATTTTATTTATTTATGACTGATTGATTGATTGATTTTCTTTATTTACTTTTTCATCTTATTTTGCGGAGAAAAAGTAAAGATATTTGAGAACAGTGGAATGTTTTATCAAAGCTTTTCTTGCGGCAAACCAGAACCAAGGAAGTGAAAAAGTGTAGGCTATAGCAGAAGCTAAAGCAGCGAAGGCGCTTTTTATTTGTATTTTTTCTGTTCTTAATAAATGCGTTTAGTTTTTTTTTTTTAAACCTGAGGCGGCCCAGCCTCCCCCGGACCCGAGCCCCAGTGGCCCCCAGGTAAACTGAGTGCTTTAGGTGAAAAAGTCAACACCTGAAAGCAGCGGACCAAAGCAGCAGAGGACATTCTATTTGCGGTTGTTGTTAGCGTGTCCAAACTGATTATCTCCAAACTTCATCTCATCGTTTGGGGGCTTTTAAAAGCAGAACTAAATGATTTCTTTGCTTTTGTTTGGTGGTTAGCTGACTTTTGAACAATGCCAGATAGCGAACACTATCTCCCAAACACGAGCAAACACTTCCCAGCCGGTGACGGAGAATTGGACTCCTCATATTAGCGCTATGGATGCCGTGATAAAAGGGCCATGAACGCATCGGAAGTGGTCCATAAAAAGTCCAAATATGGCATGTTGCTTATTGAAGACACTGAAAGATTAGCCCTACGTTTGATTTGATGTGCATGAAATGAATATTTAGGCAAAAATAGACAGACTAGCGTGAGAAGTAGATAAGTAATGTCTGTGGGTTAAGGCTGACTCACACAATTAAATGATATGCTTTTATTATTATATATGGCTATATATATATATATATATATATATATATTCTATGGCTTGGTTATCACGCTCAACTGGTGGGGAGCAATGGGAAGTGGTCGGCAACCTTTTCCGTCAAAACAGCCGTTGTGCAGCCGGAACGCTAGCAGCTGTAGTTGAGCTTCCTGCAGCGTTCATTCGCTTCCTGAAAGTATGTTGGCAAAGGGAGCCAGAACCACGAGTTGAAGAGCCACGGGTTGCCGACCCCTGGCCTGGTTAGAGGTTAATAAGTCAGCTCAGATAACACATCACCAGGACTGAGCATCAGAATGAAAACGAGCAATCATCCAATCAGTCAGACCTCTTTGACTCCCACATCGCCATCTTTTCTCCACGTAAAACAGGAAGTTGCATATCAAGTGTGGCGAGGAAGGATGGGTGGAAACACTGGAGGTTCAGAGCACCAGCGTGATCCCTGGCTTGCCTGCCCTGTGATTTAGGCCTTCCAATGACAGGCCCGCCCGTCATCGGGATACGGGCGGAGAGCTAATGACATGCTGCGTGGGCTAACGTGGCTATTAGCCCATTGGAGCCGCAGGAACTGACAGGAACACAATTCTGTCATTACACCCTGACAGGGCAGACCAGAGGAGACCTCTAATCATGGAGGCAGGCCACAAGACGAGGCGACTGACACTCGTGTGGTAGAACAAGGAAACCGTCTTGTTCCGTACAAAACAAGCTTAAAGGGGAAGTGCACCTTTTTATTTTCACAATCCTCATGTGTTCCTCATGAACACATATTTCTTTCCCTGAGGGTTGCGCCTATTGTGCTTATTTGTGCTTATTGGCGTATTTGTCAAAAAAAACACAGTATGGCTCCATGTGTTTTACTCTCGTCTTTTGCAGTTCAGGAGTAGCAGAGTTACCCGAAGAGGACCTAAGGTGACCATATCAGCCTCTGGAGGACCTCTGGAGGACATCATCTGGACAAAGGTGCACATCTACTGGCCCGGTGTGTGTTGCTGTTTGCCCCCGCTTGAGCATCGGCGACACCAACAACGGCGTCCTGTCGGGATTCTTCAACCAAACAAGTCAAGCCAACAGGTCGTTTCGCTTTAGCCGAGTGCCTTCCGAGTTCCTGCCTTCCGAGTTCCTGCCTTCCGAGTTCCTGCCTTCCGAGTTCCTGCCTTCCGAGTTCTTGCCTTCCGAGTTTCTGCCTTCCGAGTTCCTGCCTTCCGAGTTCCTGCCTTCCGAGTTCCTGCCTTCCGAGTTCCTGCCTTTCGAGTTCCTGCCTTCCGAGTTCCTGCCTTCCGAGTTCTTGCCTTCCGAGTTCTTGCCTTCCGAGTTCCTGCCTTCCGAGTTCCTGCCTTCCGAGTTCCTGCCTTCCGAGTTCCTGCCTTCCGAGTTCTTGCCTTCCGAGTTTCTGCCTTCCGAGTTCCTGCCTTCCGAGTTCCTGCCTTCCGAGTTCTTGCCTTCCGAGTTCCTGCCTTCCGAGTTCCTGCCTTCCGAGTTCCTGCCTTCCGAGTTCCTGCCTTCCGAGTTCTTGCCTTCCGAGTTTCTGCCTTCCGAGTTCCTGCCTTCCGAGTTCCTGCCTTCCGAGTTCCTGCCGTCCTGCTCCAAGCGGAACATGCATGTTCTTTCCAGCCACACGGACCCTCCAGCCTCAGCATGTCAGAGCAAGTGTTAACGTTCCACATCGACTGTGGTAAAGCCTTTGGAAATAAGCACCGACATTCCATCTGGCTTGCTCATGAGCACTCATACAGGTTTAGTACAGAGTGACTACGTGACTATAAATAGAATATCGGATTGAACGAGATGAAGCAGTAGAAATTGTGTGAAATGTAGAATGAACGTTGAATTACGTGTTGAATCTATTCAGCGACTGAAGATCCAGTCGGGTTGAGAGATGAACGCTCATGAGCGGACATGACCTGACCTGACCTGACCTGACCTGAGCGGAAGAAGCAGAATGTGTCATCCGGTGTTAAATGTAATATTCATTCCCACCATGGAAATTGGCCATTTCAATGGGAACAATGTCCCACAATACAGAATATTCAGCTAAGGTGGGAATTAAAAAAAGTCCTGATTGGATATAACGGATATCCTGATTGGATATAACGGATACAATCCTATATCCTGAATGAGCTGAACACTCTGACGAGGTTGAGTAATGTGCAAGTAGTACATATACAGTATACATACTGTATATGCAGAGTTGCTGTTTAGTTATAATTAGGAAGTTCATCCATTTTTCATCAAAATGACCTCTACAATAATAATTATATCATATAGAATAATAATTATTATATTATATATATATTATTATATTTTTATATAGAATAATTATTATTTATTCAAAATTATTTAAATTATTTGTGCACTGTACTGTTTACGCTGTACATTGTTGTTCATATTTGATGTCATCTATTTATTCTCCACATTATTATTATTATTTATTATTATATGGGAGCCAGGCAACGACATTTCGTTGGCAATTTCACTGCTGTGTTATTGTGCAATGACAATAAAGGAAGTCTATCTATCTATCTATCTATCTATCTATCTATCTATCTATCTATCTATCACTCAAATGTTACTGTATGTCAACAAAAGCGGTCGACCGTGGATGTCGACATCAAGTAAGCTGACACTTGGGCTAAATGACGACACTGTGGACCAGGACTTGAGGACTTGGCTCTACTGTACATACAGTATGCAGGCTAAACATGTACGAAAGGGTAAAAACGAGTGATAGTGGAAAAGCTGTACAAAGGATGCTGCGCCATTTATCCCCCGAATCTTCAAGGTCACAGAACAGTGCCCCCCCGCCCCCCATCAGCATCTGAACAAAATGCTGGTGACATCCTCACGCTGAGCGCCAGGAGCGAGGCGGCCTTATGAGGCAGATCGTGACATCACACCAATAACAGCTAAACAAAATAGGCCACAGCTGTTTGCTTCTTTGGGCTACAAATTAGACTCAATATGTCAGCCAGGATTAAATCAGCACCGATGACTGAAGAAATGAGGGAATACACACTGATGCCCCCCCAGCCCCCACCCCAGCCCCCCTTCTGCTGGCTTACTTTGCCTGTTCAGTGAGCAATGCACATAGCGACAGAGAATGCTAATTTACCCGAGAAGAGAAAGGAGCAACGGAAGTTGCATTGTGGGTGATGGATGAATTATGGAGAGATTTAAATAATGAATGGGCCTTTTCAACAAAACAGGACAGGCTTCTCTTAAGAGATCTAGGGCATATGAATTATACCTTCCTGGGTCCATTATCGCTGATCAAAGCATCCAATTCATTATTCTGCCAGGGCACCAGTGAACGATAGAAGCATAGAGCAGCGTGCTTGTATATGAAAGCGTACGGATATTTGATCTTGAATCCAGATTTTCTGGTCCCACCGACTCCTTGATGGCGGTGTCTGGTGGGAGGAGCTAACGTGCAAACAGGAGATTGAGTAGCGAGGAACAAGAGAAGGCTGCAATCCATCGCTCCGCATGTACAAACCTACAGAAAGAACCACAACGTGACAGGAGGTTCATGAACAACAAGTCGTTCACTAACGTCCCCATGTCGTCATCACTCTTGATCTTGTTGCTTTGGGTCTCTTCGGCAGCCATGCTTGCCAGTTCAGTAGTCGTGGTGACACCAAGTCAAGTGTGACCCACATAATGGTGGACTGCCTGCAAAGGATGGTCCAAGAGCAACGGTCCCTGGTAGTTCGGGAGTCTCCTTGTCTCCCTGTTTCCAACCAGAAACGGCCATTTGATCCCTGGAAGATTTAGTTACCGTCACTTACAAATGAATGAAGGTCCTGAGACTGGTTTCGCCCCAGGATCGTAATCCTCTGTTCCCTTGGCCGGATGTATCGGGCCATCGCTGGAAGACTCATCACGACCCGGCTTCCGTGTTTTGGATGAGACCCAAGAGCTCAATTTTAGTTTGGCTGTTCCATTGTTGGTCAAGTCTTCAGCGTGAGCAGATTGGCAGGACGGGCGCTCTTTCCATTTCAGACTCTGGTGGGTCACTTTAGATGTACTTGCATGGTACACATGTTTCACAGTACCGTATAAGTACACGTACACGTTTGTCATAGTTTGGCTGGTCCTGTGTCTAATCAATTACATCTAATGAATATGAGGCTATTAAATGATAACATATAGAGATTATGTTACGTGGGAGTGTGGCAATAAATATCAATATAGTGACTGTGTCACATCAGGCTTTGATACAAAGCAGAGTGGGGGTTTGTTTCCAAAGGAGAGTGGGCCTGTTTGTTTCGGTGTTCTCGTGATGTTTTTGTTTGAGTGAAAACATCCAAAAAGGTCGGCCTGGAGATAAGCGGTACACAGCAGGTCCAAGGACAGAGGAGTCTAAGTAAGTACTCAAAAAATGTAATGAGTTCACGCAAACTCCTGGCCTGCCCCCCACCCCCCGCCCCCCCGACAAATTTTCGAAGCCATTTGTTCAGCAAGTGAAAAGGTTTTCCCACCCCGGGATAGACTGTCAAATATAAATACAGCAGGCGTGATGAGTTTTAATAGGATAGCAACTAAAACCACCACAGTAGTGGATCTTTAATAAGATTAAGAGTAATCTTAACTACACAGCAGTAGCACTAGCAATAGAAACGCTACATTAAAAACATGTAACCAATAAATGCACACAACCGAATTATGGTGAAGGAAGATTAAGGCTAGCTATCACCCGGGGGGGCTTTGCTGAGGAGATGGAGTGGTTGTCTCTTGAAAATGATTGCGGGTTTGATCCCCCGGTTGACTTGCAGCCCTCGTTAGGTGTTGAGTAAATGACATAGTAAAAGCACTTTGTGGACAGAAGACGGAGAAGCGCTACATCCAGTAGCTGAAGTCACGTGTGATGCATAAGACCGTGCACAGCGCCATAATCCTTTCCATGTAAACCCCACATAAAAACCACAATCAGCGCGTACTGCGAACACCAAGGAAAATGCGAACACCAAGACACGACCGGTCCAAACCTTCCTGCCAGCTTGACCTTGAGGAGGGCCACGATTCCGCAAACAAGCAAAAATAGTGTCACAAATGGTGGACACCCTGGCAAAGCCTTTTAAAAGAACAACAAATATATGACACATATTATGTATGGTTATTTATTTATTTATTTACTTAAAAGTAAGAAATGTCATTAAAAAATAGCGAAAACCAGTACGGATTTTAGGTTGTTGGCTGTTGTTACGCACAATGTACCGCTGAGGTGTAGTTCTTGCAACTTCTATAATAATAAGACATTCCTCACAGCCCCAATGGTAATATCAGGACTAGGCCTTAATACCCACACAGTGGCCGTGTGTGTGTGTGTGTGTGTGTGTGTGTGTGTGTGTGTGTATAAGGGATGTATAATGAGGATCATCTATAGCTCAGTGTGAATGACACCACTGAAATAGGCCAAATATTTTTCATTTAGCATGAGTTTGAGAGTGTTTCATCAAATTGAGTAAATGACAGCTTTTAATGCGGCATCATTCATCACCACTGCCTCCGACTCCAGCTTCCCTTGATGGAATTTGCCACAGCACAATGGTTGGAAAATACACTTCAAAGGCAAAGACGCATCTAATCTCCTCCACTCTGCACATTGCAAATTTGCTGTGATAATAAGATCCTCCCTTCCAAAGCGTTCCAAGGGTTCTGAGCCGAGGATGAGAATTCCATTTTGATCTCTGCCTCTTTGCCTCTCCTTTTCTCACCATCTCCTTGTGTGGAAACATTGAAGGTGTGCACTTGGGTTGGAGATGGGCTGGAACGCTACGCTTCACTGTGGACTTGAACTTTTAAGGTTCATTTTAGATGCAGCTAAGAAGAACATGCAAATGTTTTGTGTAAACAGCTTGATCAATTCCATCCATCTTCTGGGCTGATGCCAAAATGCTATGCCATCGTTTGTTTCTTACAGAGTCGCCACAGCGGATCTTTTTTTGGCTTGAGCCCTTTATATTCCGGATGCCCTTCCCGACGAATACCGATGGTGCTTATTAGTGGAGATTCAAACCTGAGCCATCCGCTCCGAAGTCCAGAACGCTAACCACTACACCACGGCGGGCCCCACCAAAATGACATCCGATTGACCCACATTACTATTACTATTGCTTATTTCTATATGTGAGTATGATGACTATAGGGATGTTACTTATAGTCTACACTTCTCTAATAATGTTAAAAAGTCATAAACAGGTTTTCCATGCTCGAACTATCAAAATATTCCATCGCAATCGGGACTGGAACCATGGAACCATGGAACCATGGGGAACCATGGAACCCTGACAAACAAGGGAAGACCATACATCCCAGACTGAGAGCTTTTCTCCAACACTAACCCTTCATATACTGTATGGAAGTAATCCTTCCTTCCTGATGCTTGGCAAGAACCAATCCTGCTAAACTGACGGGACAAGTGCAATGACGAAAAGGAAGGGCAAGCGATGCGTTGGTTTAGTGTGACTGCAAGACGTTTGAAAACAGACATTGTAGGTACAGGTGCCGCCGGATATCAGCTTCTTATAACCAACCTTGGGCCGCATACAACGCCACAGTCCCTCCGGGGTATTTACACATGAAGAATATATATACGGTAGATAATAGTCAGAGATGATATCAGATCACACATTAACACAGCAACAAAGAGGTGTTTCAGCACAAGGCCCGCTGGGATGTTTGCTAATTCGTCATAGGCAACTGTGAACAATACAGAATAATATGCAAATATCAATAGATGGCGTTTTAAAGTCCCTTCCATGAATAACTAGATTAAGCCTCATCTAAATCTTCCCCATCTTTGCAACATATTTTTCCTACATTTGGCAATTATTACTTATTGATTTTTAATGTGTGGGAATATGGGCTAATAACTATAAAAGCAATCTTCACCGGCTAAATGTACTGCAAAAAAGGCCAGTAAGGATAACTTATCTAACTAACTTATTTGTAAAATGACAAATACTTCAACTTGCTGATATAGTTCATCTTCAAACAGCTAAAATAATACACAAGGCTAAAAATAAGCAATGAGCTAAAAATGTCATCCAATACTTCTCTACAAGAGAGGAGAAATATGATCTCAGGGAAGAAGTACATTTGAAACACTTCTATGCTAGGACTACGTTATGCTAGCCATAGCATTTCAGTATGTGGAATCAAACTATGGAATGGATTGAGTAAGGAAATCAAACAATGCACAACGATGAGCCAATTCAAGAAACAATACAAGCAGTTGATGTTTGCTAAATACAAGGATGAAGAGTCTTGAACCAGTCATGATGTGCTATATATATCACTATATTGACACGCTCTATGGTAACCATTATGGCATTGGATGCTCATATCACCCAGTACTTCGCTACGGGACAAACAAAAAAACAAAAAAAAAACGTAAACTATATTAGGAAAGCAGGAAGTGAACAAATGTAACAGTTACTGATTGTAAAAGTACCAGACAACGTGGCAACGTGGTAATGGCATGCTAACGTTGTAATGGCATGCTAACATTGTAATGGCATGCTAACATTGTAATGGCATGCTAACATTGTAATGGCATGCTAACGTTGTAATGGCATGCTAACGTTGTAATGGCATGCTAACGTTGTAATGGCATGCTAACATGGTAATGGCATGCTAACGTTGTAATGGCATGCTAACGTTGTAATGGCATGCTAACATTGTAATGGCATGCTAACATTGTAATGGCATGCTAACATTGTAATGGCATGCTAACGTTGTAATGGCATGCTAATGTTGTAATGGCATGCTAACGTTGTAATGGCATGCTAACGTTGTAATGGCATGCTAACATTGTAATGGCATGCTAACGTTGTAATGGCATGCTAACATGGTAATGGCATGCTAACGTGGTAATGGCATGCTAACGTTGTAATGGCATGCTAACATGGTAATGGCATGCTAATGTGGTAATGGCATGCTAACGTTGTAATAACATGCTAACATGGTAATGGCATGCTAACGTTGTAATGGCATGCTAACGTTGTAATGACATGCTAACGTGGTAATGGCATGCTAACGTGGTAATGGCATGCTAACATTGTAATGGCATGCTAACGTGGTAATGGCATGCTAACGTGGTAATGGCATGCTAACGTGGTAATGGTATGCTAACGTGGTAATGGCATGCTAACGTGGTAATGGTATGCTAACGTGGTAATGGCATGCTAACGTGGTAATGGTATGCTAACGTGGTAATGGCATGCTAACGTGGTAATGGCATGCTAACGTGGTAATGGCATGCTTTAGTTTTATTTCAACATGCATCAAGTTACAAAGGAACGCATCACATAACTCAGTTCGCAGTTCGTGTCCAAAAGGAGTAGACTTTGCTTTAAAGGGGACTTATGCTCATTTTTCCACCCTTTGTATCGAGTTGTGGTCCCCACAATAATCCGCACGGAAAACCTTTTAGATTTTCCAGAATCCGCACCTATTCCAGCTGTATTTCCTTGGATTTGACAGTCTGTTTTAATTGATTCCACCCTCGACCCGCCTCCGGGCATGCCCAGTCTGCTGGGATTGGCGACACGCCCAAAGTGCTTCCTACCTATGAACCATATAAGGAAGTCCACCCCTCTGTGACATCACAAAGGGGCAGTTTTACCACGCCTTTTCAAACAGAGCGTTTTGAGCCATCCCAAACTTCTTTCAGGGCTCACTTCCAAATGCGTAAACCTGATTATCTGAAACTTTGGTCTGGTTTAACACGGGAATACAACATTCTAACTACATTTATAGGTCAGAAAAGTGGAAAAAGCACAAGGTCCCCTTAAGGTCAAATTTGGCCGGAGATTTTCTGTTAACCAAAAACAAATGTTTAAGCTTTTATTATTATTATTATGAAAGACAGATAGAAAGCTTTTTCAGTTTATTGTTGAGGTTCCATCACTTCTCCCTCAGGATGCGTTTCCCTTTTCCCACTTTTTGCTTCCCGAGTCACCAAGACTCCACCCACGCTGGCTGCGATACAACAAAAAGCCTTCTCCTTTTTAATGGTCCGAGCGCAAACCAATCACAGCTCCCCCTGCCCCCCCCCCCCCCCCCCCCCGCCGCCCCCTCCGCCCCCTCCGCTCCCAAGCCTTCAGCCAATATCTGCAGCCCTGGCGCCACACATGACTCAGTGTGCCGCTGTCAATCAACCGCCTCATATATAGTGCATGCAAGAAAATGTGGAGCACTTCGATAAGTTGTGTGTGTGTGTGTGTGTGTGCGTGCGCAGAGTGGGGGGTTTGGATGCGAGCGGGAATGTCGGTTCTTGTTTATCTATGTGTCCGTGCAGAAGGCGCGAGAGGGAGGGGGCAGGGAGGGAGGGAGGTATGCAGGGACAAGAAGACCAGAGAGAGACTAGTGAGGCAAACTCCTGGCTGGGGTCCCACGAGCAGCAGGCAGATCGGACTCCAATGTGTCAGGATTGTGTCGGTACGCGTGTCTGGGGGGACGGCGTGCTCAGCCCAACTTTTCAGTCTATATTCCCCCCAAATATGGAAGCCTTTCCTCTTCGTTGGCAACTTTTGGTCCTGCTGCCGGTGAGTATTTCAACTACTTGACCTGCTTTACAACAACCTACTGACTGGTACTATGCAGATCTGGAGCACTTTGGCATGGCTTTCTTTGTTCAGGTTAGTCCCTGAAATATGAACATGTACATGTTGTGATGCTTTCAACAGCATCAAACAGTTTGTGTGATATGAATATGCATGAAAGCAAACAGTTTGTACGTGGGAGAAGTTTGGAGAAGGATGTATGAGAGACAGAGAGAGAGAGAGAAGGCAGACGGAGATTGTGTCGGCTGGACAAAGTGTACAGAGTATGAAAAGTGTGTGTGTGTTTGCTCTGTGGGAATGTGAACTGCAGCCGGCGAGGGCTATGTTTGACTGGGAGGAACTGAGCCAGACCGTAGACAAAAGCAAGCGGGCCAGTCCAGACGGGGCAGCTCAGCCATTCGAGACAGCCAGCCGGCCAGCCAGCCAGCCAGCCGGCCAGCCAGCCAGCCGGCCGGCCAGCCAGCCAGCCGGCCGGCCGGCAAGCCACTGCTGCGATGGGAGGGGATGCCTTGACGTTGGCGATCGCCTGAGGTTGAACGGTTGCCTTTTCGTGGGCAGGTTGCACCAATCAAGCGTATGACATTCCTAAACAGGATTGAAAGAAACCTTCATTTGAGGACGGAGAAATGCAGGACAGGAAGTCTAAATGTGGTGCCGGTTAAATATAGACAAAGAATAGGACCCAATTTAGTTTTCACACATCCTGTATCCCCGTGGTTTCCCCCACCAACTCACACGGGGAGTCACCGGGTTTGGAATGTAGCAAGCGATAGCCGTTCCTATGCAGGCTTTTTTTGTGCCGGTCTGCTTTTGTTCAAAGCTCTTAATCCACCGCAAAAGGCCGACAACAACGTTGCTGAAGATCACAGATGTACGCCAGGCCTGCCGCGTACATAAAAAGGCTTAGCGCCAGCAGACATAACCGCGACGGTACAAATATGTCCGCCTCAATGGGACGCAAATCTTTGAAAACTGTTTTCCCTTCGAGTCGTGGAAAAAGACGGCGTCATATAAGGCGCCAGGAAGTGTGCACAAACCTCAAAGTGACATACATACCTGTACATGTCGAGTCTTGTCACCTCGATACGCATCTTAGCCCGCATTGTCGGTAACGTCAAAGCCTAATTCAAAGTGTCTGATATCAAAGACTTCCCAAAAATGAGGGAATATTTCTTCCAAAACGGGTAAAGTGCTACTCTTACAGAGATCCCCGCTTTTTTGGGATAAAAAAACCCCGTCAGAAACCCATAAAAATGTCGAGATTCGACACGGCTCCTTCCCCCGCCCCAAAACCCTCCTGCTAGCTTAACGTTAATGTTCAGAACCTTCTCTCTTCAATATGCTTCTGACACTTATTAAATACACTTATTAAATACATGACACACAAAATGTGCTAAAGTATTCTTTTGTGAGCTGCTTATTGTGACGCTTGTTGTTTGGGTTAATCCGTTCATCTGTGAAAACCAAAACTACACCAACCAAACACAAACAGCCAGCAGTTTGGTCGGCAACATAGAATATTATTCAATCCAAAACAATTCCTTGAAAACCAAAATAGGTCCATTAATTGGATAATACATTTATTATCGGTTGTTGATAATGTGAGAAGATCAATATTGATGGAACTCTGCAACTACGGTGCGTTCAAGGACCAGAGTACGAAATCTCTACACACAAACAAAACACATTTTTTCCCTCAATGTATGTACATTTTATTTGTATTATCATTCATTTGGATGCCGTTTAATCCTCATTTGGGTTGTGCGGACGTGTATTATCATGGATGTATAAATTATTACTGACTTATGGTGAATGAGACGCGTTTTCCGCGCATCAAAACGGCCTATTTTTGCCGTTGTTTAAGGATTCAGGCTAATCTATGTGGTTGGCAGACATTTTCAGAGGTAGATTATTTGCAGACTTGGTTTTCTACACGATGACGCCATCCTGCAGCATCCCTCGCCAAGGAGCGTGCTCAGTTCAGGGAGGGCAGCAGTTGCATAAGCAGCTCCTGTGACCCGTCAGCTCGGCCCTTCCTCCATTGGGTCGAGTCCTCAAAGAACTTTGGTCCCATGCTTGATGCTCCGTAAGCCACTCTACACGCCTCCTTCCCTCCCAGGAACAGGCCTGTGTCTACCTGGATTTGAATAGAAACCAGACAGCGATGCCCCCCCCCCCCCCCGTATCCACAAACACAATCGACCGTCTACTCCGTCGCTGCTCCCGCATGGGACAATGAGGATTTGTTAGCGCTCAACTGCAAGCCCGCTCATACAAAGCATAGAGCTTCCCACCTCAGTCCTCAGACTGAGAGTGGCGCTAGCAGGGGGGGGGGGCGGGCAGGGTGAGGATTGGGAGTGGGGGTAGTGCGTAGGGGTGGGATTAGCAGACGAGAGCTGTGGGTTGGGGGTTGGGGGATGGGGCCTGAAATGAACAGGAAATTACCGTCTTTGATGAGGTTGTGGCAGATTCACAGAGACTCGACTGCTTCGGGGCATCCCCCCCCCCCCCCCCGCCATAAAAAAACCTGTTTGAGCAGAAGATGCCAGAACACTTCAAGGCCCCCGTGCGTCCCGTCCCTCTGGCCCCAGTGGACGTCATCTGTACACAGGTGCCCAGTAAACACTTGCAAAAGTTCGCACCCCCGACCCGGTTTCTCCTTGAACCCTTCCTTTTCCTCCCCTTCAGACACCAGGCTTGGGAATCCTATTAAGATCAAAGTCCATCCAAACTACTTTCGCCCGCTGACAAATTGTGAATACAGTCCACGATGATGGAACTGCCTCAACTTTGCTAGAATCCTGCGATGAGGCCGTTAGGAGACAGATACCAAGTACATCCCATTAGAGATTCAGCATTCACGGACCCTTTTTTAACACGGAAAACACGTCTTTGTTAATAATTCATATGAGCTGATACAAGTCAAATGTACAGCATACATGTAGCAGTGTAAATGCATGTGTCAAAAATAGACATTTTTATCAATGACTGACGGATTTCAGAGGGAGGGTAGGATCGGAACGCCGGGAAAAGCAGTCTACATTTGAATCTTTGAAAAGTAGGACCCTTGCCATGATAATTCTTCAATATCCTTCATTCAAAGTTCCAATGCAGAAAAGAAGCTGAAATGCATAGAAAGCATCTGACCAACGCAACGGATCGGGGATGAGAACAGAGGTGGAATTTTGGATGCTAGAAAAACCGTTTGTGTTTTTGAGTATGGCTTGAGACGTTGACGTGCGTTCAGTCAACATCAGGCTGGATGAGAGACTTTCATCGGGTGTCGCTACAGCAGATGAGACATCGGCCGCCTCATAGAGCCGATGGAGGCTGCAGGCCACTCGTCTGGCGCCCTGACCCACATTGCTGTGATGTGCACGTCACATCCCATTACTCTGGCAATGGGATGCCAAATCAGCTGAGTGCGCCGTGATCTGCACAGCCTCCCTGCGGGCGTGGCCTAGCTCGCCGCTAGATCCTTGTCATGTACTGACCTTGGCGACAGGAAGTGTGGCGTGAGTCGCAGTGAGGCGATGTCACGGCGGATGTCAGTCCAAGGTGTTTGTGGTACGCTGGTCACGCAAGCTAAATGTTGACCTTGATGCTAACATGAAAAAACATGGAAGCCGTGTCAAGTCGGATGAATCCATCCTTGTGAGCGAGCGCCCATGTGCATTCAGCTTTTTCTCACGACATTTAGTCTTTTGCTTTATGTGTCCCACTATTACTAAGGTTTATTTAAAAAAAAAACAACAGGCCAATAACAAACGAGCTGTAAATGGCCCCTGGACCGCCCTTCCGTAGCGCTTCATCAGGGTTGAGTTTATTGCTTGTTCACTTTGGAGAGGCCAAAATCGGACTATATTTACATGTTTCAATTCAAAAAACAACTAAACACCAAAATAACTGTCGATTGATTGGTAATCGATTAATCATGGATTCATCGGTGGCATCTCTAGTTGAATGCTTGATGTGATATGAACTCAGAGCAACCGCAACTCTTGCCGAAAAAAAATAATGTACAGTAAAATAAAATAAACTTTAAAATATTATTATTTCTTCCTTAACACACCAACAGCAGCGCTCAATTCCAACAGCATATATATATTGCAGCCACATCTCTCTGTTCGGAGTGACACCTCTTCCCGCAAGGTGCATTCACTGACCCGCCGCACTACAAACATCAAAGTCTGTCGTCGGTCAGAAAGTAACAACGACTACTATAAAAGTTGGTGTCCTCTACACGTCCAATGGCAGTTTGATTGGCTAAATAAAAATCAAAACAGAACAGCATTAAATGTTGTGTGTTCAGAGAGTGTAGTTCAATACGTCACTAAATAAATGCTGCTCTTTAATGCAGTTAAAAAAACAGCATTTCAAGAAATGCTCCAAACGTTGACAGACAATAAGAATTGCCTGTTAAAAAACACAAATGCAAAGTGTGAAAGATGACATGAAATACTGCCTTATTATGCTAAGTTATTATATTTGATTATTATTATAAATCGTAACATTTGTGATTTATTTGCTGTCAAAAATGTTGACAGTAATATTGCTTAGCTGCATTTGAAGGACATCAACATTTCAAAAGGCATGCAAATAAACTAAGTTTATCCAGTCAATTGTTTTCATTGTACCGTTCTTAAAAATAAAAGTTAAAGTTCCGTCTCGTCTGATTCTCATGGATTCTCATTCTCATCTCTCAGTTGGCTTTGGTGATTAATCATGATGAATTTAAAGACTTTGATTAGGACTGTTAATCATTTAACGTTTGTGTGCCTCCAAGCAAACAACGGTAATTACAGAGAGAAGAGTCGGAACCTATGGATGCGTTCCAACCAGGGATGCTGCCTTAATGATGCCGATTCCAACAGCAATCATCCAGGACTGAAATCAGCTTATGCCGATACCGATCACATGCATTCGATATTTTTCTATGTATTTATAATGAGTGCTGTTGGCCAGGGTGCCGTACAAAGACGAAAAGTCAGGACAATTCCAAAGTCCCTCGACTGCCGAGGTTAGTAAGTTAGTAATTCATTAATTGGGGGGGGGGGTTCCCATGGACCCACAATTCCTGACTCCACCCCTGCTTGCTACTCGGCTAAACAGCTGAGAAAGGCCGGTCATCTGGCATCCAAGGAATTCTATTCTTTTTCAGGCTACTAGCTTAGCCTTCTGAGCGACACGCGTCCATTAGCAGCCTTTTGACTGACAGCACACCGAGCCTCAGAAAGTCACCATTCGCCATCCATTGTTCTTCAAATGCCGTAGTAAAGCTTTTTAACTGGCTATAGTTTCCGTGGAACGGTGTTTGCCGTGAAGTTCCACACGGCAGACATGATGGTCATTGTTTTGTCGACGGGGAAATGAGAACGCTGCCAAAGACGTTCGTTAGACCGAGACGACACTGCACCAAAGGATCGCGAATGGTCGAGGGCTGCGACAGTGCGAGTCACGGGCATCGGCTTTTGTGATCGGCGTTGAAAGACATTCATCGGTCATTTGCTGATCTTGTGATTTTTCATGGAAATTGTCCGACACAGGTCTGCGGTCCATCGATCGATCAATCATTTTTATTGCAAATGTTGAAGCGCAGAGGTGGACTGTGGACCCCCCCGAACGGAAACACAGAGTAAAAAAGGAGGGGCGTATTCACAGGTCAAAATAGAAGCAAAAGATGATTTGATGGTAAATTAGACTAACGATGTCTGCAGTGCCGTTTGTGCTGCCTTAATTGGGAGCCACTTTTGGATGAAGGCTGGAGATAAAATGCAGATTACAAAAGACGGAATTGGGTATCTCCACGTGTTATCTCCAGAAATACCAAGCAGCAAAAATACCTGAAGCCCGGCAGCATCGAACACTTGCATTTGTATGAAATGGAAGAGTTGTGCCGCCTGACAGACTCGTGTTTGCAGGCAGCCTGAAAGATAATTGGCAGCTATGGAGTGAAAAGCGGGCTCAGCAACAGATAAGGAGCGTGTGGAAAGCTCCGTAATCAGCACGGATTAGCAAATGATAAATCACGGCTTCACAGAAGTATGCTGTCACTGCGAGACGCAGGGGAAAGCAGGGCGAGTGGGATAGAGTTGGAGACAGCCAATCGTAGCGAGGATGTGGATGTTTTTGCTGTAACTCAAAAGAAAGACACAATAATACCATCTAGCAGGTCAGCAGCAGAGACGAGCTGGGGGGGTGGGGGGGGATGAAAAGAGAGAAATTAAAAGCTCTGCCAACACTCTGGCTAATACAATCTTCTGCCTGTCAGATTACCTCCTTTAATCCAGAAAGGTTTAACGCCTCTTAGAAATGTGAAAGAAGACATGAATTCAGCAGAGATTTTCCTCGGCAAAAGAGGAGGAAGGTGCCAGGAAGGAGGGTTAAGTCTCCGAGCAACTCTGCAAAAACACCAGCCTCAACAGTCATCAAAGTGCAGCGCAGAGGATCAGCTCATTTCAACTGTGGCAAAGTTCAAGCGTGCTGACATTCGCTGCCGTTCGCTGCCACGTATTCCTTTAAGTCTCTCCTTTGACCCTGCAAAATAATGCACAGGAGCCCGTGTGGTTCCGTGCTGTGGAACCAAAACCTAACTTTAGCAGAGTTGAGCGGGTCACGAGAACACAAACCTCAAAACGTGTTAAAGAAACATACACGCCCTTGGTTGGAAAATGTAAGGAAAAATAAAGCAGGAAAGGGGAACGCCGTTTGTGTCCGATCAAGTCTATACTACTCCATTACTCTAATTAGGTACGGGCGTATGAACCATATACGGTAGAGACAATATACATTTACCCATCAATCAGCCGAGATTTGCTTAATCGGACAATCTTTATATAGGAACTGACCTGGTCCACCGATCTAATCTGCAAGTCAGGACGGAATCGGAGCATACCACGACAATTGGTGCACCCCCATAAATGTGTCCTGAATTCTATTCATGTTGATGACGCAACCTTGCCGACAGACAAAGCGACACGCTGCCACAAGTCATGAACGTATGCTGCCAATATCAATCATCCATGAGTGACTGATATCGATACCGATACCGATGCCAAGTCGGATATCGAAAACACAACATACTCTGTGTTTGTCCTTCAAAGTATTAAATTAAAGTATTCAATTAACGCTCCACCCTGAAGAGATATTTTTCATGGCATGTTTTGCAAGGCGCAACATTTACGTTGCTCTCGCAAATGGGAGGTAAGTCCCACATGGCAGACATGTTTGTTTCGGGCTTGGCAATGTGAAGGAAATTGGGTCGGGGTGATCGCCGAGGTGGTTGGCTTTTGTGATCTGCATTGAAGGCACACGGTTCTTCACAGAAAACTCATCGGTCGCCTGTTTTCTGCTACAAATAAATGACCAAAAATTTGGATTCTTATGGCAATATGAATTTGAAGCCATATGGACCATCCCTGACTGGTGAAAGGTGCTGGTTATCATAAAGAACTTACGAGGAGTGATTGCATTGCAGACGTTTGATGACTCCGCTACGTTGTGTGCGTTCATTTGAGTGAACCCCATCCCAATTCTTCCAAGTGTGGCCAACAGGGACCAGAGGGCACATGCGTACCTGACTTTAGGAATGAAGCGGGCCCAAGCACCATCCAGTCCGAGCACGTCCTTTGTGGTTATGTCATTATTTTGGGGGGACCGTTGCAGTAATATTTGGACCAAAAAGATGAAGGGTGTGATTGAAATCAACATTTGACCATACGGCCTGACCGTATAACTGCTCATTTGGCTCAGCTATTTAGCCAGAAAAGCTGGTTAGTTTGAGCCACAGGCTCGGTCTGGCAGTCGGGTACAACAGCCTGCATGTGGGCAGAATGAATCAGTCTGGGTTTTCCTTCTGGAACAGGCCGATTTCAAAATGACTCAATTATTCATATCAGAACTGGAATGGTTTTGGCTGTAGGAAGATGATGTTGCAGTATATTACTTGGAGTTTGAAGAGCCAATAGTCGGACTGTCAAAGTTGCAGATAAAAGGAGCTAAATCATCAGCAGACTGGAGATGTCATGGTTCAATTCAGACGACACCCACTAAGGGGCTGCTTATGCCACGCTGGTACAGATTCTCCAAACTGCAGCAAAGAAAAGCGCACAATACATATTCATCACCCTCAGCGTTCATAAAACGAGCCCACAAAGCTTTGGAGAGGAGCGCCGAAGGTGACATGCGGTGTGGTTCTCTCAGGCGCTGCTTGGGTGGAAAAGTCAAGGAGAGCCAGACTGCCATGATCAAGTGCTTCACTACTGAGTTCAAAAAGGTTCGTAGCAGAGACAGACACAAAAAACAGTAAACAGACGGGCAACGGAGGAAAAGCTGAGAGTACTGCCCGCTACAAAGACCAGCTGAGGAGGAGACGAGCAGAGAAAGGTACCAGAATATGCGTGGACGGCGTATTGGACGAAAGTGTCGGCGTTGAGAATCAAGGGTTAATGGTGAGAAGCTGAGAAGCTGAGAAGCTGAGAAGCTGAGAAGCTGAGAAGCTGAGAAGCCGAGAAGCTGAGAAGCTGGCTTGGCTCCAGCCAAGGTTGAAGTGAATGCCTGCGGCCTTGGCTCAATGATCCACGGCACGTGGACGCAGAGTGGTCCTGCAAAGGATTGGCCGTCAGCCTGAAGGAGCGTCTTGACTGGAACCAGGCTGGCCTGGCAAGTAGTCCCTAATTCCATTCATAGTATTCATAACTTCAAAATGGAATTTCATAAAGAAATCCATAGTGGATGTACATGTGGTCCTTATTGGCAAGTGGAATGCGTGCATGTCAATCAAACGGTCCATTCATCAATTTTCTTCTGCTTATTCGGGTTCAGGTCCGAAAAGCCCAGACTTCCCAGTACCAGAAGCATTCCCAGGCCAGCTGCAACCCATAAACCCTCCAGAGTGTCCCGGGTCCGTCCTCATGCCTGCTCCCGGCCACATATTTCAGCCACGTGTATCCACCATCTTTCGCCCGTAGGTGAGGGGGGGGAACAGATCCACTGATTGAGGGCTTTGACTCTCTCTTCACCACAAAAACCGCCAGCCGCATTTGATGATCCGCCAATCAATGTCAGGCTCCAACCTTCGCGACCGCAAGATACTTGAGCTCCTCCACCTGAGGCAAGACGTTTTCCGGCTGAGTCGCGGCCCGATGAAGCCATCGGAACAGAACCAATGACTGACTGACTGACTTGGATCGAGTAGGCTGGACTTGCTGCCGGCAATGAGAACCGGGTTTCTGCTGGAACGGTAAAAGGACCCAATGGCTTGAAGAAGTGTTCAACCCCATACTCACACACACACACACACACACACAGCATGAGGACATGAGGGATATGGCCAAAATGGCATAAGTAACATTGAAAAAAAGTCAAGGTCAAATTCATAAACAATGCACAAAACATCCGTGGGTTGAGGCCAATGCGTTTGTGTTTTCTTTGGGATGCGGTGACTTGATCTGTCGCGTATTTGGGAATGTGAAGCCAAACACTAAATCTTAACACGTTTCTCTCCACAGGGGACGGAACCAAACAGTGGAGGGCCACCAGGATCTGCCACAGGAAGAGCAAACTGAGATACGTGACGCCAGTATTTGATCAGCAATGCTGTCATTCAGGCAAGTATAAATCTATGTACAGATGATGCCTTTATGTTTTATTCATATTGATTTCTACTTGGCGCTCAGTATATTAACTACATGTTTTTGTTGTTTGGTCATTTTAATGCAAGTAATGTTCAAACTGTTGACAAAATAAATCTGTTTTTTGCTGTAAAAATATAAACACAATTAAGTCAAAATTATAAACACATACTTAGTAAATATTAGTAATGATTAATTCATACAAGGTAAAAAGTTATTTACAGTGGGGGAAAATATGTGTTTGAAAATTAAATAAAGTGAGTACTTAAAAATATCGATATTCAACCTAAATATATTGGGATATGGATTTTTGATCACCCAGCCCTAGTATGTAGTATTCTACACTGTTCACTAGGTGTCAGTAATGTCACGGTTATGTTGGGGAGACACACAAGCACCAGACTTGATGGCCGGAACAACAGGCTTTTTTTGCAGGTTGGAATTATCTCCCAACAGGCACAATAATCCCTAACGTGGGCCCCCCCCCACTCAGCATCCGTAGCACTGAAACACATTTACATCAACATCAACACACACTAACACAAGTCCTATTTATATCTTACAGATTATGTCTACTATATTGGGACAGGAGTGTAAAGGTTACTATAGGGGTGTTAAGTCATGTCTAAGATGCTGCAATAATGTTAAAAAAAACATATTTACAAAGGTTAAAAACAAATATATTTCAGTAAGTAAGTAAGGAAGTAATCCTACTTCTATCTCCATCAAGTCTAGAAGCAGTTGAATGCAATAAACGAGGTTGGTAGCCACAGTCGGGGTGTCAACACAATCTGGGATCTCGCAACATTTAACATTTAAATGGGACGAGATTTCGTGTTTGGAGAAAAGCTGGATCGTGAGAACAGGAACAGGGAAGCCAATCAGACTGAACCATGGCATGGATTCTACCAATGATAATACCGGAATATGGAAGTGGTACTGTCCAAGGCGTTATTGTGCTTTAGGTACCCCCTGCCATGCATCCTACCTTGGTCCGAGCGACCTGTGGCTCATTTTGTTCGTACTTGCTGATGTCCAATCAGAAGTAAGTAAGTAAGTAAGTAAGTTTTATTTATATAGCACCTTTCTCAGACAAAAGTCACAAAGTGCTTCACAAAAGGCAAAACACAGGGTTAAAATACACATAAAAAATACAATAAAACAATAAAACAATGTACAATAAAAATAGACATAAAACAGTACATAAAAACAGTATACAATAAAATAGACTAAATAAATATATGATGGTCATAATACCCTAAATCTACTGAGCTGGGTATGCCTGCAAAAACAAGTGAGTTTTAAGGTTACTCTTAAATGCATCGACAGAGTCAAGCGAACGTAGGGAGGGTGGAAGGTCATTCCAGAGCCTCGGCGCAACAACCTGAAAAGATAGGTCTCCTCGGGTCCTAAAACGACTACGAGGGACCATGAGTAAATTTTGATCTGACGATCTCAGCCTCCGAGAGGGGGTATAGGGACGCAACAAGTCTCGTATGTAGACAGGGGCCTGGCCGTGCAAGGCTCTAAAAGTGAGCACCAGGATTTTAAAATTCACACGGAATGAGACTGGGAGCCAATGGAGAGCTTTCAGAATCGGTCTGATGTGAGCCCTTCTGTTGCATCGGGTCAATAACCGCGCAGCAGAATTTTGAACCTGTTGCAGACGAGACAACTCTTTTTTGTTTAGGCAAGAAAACAAACTATTACAGTAGTCTAAACGAGAAGACACAAAGGCATGGATTATCATCTCGAGCTCACCTTTAGATACAATCGTTCGAAGTTTCGAGATTTTTCTTAGCTGAAAGAAACAATTCCGAGTGAGCTGCTTTGAGTGGTGCTGTAATGACATTTCCTTGTCAAAAATTACTCCAAGATTTCTGAGGCTTGACTTACAAGACAGGCTGTGAGCACTCAAATACTGTTTGATCCCTGGAATAACTTCATCAGGGGCAATCACCAGCACCTCAGTTTTATCTGAATTTAGTTGAAGGGAATTAGCGCCGAGCCATTGTTTTATTTGCACTAAACAATTCATTAAAGAGTTCAATTTTTGTATCTCCGAAGCCTTAAAAGAACAGTACAGCTGAATGTCGTCAGCAAACAGATGGTAGGAGACATCATCAAAATCCTGGATAATCTTTCCTAGAGGGAGAACATATAACAAAAACAAAATCGGACCCAAAACAGAGCCCTGAGGTACTCCAAACAACAGATCAGCAGAGTCAGATCGGATCTGGTTAACTGAGACACTAAAACTCCTGTCTGATAAATAAGAAGAGAACCAAGCTAGGACAGAGCCTGACAGTCCGACTAAGTCATGTAGTCTTGTTTGCAAAATCTGATGATCGACAGTGTCAAATGCCGAGGAGAGATCTAGCAGAACAAGGACCGTGCATTTTCCAGAATCTGCAGACATCATGATGTCACTAGACACTTTTAACAGGGCAGTTTCTGTTGAGTGAAGCTTGCGAAAACCAGACTGGAAAGTGTCAAAAATATCATATTTTTGCAAGAAATGTAGCAGCTGTTCGGAGACCACCTTCTCCAAGATTTTAGACATGAAAGGAAGCTTTGATATAGGTCTGTAATTTTTGGGATCGGTGACATCCAGATTTGATTTTTTAAGAAGTGGCTCCACAATAGCATGTTTAAAAGCACTGGGGAAAACACCAGTAGCGAGTGACAGATTGATCACTTTAGTAACCCAGGGGGCAATGACATCAAACACTTTCAAAAAGAGTTTAGAGGGCAGCACATCAGATGAACTAGAAGATGGCTTCATTTTTGTTACCAGAGCTGAAATCTCCACCTCAGTCACAGGTTTAAAAGAGGACCACTCATGGGGTGCAGGCTCCTGAACAACAGGGATACACCCACAGAACACTGGAAGACTGTTCTTAATGTCCTGAATTTTGCTGAGAAACACTTTGAGAAAATCATTGCTATCAGCTTTGCAAAAAACAGGAATAACAGGAGCAGCAGGAGAGACAATAGAATTGATGGTGTCAAAGAGCACTTGAGGTTTCTTCTTATTTGAGATAATCAACTGCTTAAAGTAGTCAGATCTAGCAGTTTTTATCATTTCATTTAAAGATGACACAAGTTCCCGAAGGTGCAATCGGTGGACCTCAAGTTTAGTAGCCTTCCACAGACGCTCAGTTTTCCGACAAAGTCGCTTCAAATTCCGAATACAGTCATTTATCCAGGGACATACAGATTTTTGAGACACCAGATTGGATTTAACCGGTGCAACCAAATCTAAAATTGATTCACAGTGGTCATTAAAACAATTTATAAAATTATCAACATTGTCACATTCCAAGAACAGATGTGGATCAAACAGGACAGAGAAACTACCTGCAGTATTCTCAGAGATGATGCGTCTCTGCGATCTAACCACAGGAAGCACAGGCTGAAGTGTAGGGAGCAGATCAAATAAGACACAACTATGATCGCTCAAATGGACATCTTCCACACAAAAGTTGGCAACATTAAGGCCAAGTGAAAACACTAAGTCGAGAATATGACCTTTTTGATGTGTAGCATGAATGTTGGGACCCGTCCAGGGAATCCAACATGCTCGTACAAAGAGATTCCCACACAGCCGATCTGAGCTCTTATCCCATCGTCATGCTTCACACCTGCTTCATACCTGACATGAAGTTGATGCATTACTTTATACTTTATTATACGTACTATTACCTTTGTAAATGTTGCACTGTCCTGAATACTGCACAATGGAAGCCTGGCTGTGGCCCGGCCGACGACGCAGGCAACCACAGAGCACACTGTGCTCCTCATTGTCCAAGCCCAGGAATGTGCTGACCGTGCAGGGTCCACACTGGTTCACACTGGTTCACACTGGTCCACACTGGTCCACACTGGTTCACACTGGTTCACACTGGTTCACACTGGTCCACACTGGTTCACACTGGTTCACACTGGTCCACACTGGTCCACACTGGTTCACACTGGTTCACACTGGTCCACACTAGTCCACACTGGTCCACACTGGTTCACACTGGTCCACACTGGTCCACACTGGTCCACACTGGTCCACACTGGTCCACACTAGTCCACACTAGTCCACACTGGTTCACACTGGTTCATACTGGTTCATACTGGTCCACACTGGTCCACACTGGTTCACACTAGTCCACACTGGTCCACACTGGTCCACACTGGTCCACACTGGTCCACACTGGTCCACACTGGTCCACACTGGTCCACACTGGTTCACACTGGTTCACACTGGTTCACACTGGTTCACACTGGTTCACACTAGTCCACACTAGTCCACACTAGTCCACACTAGTCCACACTGGTTCACACTGGTTCACACTAGTCCACACTAGTCCACACTGGTCCACACTGGTCCACACTGGTTCACACTAGTCCACACTGGTTCACACTGGTTCACACTAGTCCACACTGGTTCACACTAGTCCACACTAGTCCACACTAGTCCACACTGGTTATTATATTTACATGGTGCACTTTAGCAGCTTTGTCAGAATCATAGCAGTATTCTGTTAAACTGGACTCAAAAGTGCACTCTTGCACTTTCCAATTGCCTTGCGGCAAGGAAACACCCAATTCCAGGCACACAGAGGAAGCCCCTAATGGGATCAATGGGAGAAAGCAGCCAAAGAGTCAAGTGCCAAAGAGGGAAACCTCTTTGCCTGAGCGACTGAAAAAAAGTGAATTTTCAACGCGTCTGTGAATAGAAATACACGGAGGAAGGAAATGCGAGGGACGACATGAGCGTAGTTACGACGTTCATCTGGGAAAGCAGACGTTTGTCCCCTGCAAAGTCCACCCATGCCTTTTCTATACGGCTTGTCCTTGTTAGCCAATCACTGCTGACTTCAGGCGAGAGGCGGGGTGTAAAATACCTAGCGGTCGCGGTCGCGGTCGCGGTCGCAGTCGCGGTCGCCATGGCTCATACAGAAGTCCAAGCATTCATCCATTTATTCCCACCCACGGACAATGTGGGGTCTCCAGTCAGCCTAACACGATGAGGGAATGTGGCAGGAAGAAGGAACAACTCTTGGTGGTAGGCGTATGCCACGGCCTCATTCTGAGGATGAACGTAGATTGTGTGCACAACACAAACATGCCGCGGATTGCACCAACTCCCATTTCCTGCGAGTGATCAAACGGAACACAATTCCTGCAGAGCTGTAACGAACCTCCCGACCACAAAGTGCATCACCGCGGCAGCTCGACGGTGCCTGCAAGGTTTCACCGCCTGGATAAAAGAAGGTTTTCCCAAAATAAGATGGCGAACAGACAGACAATGGTGGTCTACTCGTTTCATCCGTGCTGAGGCAAACAGTCAACACAGGAAAGAGGAAAACGTGTAGCACAGACATCGGCGGCATGAATAAAACATGACTGCATGATTTTCCAACCTCAAAGAAGCAAACACAGGAAGGCGCATTCCCAGAGCCGAAGCTGAGGTTCAGCGTAGGGTAAAGGGAACAGTAATCTCTAACTAGCACAACGCTGCCGTGCACCAAGACACATTCTCTGATCACGCTTACAAGCACTAATTCGCCCGTTTCCACAAGTCAGACTAACATTTTTTGCCCTTTTATTGGTGTCCTGTCAGATGTTTCCCCCCATTCTTTTGTTCCCCCTTTTGCCTTTTGCTGCAGGCTAAAGGAGGCAGATGAGAGTGCTGTTCGTAGTTTTGAAGAACACCAACACATCTGAAGGCCTACAGTATCTCAGGGAAATTGGAGGATCTCGATATGGGCCATTCCGCTGAATCGCTGCCATTGGCATCTCTGGGAAATAAAATGGATAAACGCACCATCAAATTAACTGTAAAATTGTTTTTATGGCGCCAGGTGTCCTTTTGTTAAAATTCGCATTTCCTGTTCCTGTTTCCCTGCCACATTACTCCTTCGGAAAGATGCAATGATTTTACAGAATTTTAGACCTTGATTTTCAAGTCATAATTTTGATTTATGGAAGCGATTTTCCTGTTTGTGTAAAACACTGTCTATGTTCTGTAAATAAACTTGCCTAACTGTATTTTAAGAAGCACAACAACCAAATTAGCCAAAAAATAGCCACATCTCCTCCTGAAATGGTCTGCCTTAAATGTCATTGAAAGCAGCAGAAGGAAGGAAAACAACGGCCAAAATAATCAGAATAATTGATCCTATTAATCAAATTCATCCTAATCAAATGTGCATATCCAGATTTGAATCACACTGATCTTACAAGGACTGTTACCCAGCAGCAAAGAACCTGAGGAACAATGAAGATGAAGCCGAGCTGCCTCCAGCCGTCTTGGTGCACACGGTGAACATTCAACGCTGTCGGTGAGTTTAAACTCAGCCAAAACCATCGACCGTTGACTGTACCCCGTGCGACCCGCAATGTCGTCTGGTAAACATTTGGACTGGAAGGAATTAGCAGTGATTGGAGCCCTCCTGGATCACTGGAAACGCTGCAATAAACATTCATTGCTGTCGGTGGGTTTCATGACAACAACCTACTGATCAATGAATGCAGACTGCGGTTGAAATGCCTCATAGATGCCGACTTGGTTGCCGAGACGCGGAGCTCTGCAGAATACATCAACAACATATTGACAGTCATGGCGTCAATAAGCTGGAAGTAACCAATAAAAGTATAGAACTGGCAGGGAAACAACAAAGCTAATCAACGTCTGATTCTTGTGTTGTGTTGGAAGGTCATGTGATGAGAAGCGCTCGTGCAACTCTAAGCTTTTATTATCCATTGCAGTTCAACCGCACCACAATATACCAAAATGTCTTATTTGTGGCTGTCAAATGATTACCGTATTTTCTGGACTATAAGTGGCATGTTTTTCATAGGTTGGCTGATCCTGCGACTTATACTCCAGAGCGACTTATAAATGGAAAAAAGTGTTTATGTTCCATAAACAGTGGACACCTTTTCTGTTCATGTTTATTTTTTGTGCAGCTGAATAAGCATTGTGTTAGCATATCTTACACCTATTCAGCCTGTTCTCTATTCTTTTATTATTGTTAGAACTTGCCTTCCAAGAGGACCTCATGTCTGTTTTGGTCAAGTAGTTTGGAAAATAAATTACCCCCAAAAAATGCCACTTATACTCCAGTGCGACTTGTATGTATGTTTTTTTACCTAATTGTGCATTGTTGGCCTTGTGCGACTTATAGTCCAGAAAATACGGTAAATATTTTGATCAATTTCAATTCAAGCTAAGAGAGAAAATCTATTAAGCTACACAATAATCCCTCATATCTCACAATGAATTGCTCTCAGACCGACCTGGTCTTGTGTAGAAAATATATAAAATATATAAAATAAAATGTATCATATTTTTGTAGTTCAACTTTTTAGTCCTTATATTCTGCCAGGCACGCCAACCTGTCAACTTAGCAACTCGGGCTTAGCAACCGTCTAAGCCTTTTTGTGGTAGAGCTCGTCTTACTAAATAATTGTGACTGCAAAGCCGGAGGGACATCACAAGTCCATCGTTTTCAGACGCTTTTTAAAGCTCTTTTTTCCACGCTGGCGACGGGGACCATCTTAGCAAATTCCCTTTGATGACGACTGCGACAGGAGAATAACGGACAGCATGCAGCTTCATGCAGTCCTCATATTGGAGGGTTGGACCTTGTTTTAAAGCTGGTCAAAATGATTTTTTTAATGCTCTGAATTCAAAGTACAGGTACCCCCACATTACCCAGATACTGCGTATTCCTTCCTGACTAATTCTTCGACCGCAGACGCTGAAGTCCTGTCACATCAACTGAGGCGCTGGGCTTCTACACCTCCTCTCCTCCGTTGTGACTGCAGGGATGAGGCGGATCCAGCGCAAATCTGGTCTGTATCGATATCAACAATATGGCGGATGGTCGTGCAAAAGAAAAACCCACCTGGATGCAAAGTGTTGCGCTATTTGATTTTGTTTGCCGTGTAACACCGGGAATTTCATTACCATTCCAAGTTGACCTATTTTTCCACGACCATAAAAAACAACAGAAATTTGATGTAAAAGTATTTTTATTATTTTTATCATATTAACTATATTAACTATCATATTAACATATTAAATTATACTTTTTTTTTAGTTTTTTATGAATTCCCTACCATTTGTCGCCTCCCATTTCTGGTGGCCATAGGATAGACTTTAGCCATCATCGCCAATAAATGGAAATGCGGCAAAACAATCCACCTGACAAAGTAAAATTCCAACATGGCGGCGTGGAGGGAGGAGGCAAAGAGATGCCGTTGGCGACATATCTCAAAGCCAAAAGTCTGCTTGTTTATCTCCATGGAGTCGGGCTTTGTCATCACACACTGAAGTTATAGGCACTGACACTGGGAACAGTGTGACCCACTTCTCCCTGACCTCCTCAGACTGACCCCGAGTCAAACACCAATGTGACACGCACAAAGTCGGCAATTCAGCAGAGCAAATCAAATTTAGGCTGATCGTGAATTCTTAAAGGCTAAACGATAAGAAAGCCGAGGGTTGGATCACTCGGATGTCATTAGCCTGCTGGGTGCGACTTTTGGATGAAAGACAAGGAAGCTCAATGAGGAAAGGAGAACTAAATCAAGACAACAGTGGAACGTTGCACTAAAATCCACATGCAGAGGAGCAGAGAGGAGCAGAGAGGAGCAGAGAGGAGCAGAGAGGAGCAGAGAGGAGCAGAGAGGAGCAGAGAGGAGCAGAGAGGAGCAGAGAGGAGCATCCTCAGTGGCGTCAAATGTCGGCGTGTCCTGCTGCCTTGCTCACAGTAAATGAAAACGTTTGGACTCAGACGTGAGAAAGTCAGGCCCAGTCATGTGAAGACAAAGAGAACCCATGAGCCGCACAGGCCAAGTGCTTCCATATGGACCAGAGTTCGTAGGGTCCAAGTGGCGTGTGGGCGCCTATGGGCGCCTATGGAACAGGGACAAACAGCATGCATCTAACGCCCCCTGCTGGCCTTTTTCCACATCAAGAATGCTTTTATTGCACCGTCATTAGCTCGCAAGACATGAAAACAAATCTCACTTTATTACGTACCTCATAAAGACTACAGCCCAAAACACTTTAAGCATCAATGAATAATCAGGATCAACAAATTAATGGCAGAAATAGCAAGTTATTCAATCCATTGGCATCGACGGCACACCAGCACCAAAATCCTGAAGCCAACCAAGTTTGATCCTTTCAGGATGCAAACATTGTCAGTGGGTTTCCAAAGCATCGACAGACAAGTCTCAGTCATCTCTTAACCAATATCTTTAGTTCATTAGAACTTCATCTAAGGTAGCACTCAAAACAGCTGTTGCTAACTCAGCTCTTTGGCCCCTGACCCGGGGTTTTGCTCGCTGAATGAGGGTCTCTGAATTCCCACCCCCGTTCGGACATTTACAAGCCCTGCCTCAGCCTCCCTTGACCCAAGCATCACCCTTGCCCGATACGTGCACCGAGGCGTCCCGAGCACAGAATAGGGCCAACACCAGGACAGCCAGTGGTCACCGGCACAAGCCCACCTCGTCAAGTTTACAGCCCCATCAGGTTTGGACTCATAAATCCACTACTCCTCTGGCCGCATGCAACAATGGCGGCCATTCACACCATGTGCAGGTTTAATAGTTCTTCTCTGACTTCCTCCCACTTGTTAACCCCCTCCCCCCGCCATGTCCGCTCACGCGTTCACAGGGACTGGATGAGAAAGGCCGAGGGGGGGCCGCACACAATCGGGGCAGCGGAGTCACGGCGAGGTCAGCGCTTTCTGAACTGCGGTCGACCTGCGACCCTTCCGACATGCCACCTGGTGCCGCAGTGCTGAACTTCGCCTGACCCTGGACCTTAACATTGGACCATCACTTCACCCCGCCTGGCTGCTCCAACCCGCTTCCTTATAGGGGCGCATCCTGGCCCCCTTAGATCCCCTCATGCTGGTCCGTGTGGACGACCATCGTGGTTCCCGTATTCCATTTACATCCCTGAACCAGTCTTGTACGTTACGTTCATTTGACCTTGTGTGTATTTTGGGGTTCACACTCCCCTCTTGTGGACACTATGTGAAGGTTAGCCCTCATCCCATATTCCACCACTAGGTGGAGCTCTCCATCTAATAATGCCAATGGGGAGCCAGTCCCTGAGATGGGATTCAAATAAATACTGTACACTAATAGTGGGTATGGATACACAATTTCATGTCAAATAAGTACTCCAGGTTTGTGGTAGGAGCCTACACCGGGATCAATCTTCATTTTTGAGCATACTAACACATTTTTACAATTATTTGGCTCCTGGAGAAGTTTACCCACAATCCATCCTTTTAAACGAAGGCTCTTTAACCATACATTTTGTACGATTGGGACATTGGGCTTAACAACGCAACATCGAGGAACATCACACGTTTCCACTTCCACAATCCAACAGTCATGAAGCAAAGAAAAGTACCTGCTGCTGATCATACATTTTTACAAAGGATGTCTGTATTTCCGTTGTACAGTAAATAGCCTATTATGAAATATAGCATCCTTTGTGTTAAGAAAGAATTGAATATGACACCCGTGTTTAACACGTGGGGCTAACAAAAGGGCTAAAATAGTCCAAACTCGGGATTGACCGACACATGGGCCGGCCGATATACGTATCCTCAGTGCGGAGGAGCAGTCATCACATGGATGCTAGTTAAAACGTAAACTACGACAGATATGTTTTGCACATGGATGAATACTTCTTCCTTTTAAAGTTGCTAATGTCGTTTAAATTTGTGTTTAAGAAAGCTGAATCCTAGCGTGTTCAGTCTTTACATTTCAAGAAAGATTTGTTTCAACTTGACACCTGGAATATTTGTTATCATTGTCATTTTTTCATCTAAATTGAGGGAGCAAAAGCAGTATTGGCCACAAATATCGGCCCAAGCAAAATCAGCCATCGGCTAAGGGTGATGGGAAAAAATTGGTATCGGCAACGGCCCAAAAACAACCCATATCGGTCGATCCCTAGTCCAAACCTCGATACCATGCAGAGCTCAGGTAGCGGATGTGTTGTTCATTTAAAAGAAAAACTTCCAACTTCCAAAACATATTTGGAACAAGTGGTTAGCATGTTGGCCACGCAGTCAGGAGACCAGGAAGATCTGGGTTCAAATCTCCGCTTCAGAGTTTGCATGTTCTCCCCGTGCATGCGTGGGTTTTCTCCGGGTACTCCGGTTTCCTCCCACATTCCAAAAACATGCTAGGTTAATTAGCCACTCCAAATTGTCCATAGGTATGAATGTGAGTGTGAATGGTTGTTTGTCTATATGTGCCCTGGGATTGGCTGGCCACCAGTCCAGGGTGGACCCCGCCTCTCGCCCCAAGACAGCTGGGATAGGCTCCAGCATACCCACGACCCTGGTGAGGTTAAGTGGATCAATGGACTATGGGGACCCTCATGTTTCACATGTGAGAAAAAATGTATTCTGTGACTTACCCATGCTGTCATTATGATCAGGTTCCAATGATTGGTCCCCATAAAAGCCTAGAGGAAACGTTACATGTGGGTTAGCAAAGATATTCACATGAATTCATTAGATACACATCATAATATCATAATTACATCATAATTAGATGCATGTTGTATTATGGGAACGCTAACCAAGGTTCCACTGTACGTATTTGCAGAGGACATTTAAACACAGAGTAAAAGATTACCAACCACACCAACCAGATGTAGAAGCTCCGTCCTCCATTTGACCAGCCGACCAGTAACAGTCAGCAATTATCATGAACCATAATCTTGTCGCATGTCGTTGTAGATCCCCAATTATCCAGGTCAAAGGTTGAATCCCTAAGATTTCAGTGGTAAAGATCACTCCAGTTGTGAAACTTTGCAAAAACTGACTGGATCCGAGTTCTCGTTAAGCAACAATGATCAACAATCCGTAACGTCAATATGGGTTCCACTTTGCTGCCTAGAATTACAATTGTCCCCACTGAGCCCCTACCATCCCATCTGCGCACCCACCGCCTGGAGACTTGAGGATCCACTTCTCACTTACATGCCCGCCTGGTGAGCTCCATCACTCACATCCAGGCGGCCACTTAGGGTGGGCTCTCAAAGCATCACGTCCCCCTATCCATGTCAGTGTACCATCCTATCAACAGCTGGAGACCCCTGACCTCGCACATGCCAGCTGCCCCCCGCCACTACCCCCACCTCCCTCTCCCCCCTGTCCCATAGTCCCCCCGTCCCATAGTCCCCATAGTCCCCATAGTCAACACGAGCATATGTTTTCCCTGGAGCATAAACCCACACACAAGCTCTGTTGGACCCACACGTGCCTCAGTGGGCTGCATGAATAGACGTATTGACGTGTGACACACAGCAGCGTGCAGACGCGTGTGCACGCTTTGTGCTACTCAATAGATTTTTTTTATTTGCTTAGCTGACAAAGCAGTCATTGAAATACTTGAAAAGTTTAACCTGCGTGATTACTGAGGTTAGTAACAAGATTTGTTTGGATTTTGTGACCAATATTGTTCACTACAATTGTGCTCCCTGAAGTTGGTCCCGCTTATGTTGACAACCCGTCTAGTGGGTCGACCGATACATCACGTCCTGGTCCATCGTTTTCGTCTGACTGAAAACGTTTAGTTCCAAAAAGTAGTAAAAAAGTACTAAAACGTCATTTTGTGTGGTAAGAGCACGTTCACATGTGTGGTCTCTGTCGCTAATCCTCGTGACATCTTATTGACCATGATAGCCAGAGGCTGAGCAGGCTGAAGAAGCAGCCAATACACGGTCTGCTGTGGCCCTTTGTTGTTGACAAACAAAGGCTGCATCTCTGACCTTTCACCTTTAAAACCCACACACCTCCGTCTCTACCAGGTCCCCATCAAAGTCTAGCTTATATCTCGCTCGTCTTAGATGAGACAAGAATGGGAATTTACAACCGGTCATTGGGTACCGGTCATTGGGTACCGGTCATTGGGTACCGGTCATTGGGTACCGGTCATTGGGTACCGGTCATTGGGTACCGGTCATTGGGTGCCGGTCATTGGGTACCGGTCATTGAGTGCCGGTCTTGAGTACCGGTCATTGGGTACCGGTCATTGGGTACCGGTCATTGAGTGCCGGTCTTGAGTACCGGTCATTGGGTACCGGTCATTGAGTACCGGTCATTGAGTGCAGTACCACAGGCTCTTACTTTGAAAAGTGGGCTGCATGGAATCATTCCGATTGTATGATTTCCATCTAAAAAGGACGTTCAGTCGTGGTGGGAGAGTCTGGTGGGACTGTTGCGTTTTGGACCTTGCCAGAGTCCAGATCTTAGTCATTGTTGGAGTTTGCTTTTCTTTTTAAAAAATAAGGTTCCCTTTTCCCTAACAGCTGACTCAGGAAGGGCAGCTGGGGAAATCTTTTGTGGGATTGCACAATACAGCTGCGGATTCTGTGACATCAGCGCTGGGCTAAATGAATCAATCAATCCTTGACTCCAGTGACCAACTGGAAGATGGACGAGAGGAAATCAGCCACAAACGGATGGTTGTCTTCATGCTACAGCGGGACAGAATGCGTGTTGGTGTTGCTGTGAGGTCAGGATCTGGATCGGCTTCTTACCCCTCAGGCGCCACTCAATCCAACCCCCCTGGAGCCGGGACACCCATGCATGACAGTAAGGAGGTTTAGTTTGCCCCAGAAGGCCTTGCAGGAGCAGATGGGGTCATCACCAAGTGGGAAGATGTTTCCACTGTTTCACAGCCAACCGACGGCTGTACTTGTCATTTTTATTCCTGATATGACGTTGTTAACGTTGTTGCCTGGTTCACACCCACCGTAGTCCGTTTGAACCGGACCAAAAATGACTCTGGTATTATGGTTCAAGCCAGCACCACACTAGCCGGGCAGACCCAGATGATCTGTGAGCCAAACCAGGTGATGGGAAGCGAAAGCCAACAGAAAATTGGCTTTCTGTTGGCATTTTGACTTTCAAAAGTGGATGCAGCAAATGGAGATTCCCAATCATCTCCGTTCTCCTTGCCATTGGATCTTTGTCAAGCTGTTTGTGGTGGTTGTCATGCAGCAGTCTGCCCACTTAAACACCAACCACGGACACGGAGAACCACGGAGAACCACCGAGTCCTGCGGCTTAGTCTGCCAAAGAACTTGAGTCACCTTCAAATAGGGAAAAAATCCTACTCCACTCAGATGATGAATCTTCAGAGTATGGAAGGAACAAATGTTAAGAAAACACGAACAAGATGAACACATGAACAACCCTATGGAGACCTGATGGAGTGATGTTTGTGTAGACGCAGAGCCACATAAAGTGGAATAAAAGGACTCCAGATATCAGAGCAACGCTTTCTTCAAGAGAACAGTGGAATTAGCAGGACCGGGCCCAGACCCACACAGCTCCGATCTGGATCCCATATGATATATTGTGAAGGAACTTCAGGCTTCATGGGCTGCTCTATTGCTATCCCTTTGACCTCTACACCTGACCCTTGACCTCAGTGTGTAACACAGTTCAGTACAATGTCTACTCTGTCTTTCCCGCTGCTTCTGGCTGACGAAGCACCCTGACCCTGTGGTGCTGCATCCCAGGTCCACTCAAGTTCACAGCATCGAGACATCGCTCCGCCGCCTTCATTCGTCGTGTCAATTCAGCATCTGTTAGAACTTCCTTACAACTGCATTTTTTTAACACACAAATGCCTTTTGTACACTAACCGGAAAAGGTATGCAAACCAAGGTAACATCCTGGCATGAATTTTCTACATTAACCAAAACACACACTAACCAGGGCGTACACTAACCGAGGTCCCACCGTATCCCGCTCGGACAGAGACAGGCTCGCTGCTTACTGTACTTAATGCACAGGGAGATCAAACCAAGCCACCCACTCTTTGACACCGCACTGGAAAGCAAAGCATCCACTGGGATTGGGAACAATCATCCAGTGGCATTAAAGGGATTCAACTACTTCAGGATTGCAGTATCTGTGTGTCATTACAAGTACAGCTATAGAATAAATCATTGGCGAGGAACGTGTCAGGATGTTCCCCCCCACTTCAAGTTACAGTTTAGAGTGCCTTTATCCAGTCATGTCCACGGAGCTCATACAATTCCTGCAAGATCAAACAATGGGATGGGGGCCACTTTATTAGCCCCCAGAGTCACACATTCGGCCATCATCAGCGAATGTTATGTTAAGCTAATGAATGTATGTCTTTATCTGCTCTAATCCCGGCGGGCGTCCCGGCGGAGGGTCACGCTGTGGTCACAGGGGTGGGGGCTCCTCCACTGCGACTTGACACGCTCAAAGGAGCAAGTTCCCTTTCATCATGCCAGGGGTCAGAGTTTTACTACCTCACGGAGTCAGTCAGCATACAGCGCTGTGCAAACTCAAGCTCCGGCGACCGTATGATTGGAATCATCAGTTCATACCCAACAAATCATGCCCGACGTGCCAATCATACCCAACAACCATCAAAACAGCAAATACCTGGCATCATGTGTGGAGGATGTTGTTTCCTGTTCCAAATGCAATATCCCTTTCCATTGTGTGATGGCATCGAGTCATGACAGCTCAACTCTTGAGCTTTTTTCTTTGTGTGTGTGTGGGGGGGGGGGGGGGGTTAACCTCTTCAACCCAGGGCTTGAGAGGCTTGCCAAAATAAGACATAGCCAAATTAAATAACATTTATCTCCGCATCGACAAGGCCTACATGGATGACGTGTGTATTATAGTAAATATTTACTGTAGCTGGGTCATTCCACCCAATGGGGGCCATTTGCATCCCCAAGAAATAAAAATGTATGCACAAAATTTGTGTGCACATACATGTATAAATACCATAAATATGCCTCACACACTTGTTGTAAACATTATCAGTTTGGCATGTAGGAAGCTATAAGCAGTGATTTACCAAACGAGTTTTATACTGACTTGTAGGTTTTCAATTTGTACCCACTTAGGGTGAACGAGTTGGGTTTCTGCAGAAAAAGCAGCCTCTTTTTGTAAAAAAAATAAATAAATAAATAAAATAAAAAATAAAATAAAATAAAAAAATATATATATATACGTATATATATATACACGTATATATATTATAGATTAAAAATTGACCAAAAATCAGCAAATTTGCATACGCAAACTGTATATATTGTCTGCCCAAATCTAGCATTTTAAAGCATACAAAATGAAGCAAAATACAAATATAAGAAAATTCAGACGATGCATTCAAATGCATTCCTATATGTAGTATTCCACACTGGTCACTTGGTGTTGTGCGTTATGGTAATGTTGGGTCAGACATGAAGTTTGACCAATCTAACAACAGTATGAGACTTGGGTCTTAAATGTCTTATTTTCCGGTCTACTGTATTTGCTAAGGTGTTAGGGTTGAGGTGTGCATCATGCCCACCTAACCCTAACCCTAACCCTAACCCCATCATGCCCACCTAATCCTAATCCTAATCCTAACCCTAACCCTAACCCTAACCCTAACCCTAACCCTAACCCTAACCCCACCATGCCCACCTAATCCTAACCCTAACCCTAACCCTAACCCTAACCCTAACCCTAACCCTAACCCTAACCCTATTTCATGTCTACAGGGCTGTAATATTGAAAAGCATATTTGTAAAGGTTGGATACAGGTTTTATTTGAAAATATTCCATTTTAAAATAAGGAAACCAACTTCAGGTCTTGATAAGATGAATGCAGTGCCATTAATAATGGATCCTATTTATTTGTACATGTTACATAGTCTTTAATGGAAGTACACAACACTGAGCTCATGGCTGTGTGTGAGTGTGTGTGTGTGTGTGTGTATTTGTGTTTGTGTGACACGGCAATTAGAAGGAAAATGGTTTAGCAGATTCTTGTAAAGAGTCAACGTATGTCGCTGTGTGTGTCTTTTCTGTTGGCTGTGGAATGACGGCGGTGCCTCCACTGTGTCTGCCAGCCAGTTAGCATCATGGGAGGACACGGTGGCCTTCAACCAGCAACCAACAGCCTTTCAGAGTGACAGTGCAGCCGCAGCTGACGTTATCTTGAAATCAGTGTTTTTTTGGACTGCCAAGGCGTGCTGGAAGGCACACGCGTGTCTACACCTGCACGGAATGAAACCAAAACCTGGAAGTCAATCACTTCTTCAAACCTCAAAACCAAAATGTGGACCTGGCTGGTCCATTGTAATCTTGTGAGAAGTGTATCCACCCGTGCAGCAACCTTCACAGGGATTCTAATGGACATACCAAGTTCAGTGTTTTACAGGTGCCTGTGAACTCATCCTCCCCCAAATTCAAGCCCAAACTGAGGACGTTTATGGCCTCTGGCTAACTTAGATGTTGAATATCACAGATGCCTGACAAAGGCACAGCCGCCACCTCGCCAGCATTAAATAGCAAATGTTCACGCTAAATGTGGTTCCTTCCGATGCAACACACGAGCAGCGATTCAGGAAGTGCCAGGATGCAGCGACCAAACGCCTCAAGCGGCTTCACCGCCATGCAGCGTGTAGATCATGGATCAAGTGGAGGCTGTAAATACTTTCCTGGGTTACATGGAGGTCAGCAGAGACCAGGCCATTAATGCTTCAAGAGCAACATCCCACCGACTCTGGTCACTGTTCCCATAGCGCTCCATAGCACCTCCCCCGCGTCACATCCCAAAGGAGGATTTACATCATTCCCAAAGAGTTAGGGATATTGGGGGAAATGTCAGGATCAATTGATACAATTGTTATCCAACTAGGACATTTGATCCATTCACGGATCATAGAACGTCAGCTCACCGTTAGAGGAATGGAAGCGGTGTAACGGTGGACATGTGGATTTTATCTTCAACCCTTTTCCTCAGTCATTCTACTGGAGTTGAATCAAATCTCTTCAACGGCTTGTAGAATAATCCTTCTCCAATTCATTAGTTCTTCATGACTTCCACAGTAACTACTGGATTTTTCTACTTGGAGAAAAAACCTACTTTATCTGTGATTCTATGTGATTAACGCCGAGTTAACTGTGGACAAAATGAGATTAATCACAATGAAATATTTTAATCGATTGACAGCCCCCTTCTTATTTTTATTTAATAGCTTCCTGCTTTTGGTGTTGAATCATATTTTGGGTATGATACAGTATATATCAATACTCTTATTCCATATATCAGATATTGGCTTTTTTTAGCCCCCGATATCAGTATTGGCATCGGCCTCAAAAATCCAATATCGGTTGAGCTGTACTCTGAAACGTCGATGTCACTTCCTGTCCACCCTTCACTCATTTCCCCTCGCCCCCGCAACACAAGAGTCTTATTTATATCTTAAATGTCTTCTCAGGAGTGTAAAGGTGACTACGGGGTGTTATTTCATGTCTAGATTGAAAGAAACCCACAGTATAAAACTGTAGTACTGTAGTCCACACCTCAAAAAATATTATCATATTATATTATTGGAACGCTCGTCAACTGCAGAAAAGGAGGTTCTAGCACAGTAGTGTCAAATGTGGAACACAACCTTGAACAAAAACTGGTTTAATAGGCGCCATTGTATGGCCGCTGTCGTGGTCACACCTCCATCTGACCCCATTATGGCAAAACACACGAATGTGTTGCCAGGAAACAGAGACGTAAAACCAAGGACATTCCACCTTCGCACCTCTCCATCACAGGAAAATCTCTTCCTTCCCGTTCAGGGTCCTGCGTACCAACGCTGCATTTTATTAACATTTCAATGACACTTGCCTTTCTCGTGAAGCAGAGTGTGTGTGTGGGGGGGGGGGGGGGGGGGGTGGGGGGCTTAACGACATTATCGTCAAGTTTGCTAAATTGGCTATGACACATTTGCAAAGAGTGAGTAAAGCCAACTTTATTGCCATTGCAACCCGTTTAGGTTAGGAGGGGATTGGTCCGTGGGTTTTTGTGCCACGACTCAGCGGTCAGCCGAGTAAATACTTCCACACCCTCTACCCCCGACCCTTGTACTGTACTCCCCCTAAATCATCAATTCAAGCATCTCAGGAGGGAGGGAGGGAGGATGGGCGCTTCCTGTCCCTGCTCGACCCACTGCCAGCCGCCCCGTCCATCCTGCCCCGAGGGACGCGACAGATCCTGCAGCCTGCTTCTTCTGAGCCAAGAGAAGAGCTGACAAAGCACTTTCTTTCTTTCAGCCTGCCTGCCTGCCTGCCTGCCTGCCTGCCTGCCTGCCTGCCTGCCTGCCTCACGATGGCGTCCACAAACAGTCCAGGGGCCAACCAAACGACATGCAAGCCTTCTCCCCAACCTGGTCCTTCCTCAGTGAAGAATATCAATACAAATCATATTCACAAACGAGGTTCTCCGTGGAAAAGCTGCATCAGGAGTTGGATTTTGTGAAGGGGGGGGGGGGGCACGGTTGTCGCTGCTTTGTTTGCAAAACAATGTGAGTGACAGGTTAACCACATGGACTTTAACATCTGCAGCAATAAGGATCCAATCAAGGATTCAATATACCTTAAAAGTCAGATCAACCAATCAATCATGTCCGACAAAGTATTGTTAAAAAAAAGAAGACGTTTTAATATGTACAGTATCTGTGTTTGTGTCATTTCACAAACTGTGTGGACACAAAGGAGTTGACAGCTAACTGTACCATAATTCATCCACAAATCAATCATTCATCAATGTGTCCAAAATACAATCAATCAAAACATATTTTGGTATTAGATTAATCGTTTCTTGCATTACAACCAATTATTTCAACAGTTGGGGTACCTTGGAATTTTGGATGATTTTTTTCTGCTTTGAGGAATCGCTTACGTTACCAATGAGCTTCCATCGCCATGCGAGTACAAAGAAGGAAGCGGGAAGAAAGTGAAGGACGAGAAAATATTTCAAAAAACAGACTCAAGTGGAACACCATGACGTTTATCCGTTACGACACAGAACTTCCATGCAACAATAGTGGTCTCCTCCTGGGTCAGTCAGGCAGTGTCCACATCATTCATGGACGGCAAACGGAAATATAAAATATAATAAATATAGCCAATAATTAAATACATAGACCAGCACTATATGTCACCATTTTATTTATTTTCAATAAAAAAGCATGCCCCCAAGAGTACTTTAGTCCGCCCTGGTTTAGATCCTGACCATCTTGTTTGGCGGCATGCCGGACGGGATTTGAACACTAATGGCTCCAGTGTTTCTTCCAAGTTCAAAAGTTCACCTTTTACGACCTCCCAGATCCTGACTGACCACCAAATAAAAACATTCCTACCTCTGTTCAGCAACACTAGCACATACCGGCCATCGGCGTTTGAAAATAATTCACATGAATCATGGTCAAAGTCATGAATAATAATAATAATAATAATAATAATAATAATACCATCACTATCGTCAACAGCTGTTTTCCAAAAATTGGAGCAATGTACTATTTTTATTGGAGAATTGATTCCAGAATGTCCAAAAAGGGTAGGGAGGGTTGACAGCTATGCAACAGGGAGGAACTTTAATGCCTAATAATAAACACAAAGTGTCACATTTTGACATTTGAGATGCGTTCAATGACAGCTAGTCGAACGGAGTTGTTAGCTTACCGGTAACGGACTTGGCGTTGTTTCTCTCCGGGTAGTCGAACCCGTTCGCCCGTTTCTCTACCTCCATCCTCCCGCGGTGCTTTTGATTTTCCTTTTTTCCGCCTCCTGAAATCGTCAAAAGACGCCGAAGGACAAGCCGGTCTTTGCAGCTGCTCGCACTGTTAGCGTCCGTCCGGAGCCTCCTGGCTACTCGGTGCTCGGCGTCCCATGCTTGACTGCTGCCGGCCGGGCTGGGAGCTCACCATTTCACCCCCAGGCGTGCTGCGTTCAGGGCCCGTGCGATAGTCGGACTTACCTCTTTCCTTCCTGTTGAACGTACGTATACTCTGGTTTACGTTTTAGCTGAGGAACCAATTGGTAATGGGTAAGTTTGGTAATTAGATTAGCAAATTGTTTAATGGTTGTTTAAGTTGACCACCCACAATATTACCAAAAACCTGATGTTTCTCTTGGTGATGGTGAGTCAGATGTCATTGATTATCGTGTTTAGCCTCAAGAAAGTCATACTAACCAAAACCTACTCTAACCGAGTCAAATTTTCCAGTAAGAAATCACGTAAATCCAAGTAATTGGTCCCAGAAGCCCCCCAAAAAACATGTTTTTATAGTTTTACAGTTTATAGTTTTTAAATGACAAATGCAAGGATAAAAGCGTTGAAGGCTACTTTTACCATCATTGAAGATATGATTGTGATGTGGTCCCAAAGACTCCATGGGACAGGTTTTTATTCCTTGAAAGGAGTTATTCCTTGAATCCAATAGTATTTTTATTTTCTGTTCACAGCTGCAAGGAAAGTTGCAAGTGCCAGCATTTTGGAAAATAAGATTTCAAAAATATTCTAATTCATTAAGATGCTGGTTGTAGGAATCTGATGCAGGTTTTCAACTCCACCCAAAGCCAGGTAATGATGTCAGTCACAAACCAGCTTTGGCCGTGTCCTGCACCAAGTACACGGACAGGTCTGGATCCCCTTCATCCCACCTCTGGCTTTAGCAGTATTTTTGTGCTTGGAAAAAATCATTTGATGCCACCCGAGTGCGACATGACCCGAGTTGGTGACATGACGGATGCCACGTACCAGCCAACAGTTCAGGTAGCCATAGGACCATACTACCATTTGATTTCATCTGATTCAGGACTCAAATTCTGCACCCGTCCTGATTTCTGGCTGTATTTCTTGAAAGAATCCATACAAAACAAAGTGGAAAAATGTTTGCCTTAAAATGAGTTAGCTTGACGTGACTTTCAGTGCCTGACAAAAGTCTTCTCCAAGACTTCTCCAGGTCGTAGTAGCAATAAATCATTTCACTTTAAAATAGAAATAGCTTATACGAAAAGCGAAAGCCTCTAGATGTATGCATATTTTAGCCAATGAAGACTTGTCTCGGTTGCACAGTGGTCGAGTGGTTAGCGTGCAGCTTATATAGTTAGAAAACAATGTTTTCATTCCAAAAAACTAGTAGTGTGAATGTGTAGTGTTTTTCTCTTTCTGACCAGCAGATGTCAGTGCTTCCTTCCCGTCCAATTCCTAAAAGAACTAAAAGACTCTTAGTCAGGGAAGAGATGCTCAGAGGCACATCGGCTGCTGTAAAGGAACTTGCTCTTTGTTTGGGAAGGCAATAGTAGGCACGGAACCTGCAGTGAGCTAGGTACCCAATATGGATGAAAGAGGGGTTAGGGTTAGGGTAACTACCTGTCCAAAGAACGCTATGGATGACCATGGTGTCAGCAAGAAGCACCAAACAACAACATTAACACGATACGATGAAACCGCTTTACGACCTTCTAATTATGCTTGGGATCATTATTAGAGTCCTCTAGACGGGCTGTATTATGTTGGCATATCAGCATCAGTGGGCCAACAACACGGGGGGGGGGCTGTATTATGTTGGCATATCAGCATCAGTGGGCCAACAACACGGGGGGGGGGGCTGTATTATGTTGGCATATCAGCATCAGTGGGCCAACAACACGGGGGGGGGGCTGTATTATGTTGGCATATCAGCATCAGTGGACCAACAACACGGGGGGGGGGGCTGTATTATGTTGGCATATCAGCATCAGTGGACCAACAACACGGGGGGGGGGCTGTATTATGTTGGCATATCAGCATCAGTGGGCCAACAACACGGGGGGGGGGCTGTATTATGTTGGCATATCAGCATCAGTGGACCAACAACACGGGGGGGGGGGGGGGGGGGCTGTATTATGTTGGCATATCAGCATCAGTGGCCAACAACACGGGGGGGGGGCTGTATTATGTTGGCATATCAGCATCAGTGGACCAACAACACGGGGGGGGGGGCTGTATTATGTTGGCATATCAGCATCAGTGGACCAACAACACGGGGGGGGGGCTGTATTATGTTGGCATATCAGCATCAGTGGGCCAACAACACGCAACAGTGGGGGGGTGGGGTGGGTGGGGGGGCTGTATTAACAACACAACACCTCACTTGGCTAGTTGCTTTCATCAAGCGTTGTTTCCACCTGGAACCTGTAATATCCAAATATGGATCGCTGAAGGCCATCCTGGTCTTTCCGGGACCTCATCTGAACCAGCGATATGACAAATGACCACATGATGGCGCCAGTGATCTGCTCCAGTGATCTGCTCCAGTGATCTGCTCCAGTTCAGATGTTCCAGGACAGCGGCGACCCCATTGTCTTGTTTTGTGTTGTTTTGTGTTATTATTGTTGTGGACGCCGACCCGAAGTGCTCATCTAGCATTCGCCGAGCAGACAGGGCCGCCATTGTGGTATGTGCCCCTCCCAGCAGAAGGACAACGGATGGTGATGTCCTCCAACAGGCGTGGCCCCCCACCAGCGTGGTGCTGAGGAGCGTCGGCTTCACACACCATCCTCCATCCACTGCCTGTGTGACCCCCCCGTCTGAGAGAGACATGAAGTAGTAAGACTTCGCCTTATGGGCCGGATGAACATCTCAAACATCTCTGTGGATTTAGCTTGAGCTTTGACTGCGGTGCCCGGAAGGAAGTATGTGGAGATACACCAACTTGTTTGCGTGCCTGCTGGTTCTGTGTGAAGATGCGGCGTCACAGAGCAAGGTAAGAACCCCCCCCCCCCCCCCCCCCCCCCCCCAAGCCTTTTTAAAGCCATTATTACCACAAGTATCATTCATTGAAGAGAAGGTACATGAGAAGGTACAACCCTTAAACTGCGTGCAGACTTGATGGCACTTGTGTGGGTGAAGGATGGCGCTGCTGATGTCTGACACAGCTGTTGGACTCCGGTAACCCCATTGTCTCCCACTCCACCCAAAGCCTGCACAAAGTTCTCCCATGGTTCATGTCCATGTGGTGTAGATGAATGAAAGCAAAGCATGGAGAACCACCATAGTCCAATTAGAAACAATGTCAATTCCATTCCAGTCAAACCTTGGTTAGTGTATGCCCAGTTAGTGTAGTGTGTTTTCCATTTCATAAATGAGGAATGAACAGAATAAATGAATATTTAAGGTCACGCTGACCTTCAACGAAGACCCGGTGATGTGTTGCCAAAGATCGTGTGGCAGCGGTGTGGCAGCGAGATCAATGCGGACGGCACATTGGTGTTCTATGAATTATTTAGTGTTTCTCACCTTCTTTGTCAAAATGCCGGCACTTTCCTTGGCCCCATGTGGGTTTATTTTGTAGCCGTGATCAAAAGAAAAGCAGAGACTTGAGGTGAAGAAATAACTCACGGCAAAACAAGAAGGTGGTGCCTGTGCTGAGCTTGCTGTCACGCCGCGTCTTTGGCAACAAACACGTCCTCTATGGAGGTAAAAGTAACCCTAAATGTTGATTTATCATTCATCATATGCATCTACATTTTTATGCAAACTGTAATTGTAAAACTGGAACAATTTGATGAGATTGACGTGAAAAAAGGATCTGGTTAGCATACAGAGAGTTAGAATGGGTTCAAACAAGTTAATGACGCTAACCAAGGTTCCACCGCACATTAAAACTGTGGGAGCGCCATGTTGGACTATGATGCTGGTGGGGGGGGTGTTGTGAAAAATAAGGAACAGCCGGAGGACAGAAACAACAAACAGCACCTGCTCCTTTGCTTTCACACCACAGGCCACGTTTGAAATTCCCAATGGTGTAAATGTTAGCCGCCAATGGTTGCTGAGTGATAAAAACATAAAGCACGTGTTAGATTCCAGCCTACAGTCTGTAAAAGGTGGATGGTGGTGTTCTCAAACAGGAACCAGGTGGAAAACCTCATCAAGTGTTTCATGCAAGGCCGTGGGCGTTCTTGGCATTTTTTAATTGTGACCTACCAGGGGGATAAATCCCTCTTGGACAGTCCAGCAAATGTTTCTGTTTCAAAGGGCTGCATGTTTGTTTTGGGTTTTTTACCACGTAGCGCTGGTGCTACACATGTTGATGTTTTTTTTAAATGTCACTTTCCACCTTTAAAAACACACAAGTAGTGGGATTCATCTCCAAAAGGTACAGGAGTCATACAGAAAATGTAGTAAGAAGTAGTAATCCTTTTCTATAAATGGAATATTTTCATAGTTAAAGTACAGAAAACCTTCTAAATACACGTTTTACCATTATATATAAATAACAGTCACCTTTACACTCCTATTACCCAATATGGTAGACATAATAAGAGAAAATAAAACATTTAAAACATAAATAAAACTCGTGTTTGCGTGTGTTGCTTTAAATGTGTTTTGGTGCTTGGTGAGCTGAGTGGGGGGGGGGCAGAGTGCAACAGTACTGTTGCTTGTGAGATCATTCAAACCTGCAATAAAAGCCTGTTGTTCCGGCGATCAAGTCTGGTGCTTGTGTGTCCTCCATTACAGTAGCACTACTGACACCTCGTGAGTAGTATAGAATACGACATATCGTCACAATGCATCTTCTGAATGCCTCGGTTTTTACTTCAATAAGCCGCTTGAAATGCTTAATTTAGACAAAAATATGTAAGATTTGCCTAAATATGCACATTTTTGACTAACGATAGACTGTTTTCGACCTCAAGACAACATGATTTATGAATTCATCGATTTTGAAAAACAGTGATGGAGTGAGGAAGCAAAATGAGGTTTATTGTTCAAGCGTGACTCCACCCGTGTGCACAAAGAATAAAAGATCAAGTCTGAGCGTTTAAGACAAGTTTAGATTTGCATATTGCTATAATATATAGATATACGTATATACGTAGATATTAGATGGGGTGGCAGGATCTCACAATATACGGACTCCAACTGCTGAAAGCGGACAGTCGAAAGTAAATTGCAAGTGACTATGAAGGTATTTTGAGCAAGGCACCGAAACCATGGTTTTTGTGCGCCCCCTCAACTGACACGTCTCCTTGCATGCCTGCGTGTGTGATCTGCTTTAATTGGCCGGACTCTACCTCCCAACTAACCCATCAGCAGGACTTAAGTCCGCTGTACTGGAAAAGAGGTATGTGTGGTGTGCAGCACAACGTATACCGCAGGGTAAATCCAATTTGCCATCGAGGGATTCCAACTGGTACAGTATTGCTTCCAAGATACACGCCGGTGTTGTGACTCGAGCCACGCTGGTTCTGGTACTCGTGCCGGTCACATGAAACAAAGCCCAAGGAGCACCACCGAGCACCGTGGGAACCAGTGCGGGCACCTGCTTCGTGGTTGGCCATAAACAAACCAAGGACAATCGGTGCCAGGCCGGGGGGGGGCATAAAAGAGAGACAGTTGCTCAGTCTGCTGGTCCGGTGTTTTGGCACCGCGGCAAACACTTGGCCTCATTAAACACGACAACTGAGAAGTTCTTCTCTGCCTGGCATCAGAGCCAACATGCGCATGAAAGGACATTTTGTATTTCTGTTGTTTGTCAAGGGGTGTTAACCAAGGCGTGACGCTTTGTCAGCAATGGGAAATTAGTGTTTCCCATACGGTCATCCCTCCACACTTTGAATGCTTCAAATTTCACGGCTTCACTTTGTCATGGTTTTGGAAAGAAAAAAAACACACTTCTATATGTCCGATTTGAGCAGCCATTTCTTAGGGTGATTAAAAAGCATTGATAACCGCCAATCTGATGAGCATATCTCATCAATTGCTTTTGGAATACATTTTTGTTCGTTGTTTGACACTTTGTGGCCACGCTGTATGGATAATAATAGTTCAATCCCCTGAAATCTCTCCCAGGCATCATCTGTGTGGACCTTGGAAGCGGGCCTTTTGGCTCTGCTTTGTAAATGGAGACATCTATGTGCGTGACAAACTATATGTCAACATTAGATCATCCAAATAGCTGTGTATATATATATATATCATAGCTATATCATAGCTATATCATAGCTATATCATAGCTATATAATAGCTGTATGGGGGTTTTCTGTCCTCAACTGTCTTGAGTGTGTGTTTCGGTCACGGCCTGGACGAGAAAGATATTGAGATGTTGTAGATGCTTTGTTATATTATTAGACTGTGAAATGCGAGTAGCTACATTCCCACATGAATAAATAAGAGTACATTTTTTTTTTTCAAGAGAAAAGACACTACAATGTAAAGAAGTCAGTGTACAGCTTGGCTGCCGTGCGCCTCCTTTTACCACAGGAAGGCATCATGCTCTGCTACAAGACATGTCGGCATTCTTGTAAACATGACACACTTGTCAATCAATATGTTTATCTTAGTTTATCGTCAGCTAACTCTTTGCAGGCTTCCTTCTGAGGCGACCGACCAATTTGGGCGTTCATACCTCGACCTTCCTGTTCTGGTTAGAAGCTGTCCTTCGAAAGCGCTGGACGCTCTTCCCAATCTTGTTATAGCCTCAAATCGTTTCATGTAGGACCGTTCCTTTCTTCCTTCATTCTTTATGTAGGACCGTTCCTTTCTTCCTTCATTCTTTACGTAGGACCGTTCCTTTCTTCCTTCATTCTTTACGTAGGACCGTTCCTTTCTTCCTTCATTCTTTACGTAGGACCGTTCCTTTCTTCCTTCATTCTTTACGTAGGACCGTTCCTTTCTTCCTTCATTCTTTACGTAGGACCGTTCCTTTCTTCCTTCATTCTTTACGTAGGACCGTTCCTTTCTTCCTTCATTCTTTACGTAGGACCGTTCCTTTCTTCCTTCATTCTTTACGTAGGACCGTTCCTTTCTTCCTTCATTCTTTACGTAGGACCGTTCCTTTCTTCCTTCATTCTTTACGTAGGACCGTTCCTTTCTTCCTTCATTCTTTACGTAGGACCGTTCCTTTCTTCCTTCATTCTTTACGTAGGACCGTTCCTTTCTTCCTTCATTCTTTACGTAGGACCGTTCCTTTCTTCCTTCATTCTTTACGTAGGACCGTTCCTTTCTTCCTTCATTCTTTACGTAGGACCGTTCCTTTCTTCCTTCATTCTTTACGTAGGACCGTTCCTTTCTTCCTTCATTCTTTATGTAGGACCGTTCCTTTCTTCCTTCATTCTTTACGTAGGACCGTTCCTTTCTTCCTTCATTCTTTACGTAGGACCGTTCCTTTCTTCCTTCATTCTTTACGTAGGACCGTTCCTTTCTTCCTTCATTCTTTACGTAGGACCCTTCCTTTCTTCCTTCATTCTTTACGTAGGACCGTTCCTTTCTTCCTTCATTCTTTACGTAGGACCGTTCCTTTCTTCCTTCATTCTTTACGTAGGACCGTTCCTTTCTTCCTTCATTCTTTACGTAGGACCGTTCCTTTCTTCCTTCATTCTTTACGTAGGACCGTTCCTTTCTTCCTTCATTCTTTACGTAGGACCCTTCCTTTCTTCCTTCATTCTTTACGTAGGACCGTTCCTTTCTTCCTTCATTCTTTACGTAGGACCGTTCCTTTCTTCCTTCATTCTTTACGTAGGACCGTTCCTTTCTTCCTTCATTCTTTACGTAGGACCGTTCCTTTCTTCCTTCATTCTTTACGTAGGACCGTTCCTTTCTTCCTTCATTCTTTACGTAGGACCGTTCCTTTCTTCCTTCATTCTTTACGTAGGACCGTTCCTTTCTTCCTTCATTCTTTACGTAGGACCGTTCCTTTCTTCCTTCATTCTTTATGTAGGACCGTTCCTTTCTTCCTTCATTCTTCATTGTTTCTTCCCGCACGCTGTGAGAGTTCGGTGCCATGTTGAATTCCCCGTGACTTAGAGCGCTAACACCAACACACCTGTTCCCCATTCACACCTAACACCTTGGAACACCAAGCAGTCACATGACACCGGGATGCAAATGGCTAATTGGACCCCATTAGGGTACTAAACGATGTGGCCAGCAGTGTAGACATTCATGGTTGTGTATTTTAGCATCGTTATCCAAGCTGGAGATTGCAGATTGCTTTGGCTCAAGCGTGGATTGTCACCATTATCACCTGCCAATCATAAATGGCAGGTGAACAGTTATGCACCCATCTGTGTTGCTTGTTTAGATTACACACAGCATTTTAGAAAAATATCATGTAAATTATGTATGCAATCTTGTCTATGGAACCAAAGACTAAGATTTGCGTCTTATCTGAGTTTAATAGTAAAAAGTCATCCAGCTCTTTATGTCGTTAACACTCGGGGTCGACTGCCTGACCTTTCCGTTCCATAGCCCCAGGATCTTTTAAGAAGATTAAAATCACTGTCTTCCGTTTAGGTCGGGGGGTACTTTCTCACACGAACGTTCCTTCTCCTCACGATATCCCCAGTCAGCAATTTGGTTGTTTACGTTGATGATGTATACCTGTATAAGTCACTTTCTCATCATTGGAAGAATCTCCAGCGGTATGCCGGTATGAATGATCTGCGTGTACATTGTCACACGTTGGTGCTACATTTTTAGAACAAATTCACGGCATGAGCAAATATGGCGGCCAAGCAAGCCTTAGCCTTAATCTGCAATAAATACAAAGTTAGGAGCAAATAAGAAGAGGAATGTAGATGTGTACTTTGAAATGCAACAAGGGCTCCATATACTTTGCGTTGGGTTAATTAGCATCCCAGTGTCAATGACTGAGTTCTTTGTCTTCGCATTGGTGGGACAACAATGGCTCCTCCAGAAGACCCTCCTTTCCAGGTTGATACATTCAACAAGCCATCCTTAGATGTCAAGCGAGGGACAAACCTTGGCTGGACTCTTTCTGTGAGAAGTGTTAAAGTTGTATTCCTGGCAATCCTGAAGCAATCATCAAAAAGTGATGACTTTTAAGGAAGCTCTTGTGCTTCACACAGCAGAGCGTTTGAGCTTTGTCCCAGTCCAACAGCAGCACCGACGCGCCTTTTTGCCATTCAATTGTCCTCCTAATTACGTGTTGGCAAAGCACCAAAGGCGAGATGTGCTTGTTTACACCACCACGGTTGTACGTACAAAGCCCGGCACAATTCCATTCCTGACTCGTGAACGCACCGTGCATTACATAACGCATGTCGTCGTTTATTGGAAGTTCCCATCATGGCTGTCAGAAATGTTAAAGGTAAAATGTGCAGCAGGTGATGTCATGGCGCTCTGTGGCGCTCTGTTTTCCTCCCATTGTGCAGTTCATGTCTGAGCCTTGTTCCTTTTCACCTCGTACTTGACAGCACTTTAGAGGTCAAAGTCAAAGACTCAAAGGGTGTGTTAAATACACCATACTCTTCATTACTAGCGTCTTCATGCTGCTAGGTCAGCCTGGCAGGAGACATCCAGTTAACCTTTTAAACCGTGGGCTGGAGAAGCTCATAACCAACTTCTTTCTCCGCCAATACAAAGTCTGCTTAGATGATCTTGGAGTAAAAAGCTGAAGCTTGGTGTCGCAATGAATTGAGTAATGTGTTGGTATCAAAAGAGCCATGTGGGTCTCAGCAACAAAGGAAGTGAAAGTGAAGTGAAATCCAGCATAGAACCATATCCCAGGTAGAGCCAGTAATAAAATGCTAGCGGGCTAAGAATGAGCGTGAGCTGCTGACTTGCTATTTAGCTTCCTGTGTAACAACGGGGACTGAAGTCACATCCACATTGTTGTTGGAGCTGGAACTAACTCGCTTTTTTGGACGTGTTGCTCCAAAACTACTCATATTTTCATTCATTCATTCATTTTCTACCGCTTTTTCCTCACGAGGGTCACGGGGGTGCTAGAGCCTATCCCAGCTGTCTTTGGGCGAGAGGCGGGGTACACCCTGGACTGGTGGCCAGCCAATCACAGGGCACTACTCATATTTATATTATCTTAATATATACACTGGTACCAAGGTTTTACTTTTTCCAAAAGGTCAGCTGAAAAACAAAACGTAAAAAAAACCCAAATCATTATTCATTCATTCATTTTCTACTGCTTATCCTCACGAGGGTCGCATGATAAAACAGTGCGCTGCAGGTGCGCTGAAAGCTCGTCACCTCCGACTTGGTCTTGACCCAGGTAAATTTTCTGACAAGGACGCAGTACACCAAAACCACACACGCAGGTGTTAGGCACATTTCAATGCAATAAACAATCACAGCACTATTTAATGCAACCGTCTGAACCAGCACGTCCATTTTTGTATGAATTATCCCATCGCATCTGATGTCAGATCAAAGAGTCCCGCATAATGGGAACTCAACCTGACGGTTGATGCCAACTCATGAGTTGGCAACCACAAACAGCCACAGCATCCAATACAAAATATTTCTTCGGCTTCTGCCATCTCATGAATCTCAAAGTAAACCAAAGCGGGGTGCTTTGGTTTGGGCTCGGCTGGAAGGTTGGGAGAGAGAGGATCAAGCCGTTCCGGTAAAGTTGAAGTTAAGTGAGTGTTTGTCATGGAGACAAAACGTGAAGTACTTAGTAAGCCTAGCTGGATTTAGTCCACATGAAAACAAGTTGAACAGGTGCTGTGGGGCAGTCCGTGTTTGTCTAGGGTAAAACAATACTGCTCAGCGGGGCTGTGGGCGTCGCCTCTGCAAAAGAAGCGTAATCTGCTAATCCACTCTGTTTTCATGTGGTCGTAGCGTCTGTCAACCTGCTGTGGTTTCACTTGACACGGGTCAGGTTGGGTCTGGTTGTCCACACGGAGTCCCGCTTCAGTCCTGCGTCAGATATACCCCGAGCCCCGGTATTTGTACAGGAATGGAGGAAAGGCAAAGCACCTTCCCCCATCATTCAGCCTGCATTCTTTCACTAATGAGCCCCCAAGTCCACTTCTCCCCCTGACCTCCACTAAGCCTGCTGCCGCTCTGCAAATACAGTACGGCTGGAGAGAAACAGTCTTTCTTCTGACTGTCTCTGGACTCCCGTGTGTACAGGAAGGGAACAAATTGCCAACACGCTTCATGGTTTTCAAACAGCTAAGCGGGGCGTGTTGCTTTATTGCTATGGAAGAAACGTTATGCGCTGATATTAAGGTTATACAGGACGATATCACGGCTCCATTAGGTTCCAAGTTAACGCTGTCCTGTGCACCGCTCTGGAGGGAGAGAAAGAAGCAAAGGAAAAGAACAAATGAAACATAGAATTAATAAGATGGATCACAGCACTCTAAAAAAGAGGCCAGTCCAAAAAGAGGAGAACCAGGATGTTGTTTCAACAAAGCAACAAATTGCCAATTTCTTCCAAAAAAAGGATGTGGATGTAGATATCAACACCATAGATACTCGCATCCCATCCCGCTGTATGGAAGTAACAACACCACAGCAGTCATCATCGTTAAGCGTTGCTGAAACAGGGAAAGAAGCTGAAACGTTCAACCAGCCACATGAATGAATGAGAAGACAATGCCACACATTGTCACAGTGTTGTGTAAAACACAACGTTTGCAATGCATTTGGAAGTCAGCACTGGAAGAAATTTGAGATGCCTCAGAACGCTCGCTTTCACAATGTGTGGTAAAACTGCACCTTTGTGATGTCACCGAGGGGCACGAAGCACAAAGCAAAGGAAATACAGCTGGAATCGGTGCAGATTCTGCAAAATCTAAAAAGGTTTCTATGCGAGTTATTGTGTGGAGCTGCTCTATCGGAGTCCACAACTCAACACCAGCAGTGGAAATGAGCATAATAGGTCCCCTGTAAAGAAAATGTCGGCAACAGGACTGTATATCTCAAATATGTAATCAAATGTATCGGGAATGATGGAACTTCCTGTGGACCATGTGACTTGTAAGAATATTCCAAATTTGTTAGAGGGGGGGTAATGTTTAGGGTAACAAGACTGAGTGAAAACCTGGACACTACTTAAGTGTCAATTTTGACAAAACGGTTGTTTCTTTGCTTTGAAGAAAATAAACACAAGTAAAAATACTTGCTACAAGCAATCCCGTGTATTTGAACAAGTCATCCAAGTTGTGTTGTACGTATGTTGTGTGTTGTATGTGTGTTGTGTGTTGTATGTGTGTTGTGTGTTGTATGTTGCGCCTCTACTCTCCAAGTCAAACAATCCCCATCTTAAGGATCATGTTTTGCCCTCCTGCCGTGCGGTCAGCGGCATCCGTTCTTTGCTCACGATGACAAAAAGCAAGACAGACGTGTGGCGTTTTGGCGAGGCGGCCGTACCATGCTTCCTGTTGTTCAGAAGGCCATCATTCTGGCCTGCCAAAGCCGAGCTGACACCAGTGGCGTGCTGGGGGGGTCACGGCTGGTGAGGCATCAGGAACAACAAGGCAGTCCAAACAACAGTCAACCATCCACCAACAAAGCATGCGAAAGCAAAGAAAGACTGAATATCCAAAAATAGGAAAGAAAGTCTAGCGTGGAAGCGATCAAGCAACACCCCAACAGGAAGTAAACAGAGTAGAGGGGAGGAAGCGACCAGAGAGCAAACAGGAACTGGCCAATGCAGACCATGACAAATCATCATTTGGACTGAAGGAAAAGTTGAAAAGGATTGGAATCAACCCTGCACGCACGTCACTGCAGCTCACACACGACACGACCACTCAAGCCAAACCCGTCCGACATCTGATTTGAAGCTTTGAGGCTCAGTTGATTGAATTTTCCCCAAAAAGGGAAAGGCATGCTTTTTTCCCCCCGGGAATGACTTTGTTATCTTTCAATAAAGTATGGATTATTAGTCATGAGATAGATGGTTGCGATGAGACACCGCTGGAAGAAGGACCAGCATACACCGCATGCTCAAAGCTGACATATTCAGAAGATACATACCATGACCATCGGCTTTAATCACAAACATTTTGCCTTCACGTTTTTCTATCTATAATCATAAACACGACTTATATGTTTTTTTTACAAATGTAAAGCCAATTCTATTTTCCAGCAAAAAAAAACATAGGTATGAACATGAGTGTATACTTTTTACTTACAATTTTTCAAGATTTTGCATTTACTTTGTTAATCATTATTATAATATGGAAAACAATTTACCAATACAGTAATAATTTGTTTGTCACAGTTAATTGTTCTCAGACCTGACCGTGATAAATGAATTTCAGCAAAGTAAGATTATGAATGGAATACTTTCATATTTATAGCATACAAACCTGTTTCTTTTTAACATTAGAGCCCTCTAGACATGAAATAACACCCCTATAGTCACCTTTACATTCCTATTACATACATACTACAATATAGTAGACATAATAATGGAAAACAAAACCGCTTAGACATAAGGAAAACATAACATAGGCTCACACGTTAGAATTGACAGCGTACTTCCTGTGGCGACTATTGTCTCATCAATGTAACATTACTGACGCGTATTGACCAGTGTAGAATACTGTTTGGGGTTAAAGTGGACCTATTATGCTCATTTTTCATATTTTAAGACATTTTTTTTTTAGATTTTGTAGAATCTGGCTGTGGTTGGTCACACGCCCAAAGTGGTCCCTAACTATGAATCATATAAGTCCGCCCCTCTGTGACATCACAAAAGAACAGTTTTACCACGCCTTTTGAAACCGAGCTGAATTTCTTTCAGGGCTCACTTCCAAATGTGCAAACCTGATTATCTGGAACTTTGGCATCCTTTAACACGGAAGTACAACATTCTAACTACATTTGTAGGTCAGAAACGAGGAAAAAGGACAGACTCATGGTGCACTTGTTAACTTATTAACAAGCAGAGAATACATGTTGTATGCAGTAAACATTTCCACAGGAGCTGTTGTCGGCCACCACTCCCACCAGTCAGTGGCTGCTTAAAGTCTGCTGTCTGCTGCAAATATGCAGTCTCGTGCATGTTTGAAGCAAATCCTGGCACACAGCAGAGTACATTTGGAATTGTTGCTTGTGACATTTCAGATCTTCGGAGAGACGGAGCCGGTTCGAATGGTGTCTGAGGGCTCGGACTGCCGCTGCAAGTGCATCATGCGCCCGCTCAGCAGGGATGCGTGTTTGCGGCTGCGCAGTGGCAGCGTGCGCGTGGAGGACTTCTACACGGTAGAAACCGTCAGCTCTGGTTCTGACTGCAAATGCTCCTGCACCGCGCCGCCGTCCTCCCTCAACCCCTGTGAGAACGAATGGAAGATGGAGAAGCTGAAGAAACAGGCCCCCGAGTTATTGAAGGTGAGGAGATGAAAGTTGTCACGCAAATCATCAACAAAGTGGAGCTTGGAAGATAAAATGTATCACACCTGGCAACACGCAGGAAAAGATTCCAAAAAGACATTTGGGATTTTGGTGTTTTCCGTGAACGGGCTTTGTAGTTGCCAGGAAAGATACCCATTTTTTATTTTGTTATTTTATTTTTTATCGTGCAAACTCAGTCATCTGTTACTTCCAAAGGCCAAAAGGAGGAAGTCCCCCAATCATCTTGCTCATGGAGCGTATCGGTGACATGCAACATACTTGGGGCACACGTTCACTCCTAACAAGCCGAAGTACAACTCCAGATGTTTGACCCGACTCCACCAAGAACTACAGAGCAGCTTAGTAAATCTCTACCGGATGTCAATAGTTCTAATCCCAGACAATGTCATGCTCAAGGACTGCAGTGCACTTAACCTCTCGTGGTGACTGGATTTTGATTGGCCGCAGCATATCCTATAAATATATAGAAACAAAAACAGCAGCAGCAAAAATCTGCATTTCACAAAAATGAGTGGAAGAAATGAAAACCTGTAAAGAATTTGATGAAAATAACATACGTATTATGAGGAAGCATGAAGTTGAAATATTAAAGACAGACTTTTTAAAAGTTGTGATATTTTGAAAACAAATGAAAGAACATTTTTGGAAATGAATTCCACCAACAGCCCTCCTCCAGGCCACGCCCACTCCACTGTGATTGGTCACACTTAACATCTAGCAGCTTGCATCCCGACACGCCCATATAAGGAAGTCTGGCTCACCGTGTTAGAAACTGTTATTTTCTTTCTATTTTCTATATATGACCACTTAGCATATGCTTTACAAAATATCAAAGTGGCCCTTGCATTCTTTCATTTTTCAGTTTGTGACCCTCACAGGAAAAAGCTATTTGAATCAGGTGTAAAGCACATGGAGGACTTGTTGAGCTTCTTGAGCAGATAATCATAACAGAAATACATACAGTACGTTAGTGCATAATTATAGATAATATTAGTCCAATCAAATATTATAATGGACAAAAAACATTTTATGAGTGCAATAACTCAAAACAGTGCAAGTGCATTAATCTTGCTTTACATGTCTGCTCATATCTCAGCATAACATAATTTATATGAACGATGACACTGTTTTATGTTGCCCATCGTCTGGCCATTGAAATGATTATGTTTTCCATTATGATTATGATTATGACCCATTAAATGTTCTACTCGTGTAAATGTTCTGCTTTGAAGAAAATGATTAATGGTTGCGCTCCTTTTATGGCACCAACCATCAGCTCCAATCTATGGTGGACCTCCTCGAGGGAACACTTTACAGCATGGATCTGATGAAAGTCCACTCGTACATCAACAAGGTGGTCTCTCAGATGAACACCCTGGAGGAGGTAGGAAAAATATCTCCGACAGGTTTATGAGCCAATTGAGAAGAGAATAACAATGTGTTTACCTTCGCAGACGATCAAGACAAACCTGACGCGAGACAATGAATTTGTCAGAAACAGCATGGCCACGCTGACCAACCAGTTTAAGCGATACGAGAACTACTCCAACATTATGATGAGCATCAAGAAAGAGATCTCCGGTCTCAGTCTGCAGCTCCTTCAAAAAGATTCCTCTGAGACAAAAGTGCAGGTTCGAAACACAAATAGAACTCCATCAGATTTGTCTTCATTTTGTTCCCTCACGTCAACAAAACATCACCAGAGGTAATGTTGGTCTCAGATTCACCAGGCACCTTTTCCAGGGTCTTGGGGATCATAAAGATGTTTCTGGCTGGCAACAATGAAATTAGCCTTAATGTTTGCTCAGCAGTGGTTTTGGTCAGCTGGGATAGGCTCCAGCATATCCCTGTGACCCTGGTGAGGATAAGCAGCATAGAAAACGGATGTATGGATGGATGGATTTGGTTAGAGGAGGTTTCGGTTAGAGTCCAACATTGTGGAAGGGATCCCTGAGCTAACCGAGGTTCTACTGTATCTATAAATGAGCAAACAGTGATGATGGCGTACCATTCATGATGGCGTACCATTCATGATGGCGTACCATTCATGATGGCGTACCATTCATGATGGCGTACCATTCATGATGGCGTACCATTCATGATGGCGTATCATTCATGATGGCGTACCATTCATGATGGCGTACCATTCATGATGGCGTACCATTCATGATGGCGTACCATTCATGATGGCGTATCATTCATGATGGCGTACCATTCATGATGGCGTACCATTCATGATGGCGTACCATTCATGATGGCGTACCATTCGATGGCGTACCATTCATGATGGCGTACCATTCATGATGGCGTACCATTCATGATGGCGTATCATTCATGATGGCGTACCATTCATGATGGCGTACCATTCATGATGGCGTACCATTCATGATGGCGTACCATTCGATGGCGTACCATTCATGATGGCGTACCATTCATGATGGCGTACCATTCATGATGGCGTACCATTCATGATGGCGTACCATTCATGATGGCGTACCATTCATGATGGCGTACCATTCGATGGCGTACCATTCATGATGGCGTACCATTCATGATGGCGTACCATTCATGATGGCGTACCATTCATGATGGCGTACCATTCATGATGGCGTACCATTCATGATGGCGTACCATTCATGATGGCGTACCATTCATGATGGTGTACCATTCGATGGCGTACCATTCATGATGGCGTACCATTCATGATGGCGTACCATTCATGATGGCGTACCATTCATGATGGCGTACCATTCATGATGGCGTACCATTCATGATGGCGTACCATTCATGATGGCGTACCATTCGATGGCGTACCATTCATGATGGCGTACCATTCATGATGGCGTACCATTCATGATGGCGTACCATTCATGATGGCGTACCATTCATGATGGCGTACCATTCGATGGCGTACCATTAATGATGTCGTACCATTCATGATGGCGTACCATTCATGATGGCGTACCATTCATGATGTCGTACCATTCATGATGGCGTACCATTCATGATGGCGTACCATTCATGATGGCGTACCATTCATAACAATAAGGATGGAACTATGGAACTTAAGACTGCTTCATGCCTCTTGGCTGAGACGTAAATGAAAAGTTGCCGTGGTTACCCGCGATTGCTGACATGACCTAAATGTTCATGTTTAGGTCACTACCGATGAGAGGACCAAGGGGGCCTTAAAACCACCCAACAAAAAGCCCCCCGTGGCCAAGGCCCCTCCCAAAGCCAAAGAAAAAGTCATCAAGCCCAAGAAGGAGATCATTAAACCTGAAAAAGCAGTGAAGCCCAATCCGACCGCCAAGAGCAAGGTGGTTGGCCACCAGCCCGGGGTGGTAAGGGGCATCACGTACTACAAGGCTGCCAAGACGGACAAGGATGAGGTCAGAGGAGGTGAGTGTTTATCCTGAAGGCTCATTTGATTGAAAGCGAGCCTTTCTGAGCTAAAATAAACATTATGCTTGGAATTTTGCTTTGTTTTTCCTGCCACTCTTGTTCCAGCTGGGCTGCGTCTTGGTTGCTACGCATCGCTTGTATCAATATTCATATGTTATACTACGGCTACGCAACCGTACAATGGCAGCTGAAAGCTCAGATGAACCAGTTTTACAGACATTTCACACCACGGGCCACTAGTGGGCAAATGAAGTCAACAACAGTATGTCATGAATCATTTCATCATTTCACAACACAAAAGACTAATAGAAGAAATTGTGATTGGGCAAAATTGTTAGAATTTGCTTGAATTTGGGTTAGGGTTAGGGTTAGGGTTAGGGTTAGGGTTAGGGTTAGGGTTAGGGTTAGGGTTAGCACAGCACTGCACAATCCTGAGTTATCTGATTATTCATGCATTCATTTTCTACCGCGTATCCTCACGAGGGTCGTGGGGGTGCTGGAGCCTATCCCAGCTGTCTTTGGGCGAGAGGCGGGTACACCCTGGACTGGTGGCCTGCCAATCACAGGGCACATGTAGACAAACAACCAACAACCAAAACCAAGACCTACCCATCAGTTTGTTATCAACTAAGTGGTGGAGAAATGGAGAAAGGGCAGCTTTGGATGGTTCTGGTTCTGCTCTTCATATTCACGAACCCCAACCTTTTATTGACAAAATAAATGGAGACAATGGAATGTCGTGTCAATGGAGCACTGCCACGGCCGGGACATGCTTCAGCTTCCCTCTTCACAACAATGCGAGAGGGACCCTCCACTATGCAGAGAAAACATTTCCTGACTCCTTCCACCCCCCCTTTAAGTCTAGTTCAGTGAATAGGTATGCTGTGTTTGCACAGGGCACACGCACATGATGCTAGCCATGATGCTAGCCATGATGCTAGCCATGATGCTAGCCATGATTCTAGCCATGATGCTGGCCATGATGCTGGCCATGATGCTGGCCATGATGCTAGCCATGATGCTAGCCATGATGCTAGCCATGATGCTAGCCATGATGCTGGCCATGATGCTAGCCATGATGCTAGCCATGATGCTAGCCATGATGCTAGCCATGATGCTAGCCATGATGCTGGCCATGATGCTGGCCATGATGCTGGCCATGATGCTGGCCATGATGCTGGCCATGATGCTGGCCATGATGCTGGCCATGATGCTGGCCATGATACTAGCCATGATGCTAGCCATGATGCTGTCCAGGATGCTGGCCATGATGCTGGCCATGATGCTGGCCATGATGCTGGCCATGATGCTGGCCATGATGCTGGCCATGATGCTGGCCATGATGCTGGCCATGATGCTAGCCATGATGCTAGCCATGATGCTGTCCAGGATGCTGGCCATGATGCTGGCCATGATGCTAGCCATGATGCTGGCCATGATGCTAGCCATGATGCTAGCCATGATGCTGTCCAGGATGCTGGCCATGATGCTGGCCATGATGCTGTCCAGGATGCTGGCCATGATGCTGGCCATGATGCTGGCCATGATGCTAGCCATGATGCTGGCCATGATGCTGGCCATGATGCTGGCCATGATGCTGGCCATGATGCTGTCAGGGCGGGTATTCTGCCACGGAGATGAAGCTCAAAGTGCTCAGCCATGTCTGTCAAATGAGCCAAGCGTTTGCCTGCATGTCCATAATCTCCAGCAAAGAGCAAAAAGAAACTTGGAGGTTGGAAGCACGTTAGCGTAGAAGCTATTTCTGACTGTTACTCTCAAGCTGCCAAGCGCGACCAAAGTAATCTGTTTGACCACGCGGCCACCACAACAGCTGGGGCTCGCAGGCATAGTTGGAAGTAGTTTTACATACTTTCTATATCAGGGGTGTCCAAACCTTTTTGACCGCGGGACAGAGAACATTTGGAAGAGGCAGGGAGGCGACTCTTGATACATTTTTTTCATTAGAGATGCTAAAATGAATCCAATGCTAAACAATCTGAGCACATCCACATCTGAGCTTTGTCTTCCATCGGACAAAGCACGTGTGTAATATCTACGAATATGTCTCACCAATCATGATTTCATTTTCATTTTAGGATATGCAAAGGCAGCTGGGATAGGCTCCAGCACCCCCGCAACCCTCGTGAGGAAAAAGCAGTAGAAAATGAATGAATAAATGAATATGCAAGGGGTCTGTAAAAAATGAGCTGCAGGCCATAAATAGACCCCGGGCCGCACTTTGGAAGTTGGGTTTTTATTGAAGGGCTTTGACAGAGGTGTTTATTTATGTTAGTGGCTGTGGAGGCTGCAATTTGTGGTGCTATATTTATATATATCTACCTATCTATATAAAAATATCATTGCCACAAATTATAGCCGCCCACGAATGGGATCATCATCGGTCAAAATCCAGCTGGGACAGATGTCCCATGTTCCCAGTCCGGTTCCTCCCTCACTGTCTTTTTTAAAGCCAAGTCCAACCTGGAACAAATGTGTACACTTAACTTGACTTCAAGTTGTTTGATTCAACCATGAAAATACTCAATGTCTCGTTCGGGCTTGATTGCTTCACGGTTCGACCCCAGGACGCAGACAGCAGGACCAAATGCAGGTCAAGATATTTATTGCTTGCAATATTAGCAGCAGCGGGCTAAAGCAACTCATGAGGTGACGGACAAATGATAATGATCCCACACGGAGGAGCACACACCTGAACTAAATACCAACACAAATGAGGGACAGGTGAGGGTGACTATGGCAACGAAGGCAGACGAGGCAAAACAGGAAGTCCAATACAAAGTAAGTGTCAAAAACGTAAACCAAAGCCCAGAAGGTAACTCAAACAACCTGCCACGTGGGAACCCACACAGGGCGTGACACTGCAATCCCTCCAATTTATGACACCAACAATTTCAGTTTGAGTAACAGGATTTTTTTTCCAAGGGTGCTGGCAGTATTCATTTTGACTACAGTTTTAGTCGGCCATAGTTCAAACAATTGAATCACCTACAGTTGCGATAGTAATGCACGTCGACTACAAAGACAATAGTTTGGTCCGGCGCACCATTGTGCGCAGCCAATTTGGTAATTTGGTCAATTGGACTGCGCAGAGATGGCGCTGGCAGCGGCCCAGGGGGGGTGCCCACATTTTCAGCTTGGCACAGTGACAATTGTGCGCCAAAGGTGCGCTGGCTGGTGCGCTCGCCAGCCTGGTCTATTCTTCCCCCAGGCGAAGATAGGCGCAGATGATTCGCACACATTTCAGTGGAATAAGAATGACAGCGACCACTATTTAACGTAAGCATGTAGCATCTGCTTTATGAGCATACGTATTGTTTTATTCTGTTTTATTCTCTTCTTCTTTATGCTCTACAAACCATGCAGAGAACCCCAACATGCTGCTGGAAACGTCTTAATCGTAGGTAGTGTGCGACGTTATTGACAAACGAAAACCTTGTGTTATTTGTGAGGGAGCGAGAGAGGAATTTTGACTGATGACTTCCTGTTGGTTAGCGTTACAGGGGACCTATTATGCTTTTTCGACTGATAAATGTTGTCTATTCTAAACGATAAACGATGCCAAATGGGGTTTGTACATTTGGAAGTGAGCCCTGAAAAAAGTTTGGGGGGGGCTCTGAGCACTCGGTTTCCTTGTTTTTTTTATAACGCTCTTTGTGACATCACAGAGTCACAAGAGCAAGCAGTAAATAGCAATTTATCCGTGTCCTAACTGTGTTTATTTTGTGTAAGTCATGGAACAAAAGCGCTTGCCCGTGTAGCATTATAGAGTGTGCATACCGGCTCAGCGATCCCACCACAATCAGCAGGAGAGAGGTGGAGGTTGTTCTCAAGTCAACGGTGGCTTCTTACTACGCAGACATTTGTCTGACCTTACTTGACCATCTCGTCTGTTTTAAAAATATGTTTTGACTTGGCCTCGTCTTTTTATATCACCGAGGCTGACTCACCGATGTTTTTGATCCTTGCCAGACAACCCAGCCAAAACATACGCACGTCCTCACGTCACCCAAACCCAGTCTGAGGACGGAGGAGCCGAAATGGTTCTCGAAACGGCGGAAGCTACGATTGCCGAACCTACCACTCCCGCTGCATTCCACACCACCGTAGCGCCTACCGTCTCCACCAACGCCGCCACAGCACCATCAGCGACCGCGGCACGGACGAGCAGCCAAAGCACAGCGGCCGCAGAGAGGCCGGCCCCCACCATTGTGCTGCTGCTGGACAACAGCAATAACAACAGTCGGCCAACTCTTCACAGAGCAGGTGACGTGTTGAATGCACACAGACCACATGACCACATGACCACGTGACCACGTGACCACGTGACCACGTGACCACATGACCACACTTATTGTTGTATGAATGGCAATACGCAGGTCCATGATGGACCCTCTGCCAATTCATTTCAAAAAGCATATCCATAAATTCATATATTTGTTGCCAAAGATACAATGTGACCGGGCAAGGATAAGAACACCACCTTGGGGTTTTGCTATGAGGTATTTCTTGAATTCAGCAGTGATTCTCAACTGGAGTATTTGATTTTCTTGTGATCACGGCTGCAAAAGAATCCAAAGTACAGGAAGAAAGTTGCAAGTGTCAGCATTTTGATGAAGAAGGTGAGAAACGTTATTAAATTCAAGAAGTAACTCATCGTAAAATACCAAGGTGTCTCCATCGTGTGCCCAGTGAAGGTAAAAGTGACCTGAAACGTGAATTCATGAATTCATCCCTTTTATTCATCATTTTATTGTATTTGTATTTAGAATAGTTTTATGCATGTGAAACTACAATTGGGAAATGATAATAACCTTTTTTGATGGTCTGATGGTTTTGGTGGTCTGAGATCAGTGGTCACGGTCCCCTTCAGACATTTGACCCCAACTCCTGCACACTTAAAAACATCAACTTTATTATGTTCATTTCCTTGATAATTGATTGGTTCCTTCATTTGTAATTGGTAATTACGGGGATGAATTGGAAGTCCAAAATAAATGAAATCTTCAAGATGAAACACGAGTAATCATTCAAACGTATTTATTTGTTGATACGATGCACACAAAGCAAGGAACAACAACCACTCTGACTCCTTCCTGTGCGGGCTCCTCACCTTGTGAGGCGTTCAGGTGCATGCGTAATTGTAAGTATTAGGCGCTAATTGTTTTTCATTTGCTTTCACGTACCCCCTACTTGACGATGATATTGACCCTTGGGAAGCCCTGTCTTCCATACATGCCACATGCATGTTCCATACATGTGGCATAGCGATGGCCTGCATGTTGGTGGCAACAGTTCAGCTTTTTTCTTCTATTTTGACCATTTTGGTTTTTTTGGTTGACTTTTTGACTTTGAGCACATCCTGCTTTTGTGGTTCTTTGTCAGGGTTCAGCTCTGTGTGCAAACCCCAACGCTACACAGCTTGATGGCGTACTGTTTAGGGCGAGGGATGGCGCTTGGAGTAGTTTGATGTTTTACAACAGTCCGCCTTAATGACCCGTGTCACCGCAATTTTTTTTTAGAGGTGCAGCTCTTGCTGGCGAGGGCGTGGCGGTGTGAGCCCAGGGTGTGTGCCTGTTGAGCGGCGAGGCGTACGGGCGTGTCAACATGCTGTTGGTCTCTCCGCAGGGGAAGGCACCCCTTGTTCAGGAGTTTATTTTTGCTAACATCGCGATCGACCAGTCCCAAATTACCAAAGATTAATGGATTGGCCGCTCCTGTTCAAAATAATGGTTATAAAATGCGTGTTGCTACGCATGAGATGTCCTGTTGTGAAAACGAGCCTTGCCACGTGCATGACATCACTTCCAGAGAAGCAAGAGGAAAGCAAATCCAGTCAATGTTTTTGCTAAGGAAGGTGAGAAGAATAGTAACACAGCTGATTAGTGACTTCAATCTGTTCGTTACTACAAATGTTGGACTAACGTCGTTAAGAACGTATTAATAACACAACAACACACTGACAATATGGTACGCTAACTGGAAAATGTACACAAACCAAAGCAAAGTTCATTATCTCCTTAATTTTATGTCTGACAGGTAAAATTCTTAGCTGCGAAGGAACTCTGGCGTCAATCGAGCAGCCGGAGAAGCAGCACAGTTACGGACGCAACGAGGGAGCCTGGATGAAGGATCCCCTGGCCAAAGACTCCAAGATCTACGTCACAAATTATTACTATGGAAACAATCTGGTGGAGTTCCGCAACCTGGACAACTTCAAGCAAGGTGTGTTTGGTTTGCTCAAGTTCCCTTTGAACCGCGGATGATTTTCCACCTTTTCCAAGCGTTCTAACCATTCCAAATTCAAAGGATTCACATTGCAAAAAAATCAAGGTTTTGTCAAAACACCACATTTCCTTACATTCAAATTCCAAATTGGGAAAAAGTTTTTCCGAATCCTACATTTCCCACCCAGTTCGGCCATAACTGCTCATTCAGAACATTGGGCTAACAATTTCCCACCTTCCAAAAAGTCCCACTTTTCCATAATTCCAAACGATTCCAAAAAAATCCAAGGTTAAAATGTTCAGCTCATTGAGGACACGGTGGCTTCCGATCAGGAGTCCACATTTACTGTCATTTCACTTTGGTGTGACAGTCAACCAATTGGAAATGAGTGGGCAATTTATTTGCTGCCCCTATTGGTCAACGATCGTTTGACATTTTCCATGACGTAACCTTCCGCTTGCTCTACATGGCTCGGAGTGCTTGAGTCCCAAATTATTTCCAACTTTCCCAAACTTCCCTCGACTTCTTTCACCTTTTCAGCTTTCAGTCTGCATTTTCACTTGCCAACATCATTTTCCATTTTCCATGACCATCATTGGATGGTTGCTGGTGCTATTCTCGGGTCTCGTGTTTCAACATATTTAAGAATTACAACAATCATTCTCTAGTTTGACATTCCAGCATTTCAAATCAAATTGTTCAGCTCATTTAGGACAAGTAGGCTATCGAGCAAGACATTTCTATGAATATAGTTTATCATATTTTCCATCATTTTCACCATTAAAATGAACGAACAAGTTCAACGTCACCCCCTACTGACGGAAATGAATTTGACATTTAATATGGGGCATGTAACATTCTGCATATCTTCACGGCGGCCCGGCTAAGATCATAGATGGTTGCTGGTTCCATCCTCGGTTGGTGAATAGAGTAGAGAGACACATTTCCATATTTCAACGTTCATTCCACATTTTGGTTCATCTTCAGTATTTCAGCTTTCACATGCGATTTCTACTTCAATTGCTTCAATGAGTTCAGCAAAACTTTCCTTTTCCAGTTGTGGGCCTCAAGAACGCGAGCGTGTGTGAAGTGTAGCACTTCTACAATCCAAGTAAGCTTCTCTGGGCTGGCGCTATAGAAAGGGGCGGCATCTGAGGAATTCCGGGGGGAAGAACATCAACTCCTTTTCCATCTCCAACAACTGAGGAATTGTGGGAATTGGATTATACTCTTTAAAAGACTTAAAGATGACCTCCTCTTGCGGGATTTGGCTTGTTGACGTCGATCTGTTTGGACAATCTGCTCTCCAAATTCACTTCCATGGACGAGCGTCCTGCGGCGATGAGGGCTCACGGTTGTGTGCGGATGACTAGCTGTCTTTACGAGTGGCGGTGAGGCCTGCTGTTCTCTGACGTGGTCTGGCCTCCCCTTTGAACGGGGCTCAGTGGGGAGGGATTAGGAGTGTGGCTTGTCTTTGGTGATGTGGGTGGTGGGGGTCTTCCACTGCACTACTTTTTGTATTGTGTAACTTCCGGATGCCCCCAGATTCCAAAATGTCACCAGACGTCCATAATATATTGGTAAACAAACTGTGGCAGTGTCACGTGATCCCACGACATAAAAGTGTGCACGCCAGTACAACAACAGCGTTGCACCACAGTAACCAGTAGGGTCTTTAACCTACCATGGCCGCCACGGTCCAGTGGTTCAGGCCAAAAGTGTGGCCAACGGTTAGCATCCATTTTCAATTCCACGCTTTTTTTTGTGCACTACAGCCAGAAGACCATGACTGATGCCCAATCTGGAGATGAAATGGAATGTGGCAATTCTCAAATGACACAATTTGAGAATTTGGGAATTTACTGCGGTTGCCTCTCATCGGTCCCACAATAAGCAATGTTATCCCTCCTCGGTGTGAAGCGCTGACTGTATTCTTCCACCTCGCACGTGACCCACACTGCATCCCCGCCCTACCCTGCTGGTGGGAATTCTCAGGAAAGACCAGAATTTTCCATTTTCCAAAACATTTCCCTTACTTCCAAATGGAACTGTTGAAGCGTGTGAAGAGAGAAGTGTGAAAAGTGGCCTGTAAGTTAGTGAATAGTTTGAAACACGAATGAGACGCCACCATGATCCATAACTCTACAATGATATTAAACGTTTGCATTTCACTCAATCAATCCCAGACATATTCCAAAGACGACACCTTCATTCAAGCAGTTGATGTTTGCTAAATCCAAGGATGAAGAGTCTTGAACCAGTCATGATGTGCTATATATATCACTATATTGACACGCTCTATGGTACCCATTATGGCATTGGATGCTCATATCACCCAGTACTTCACTACGTGATCAAAATATATATATATATATATTAGGAAAGCAGGAAGTGAACAAATGTAACAGTTAGTGATTGTAAAAGTACCAGATGGAGGGGTAGGATTTAATAAGCTTTGCTTCTTCCTACTCCTTTTGGACATGTGGAACTGGGAACTGATTATGGGATGCACTCAATTGGAATCTGATGCATGTTCAAATGAAATTAAACCATTACCATTACCATTACCATTACCATTACCATTACCATTACCATTACCATTACCATTACCATTAATTACGGGCCATGTTAGACAGCCATTTTCAAGGCACACAGAATGTTGTGTTCAATGGCTTGACTTCCGTCTTTCAGAAGAAAAAACGTGACTTTCCGCTCTTTCTGTTCTTTAGTAATCAGCAGTAGAATATTGCTTAGTTTCAGGGAAATATCTGGGAAATACCCACTGAAAAACTGATTTTTTTTTTACACAAATATGTTTTTCCTTTTGTGACAGCTCAAGTAAATACCACAACATAAACAACACAAAAAATGGGTTGTTTTACATGAAATAACAATTTATTTACAAATATAAGACCATGATCTATTCCCAATTTTCCCATTTGGAACTGAGCTGCTTTAAAAGAAGTACAAAAGCGTTAAAAGAATCGGGCGTTCCGGATGACAAAAACGTCCAAGTCCATCCTGATTTTGACAGAGTTCACGCCTGAAGTGTTTTTTCTCCCGTTTCCTTGTCCCAGGCCGATGGAGCAACCTTTTCAAACTTCCTTACAACTGGATTGGCACCGGTCATGTGGTTTACAACGGAGCCTTCTACTACAACCGAGCCTTCACCAAGAACATCATCAAGTACGATCTGAAGATGCGGTACGTGGCAGCCTGGACGCTGTTACATGATGTGGTGTATGAGGACACCACCCCGTGGAAGTGGAGGGGGCACTCTGACATGGACTTTGCGGTGGATGAAAGCGGACTGTGGGTGATCTATCCCTCAGTGGACTACGACTATCACCAGCAGGAAGTGATCGTCATCAGTAAATTGGACCCCGGAGACCTGTCCCTGAGAAAGGAAAGCACCTGGAGGACTGGTCTGAAGAGGAACTCTTACGGCAACTGCTTCATCATCTGCGGTGTCCTGTATGCCGTCAACGCGTACAACCAGAAGGAAGGCGAGGTCCACTATGCTTACGACACGCACACCAACACGGAGGCCGTCCCACGCCTGGCCTTCACCATTGAGTACTCTTTCATCACGCAGCTTGATTACAACCCCAAGGAGAAGCTCTTATACGCTTGGGACAACGGCCATCAGGTCACCTATCGACTCAACTTTGTTGACCAGTGACCAGATCTCGTCAGCTCTCGGTCGTCCTGCTGGCATGGACCCACGGTGCTTCCTGTTTGACCGCTAGTTTGACCCAAAACACTAAGAATGTGCCATAACTCTTCGTACCAGTACCCGATATTCAGTGACGTCATCTTCGTGGTCCACAGGTGGAGTTCATGTCGGTAAATCTTCATTGGCGAAATGTCAGCAGGCTGGCAAACTCTGCAGTTCAAGGACGGATAATAAATATAATAATACATCATTATTTATTATAGATAATAAACAAGTAAACAGCAACGTTGGCGTTTGCAGGTGAGCTGCTTGAAGGCCGTTCCAGGCCTTCAAGCAGGCTGGGATTTTACAAATCTACCACTAAAGGCCGCTTCAGCAGTTTGGTGGTCTGAAAGGCGGTCCAGAGGAGGAGGGGCGGGGCAAACCCAAGCATCCACGGCACCGACCTACCTACTTACCTACCTACCTACCTACCTACCTACCCACCTACCTACCTACCTACCTTCCTACCTACCTACCCACCTACTTACCTACCTACCTACCTACCCACCTACCTACCTACCTACCTACCTACCTACCTACCCACCTACCTACCTACCTTCCTACCTACCTACCTACCTACCTACCTACCTTCCTACCTACCTACCTACCTACCTACCTACCTTCCTACCTACCTACCTACCTTCCTACCTACCTACCTACCTACCTTCCTACCTACCTACCTACCTTCCTACCTACCTACCTACCTACCTTCCTACCTACCTACCTACCTACCTACCTACCTTCCTACCTACCTACCTACCTACCTACCTACCTTCCTACCTACCTACCTACCTTCCTACCTACCTACCTACCTACCTACCTACCTACCTACCTACCTTCCTACCTACCTACCTACCTACCTTCCTACCTACCTACCTACCTACCTACCTTCCTACCTACCTACCTACCTTCCTACCTACCTACCTACCTACCTACCTACCTACCTTCCTACCTACCTACCTACCTTCCTACCTACCTACCTACCTTCCTACCTACCTACCTACCTACCTACCTACCTTCCTACCTACCTACCTACCTTCCTACCTACCTACCTACCTACCTACCTACCTACCTACCTTCCTACCTACCTACCTACCTACCTACCTACCTTCCTACCTACCTACCTACCCACCTACCACATGGAAACAACCAAGTAAAAACTGGGGGTGGGCAAATGTTTGAACCAATCCAAGGTTGTTGACGATACCGACACTTTGTTGATCCTGGTTATGATAAAAGTGGTTAGCATGTTGGCTACACGGTCAGGACAACAAGAGGACCTGGGTTCGAATCTCTGTGTGGAGTTTGCATGTTCTCCCCGTGCATGCGTGGCTTTTCTCCGGGTACTCCGGTTTCCTCCCACATTCCAAAAACATGCTAGGTTAGTTGGCCACTCCAAATTGTCCCTGTGATTGGCTGGCCACCAGTCCAGGGTGGACCCCGCCTCTCGCCCAAAGACAGCTGGGATAGGCTCCAGCACCCCGCGGCCCTCGTGAGGATAAGCGGTATAGAAAACGGATGGATGGACGGATGTCTATTGGCTAATATTAGTGTAAAGGTGACTATAGGGGTGCTATTTCATGCCTAGAGGGCTCTAATAAGGTAAAAAAAAAACATATTTAGAAGGTTGTAAACAGGTTTTCTATGCTGCAAGTTTAAAAATATTCAATTTTAAAGTATCGTACAGTGGCGGAAATTCACTTTTCATGGTCAGGTCTGGAATGGATTAACTGCAAAAAACGAGGGATTACTGTATATGGAATACATTTATGATGATTTTTGTAAAATGCTACTAATTACTGTCAGATGTGTGATATTACATACAATATGTGTTACATTGTTCATGGTGTTTCAATGATGTTTCCTCCTTTCCTTTCCTACGGCTTCATGATGAAAAGCAGTGGCTTCAGGTCACTTTCCACTTTCCACTTTCCACTTTCCACTTTCCACTTTCCACTTTCCGCTTTCCACTTTCCACTTTCCAGCCACAATCTATTTGGAGGAATCCCGTTTTGCCGTTGGTCAGGCCCAGCAGCCGCTCTTGCAGCCGAGTCGGGGAATTGCAGCTGCGTTGTTGATCTCCCTTTGAAACGGATGCCAACATTTCACACAGCTAAAATGCTTTGGCTCTAAAGCCGGCAATTGAACTCCACCAATAGGATTTGGTCTTCTGATTGGCCGTACGTGAGAACGGGCCATACGTGTCGCTAAAAAGAAAAAACTGTTTGTACAGGTATGGGTTTTTTGGTTTATATTTGTTTTCTATAACCTGAATTCATTTGACGATTACTATGATATTGTTGAACATTTAGTATGACAGCATTATGGCATTATACTGTATATACACAAGTTGACTGGAAGTATTGAATATTTGACTGTCAAAGTGTAGCCTGTGTAGCCTTAAAGGGCCGGTGTGTAGGATGGGCGGTATTCCCATGACCATGGACTGCCTCGCCAGAAGCCATCGGACCTGCAGGATCAGGGACAAAGGAGGGTTTTTGTCACTCAGCTTCATCCTGAACGTCACACGGACCTCTAAGGCTGTCAGCAATCTGCTTTCGCTAGCTTTCCATCATTTACTCACAAGTCATTTGAATAAAGTTTGCAACAAATGATGTCTGATGTTTGCCGTGAATGAGCTTGACGTCGAACTCGAACTCGCACAACACAAACCAATCCAAAGGACTCCCTCGCTCACAGTGCAACCAAAAATAACAAGCAGTGGAACGTGCTGTTATGGAAATAAACAGTGACACACGGGGGGGGGGGGCTCTGGGAGTACGAGGTATTGGACGGCCTGATGCAGCTTCAAGTCCGAGTCTGCAGCTGGAAGTCTGCATGGAATCTTGTCTGAGGCTGCTGGAAGAAGACGGATGGGTGGACATGACTATGGATGCAAAACAATATTATCTTATTGCAATTTATAACCTGCAAGGCATGCTGGGTAACTTCCTGTGCACGAGGGTTTCCCAGAATGGGGCCACCCCCTGCAAGAGCTCGCATGAAGCTCTGCTTGATCTTGGATCCAAAGTGCACTGCAGGATCTCTTCAAGGCATGGCTCTGGGATTTCCTGGCAAAGGATTTGAAAATCCCGTTCCGTGCGACTCGGGAGAGAGGCACGAAACAAGCCAAGAGTGGAATGGCGGCGGGTGTGGCGGCTCCGTCCATGTGGTCTTCATTTATGACGATCAGCACACCTTATTTCACCTCTGGAACCATCGGGCATCCATTGGGCTCAAAAAGACACGATTGGATGTACAAACATCACACAGCAGTTACCATGGCGACACAAATGCAACCAACTGGGGTTAAAGACCACATTGCCATCTTCCTTCCACAATCTGATGAACATGAACTCCGTCACCCATGTTGACATGCTGTTGTCATGAAACAATGGCGTCCGTAGCAGCTGGAATGATGAACACTGACAATTCACATGACCTATGCTACCGCAGGCCCGGCGCCTCACTGCAACACAAAGGCTCTCCTGTTGCTTAACACATTCAACTTGATTGGCTTTTCATCATCGTGTCATCCTCATGTCCTTAAGCTTAAGCTTAAACTTAAGCTTTAGGCATTCATTTCCTAGTGAGAGCATAGAAAACCTGTTTACAACCTTGGAAATGTGCTTTTTTTAACATCATTAGAGACCTCCATATGTGAAGTAACACCCCTATGTCACCTAAAGACATTTAAGACATAATTAAGACTTTTTATGCTTGAAAAATGTGTAAACAATGCTCAAATTTGTGCATTTTCTTTTAATAATAGCATGTTTTCAACCTCAAAACAGAATGATTTATTCATTAATATCATTTCAAAAAACAGTGAAGGCCCCAAATTTGATATTGCCGGCAAATTGGAGTATTTCAAAATGAGTTTTGATGAGGCTGCATCAGGAAGGGTAAATTGGTACAACCCAAATGGCAACCAAAGGTGGTGGACAGTAACAGTTTGTACTGTCGCCGAGTTCTTACGTTCATTTGCTATGGATGAATAAATTCCATATTTTTCATCAGCCAACCACAAGCTCATAGAACTGTCATGCATGGCCCACTCCATGCCCCCCCCCCACCACAGAGACTGGTTCTGTCAGACGACAATGTGGGTATATTTCAACTAATACACAAACTGAGTTTTGTGTGTATTGTATTTGTATTTAGTGTGTATTTCTGCCAGTGTGGTGTTTTTGTGTAGCTAGAAATGGCCGCCTGGCATGCAATGCCGCATGGCACAGAAAGCAGCTGCAGGAGTCTTCTCGGAAGAACACCGTGTGACCTGAACTGAGACGCTGTGATCCGCGTCCTTCGTTGGTCTTAAAAGAACAGGAGGCGGGCAAAGACAACAACTCTGCAGTAGCTTCCTGTCTAATAAAAACGCCACTTGACTGACAGTTTAGTCTTTTCCTCCGAATGCAACGTCATGTGAAAATACTGAGCAGAAAAACAAAAGACTCAATAACTCAATAATAATACAACAAACTTTCATCCAAAGTCATTTTTTTTCTTTACAGATGAGGGTGCAAGGATGGCTCTGTCAGGACATAACATTAGCATTAGCATTAGCATTAGCATTAGCAGTAACATTAGCATTTTACAGCAGAGGTAATAAGAGTGACGGCTCTTGCATCCCACCCGCAGCATTTTTGGCACGTAGTGGAAAGAATCAGCTCCCACCAGTTCTTTCACTCTAATCTGCGTCAAACTCGTCAATGAGATCAAAATGTCACCCAACATAAACATTTACATTTTGTAACTTTGTCTTATTTTTGTATGAGCAACAAGTGGTTGCTTTGTTAAATATCATCTGCAGTACTTTGGGCTCCATGTGCATGTGTGGGTCCCTGAATGCAGCGGCAACTTGTGTCTGAGGACTTATGTATGCTCCTGAATGCACCATTTTATTTATTTATTTATTTGGAAAGCACCATTTTAGAAAAAGGTACAGCAGCACTGACAGCAGTTTGCTAGTTTGGATTCTGCTTGTTGAGTATGAAGTGTCCATTATCTGACTGGAATCTGTCCTTGGTGTCCCAACTCTAGAAGAACCACTACCCCCTCCTTAATCGGATCTGAAATACAAAAATACATACAACCAAGTCTCATTTTTGGGCGCCAAAAAAGCGTTCCCATGTGGGCAGGGCCTGAAGGGGGTCAGAGTCCGCCCTCCATCACAAGGCCTCTCCCGGTGCCAGACAGCAACTCCTGAGTGGCCAAACATCAACACCTCTTCCAGCTGTTGGAGGTTGGGTGACTGTTGAGGTGTCACCTCTGAAGCAAGTCCACACAGTTGTTGAGAGAATCTCTTATTTTGTGGCTTCACTCTGTCATGGTTTAAATAAATAGAATGATATATTAAATATGTATATTAAACTAAAACATATGCACATTCAGCAATTTTTGGTCTAAATGTTCGACAGTTTTACAGTTTTACTGTATGGATTATTGTGGTCACGAGGCAGCAGTAGTGAGACATGACTGTCACGGTGCAGCTTGAGAGTTGTAAGGTTCGACCCCAGGATGCAGAGATGATGACCCAAATGGAGGTAAAAATATATTTATTGTCGCTATGCAGCAGGATGGCGCACTAGCAGGACAAACTCAAACCAAAGACAATGAACCGACAACGGAGGGAGCGTGCACCTGAACTAAATAGCAATCACAAATTGAAAAAAGGTGCGGGAGAAAATGGAAAGGAGCGGAAAACAGAACAGAGCAGCAGAGGAAGTGAATACAAAATAAGGGCACGAACGAGGAACAGAGAGGAAAGACGAAAACTAAGACAGCTGTCACGAGGGGGTGAAGCCCCATCGCGATAATGACATTAGACATGATAGAATGAAAAATTGTTTTCCTCCCATTCTGTGTGGAAGTGGTAGGGTTTTGGCTTTCTACTTTGTCCTTCGTCCCCACTCCATTTGAAACTGTTTTGCTCGAGTTTAGAATAAAGATACCATATCTTACTTATTGTGTGGAAATATGGGCTAATAACTATAAAGGCAATCTTCACTGGCTAAATGTACTGCAAAAAAGGTCAGTAAGGATAATTCATAATGCCGCCTACAGAGAACATACTAACTCCTTATTTGTAAAATCACAAATACAAGTTCATCTTCAAACAGCTAAAATAATGCACAAGGCTAAAAATAAGCAATGAGCTAAAAATGTCATCCAATACTTCTCTACAAGAGAGGAGAAATATGATCTCAGGGAAGAAGTACATTTGAAACACTTCTATGCTAGGACTACGTTATGCTAGCCATAGCATTTCAGTATGTGGAATCAAACTATGGAATGGATTGAGTAAGGAAATCAAACAATGCACAACGATGAGCCAATTCAAGAAACAATACAAGCAGTTAATGTTTGCTAAATCCAAGGATGAAGAGTCTTGAACCAGTCATGATGTGCTATATATATCACTATATTGACACGCACTATGGTACCCATTATGGCATATCACCTCGTACATCGGTACGTGATAAAATTAAAAAAAAATTCAACTGTATTATAGAAAGCAGGAAGTGAACAAATGTAAGAGTTAGTGATTGTAAAAGTACCAGATGGAGGGGTAGGATTTAATAAGCTTTGCTTCTTCCTACTCCTTTTGGACATGTGGAACTGGGAACTGATTATGGGATGCACTCAATTGGAATCTGATGCATGTTCAAATGAAATAAAACCATTACCATTCCCATTCCCATTCCCATTCCCATTCCCATTCCCATTCCCATTACCATAACCATTCCCATTCCCATTACCATTACCATTACCATTACCATAACCATTACCATTACCATAACCATTACCATTACCATTACCATTACCATAACCATAACCATTACCATTACCATTACCATAACCATTACCATTACCATTACCATTACCATAACCATTACCATTACCATTACCATTACCATAACCATTACCATTACCATTACCATTACCATTACCATTACCATTACCATTACCATAACCATTACCATTACCATTACCATTACCATTACCATAACCATTACCATTACCATTACCATAACCATAACCATTACCATTACCATTACCATTACCATTACCATTACCATTACCATTACCATTACCATTACCATTACCAAAGAAAAGAAATGAAAGAAAGAGTGCATGTGGTCTCCCATCAAAGCCCTTTGGATCATTCCATGTGAGCACAGACGTACTCGACATTCCGCACAAAGCTGGCATCCAGCCGAGCTTTGAGGAATGCTGGCCGGGTGACAGCGGCCACAATCTCAGCCTATGAAGAATATGGCCATTGTGGCCACGCTTAAATCTTCTTCTTCTGTCAAGTGCCAGCACTCCAGATCCCACAGACAGCTGTTGTCTGGGGGATGAAAGCCGTGGCACATTTCTTCTCCAATCAGGCCTCCTCCCTCACACAGGTCTTCATTCATGGCGGAGCACCAGCACAGACTTCTGAAAGTGATGGAAGATGCTTTGTCAGTGACGAATGGAGATGATGAATGCTCGAAGAGAACGCTCCTCTTGTGGCAACAACAAGGCCACACGGAAGTTTGGCAGAAAATGACACTTTTCCGATTTCAAGTCTCGTGTTGGCGGCGGCCGCTTCAACTGTGCTTTCCTGGTCCAGGAGATAGCCCAAACCTCCATGTGCCAGAAAATTTTCTGACATTTTGTCGGTCTCCCGGCTGGAGGGCTCGGATGGCAACTTCCATTATCATTCATCATCCTTTCATTGTTTTTAATAAGTGTTTGGAAATGAATATTAGAAGGCTAACAAAGTAGCAGTGGTACAATGTTTTGTTGGATTATTTTGTACGACAACATGAATCATGGGATTCTGGGATTCTGGCCCAGAAGTGACCATGCAGTCTCCGCTTGCTTCCAGCTGAGGAAAAGGGAAGGAAGCTCCTCCAGGAAGTAGTCTGCTCCAACAAAAACAAAAGGGAGCGGAGAGCAAGATATTGGATGAATACCATCCTTTTTTCATGAGCGTTTTAGTCCAACTTTACGAATAATGCAGAATAATGCAGAATAATGCAGAATAATGCAGAATAATGCAGAATAATGCAGAATAATGCAGAATAATGCAGAATAATGCAGAATAATGCGTGGCTATTGCATAGGCTCCATTTGTCCACCAGCTATGCTGCTTTTCATTGCCTTTTTTAGTTTTGCAATTTCAGCATCAGAATTGGACAAAAACTCTCCACAAGATTGTTGAATTCATGAGAAAACGTCCAAGGAGCAAAGTTGGACGAGGTCAACAGAAGAACTCCATGAAACACTCCAACAGATGCTAACGAGAGCTCTCGGACCAGGAAGCAGTAAATCCAATTGGTTCAATGTATTTTCTTGCTCTGGTGGGTGAATGTACTTCCGTACTTCTGTACTTCTGTACTTCTGTACTTCATATTTGGATCAAAGGGAGGAACACAAAGGTTTTGCAATTCATCAAAAACATTTTGGTTTCACTAAAGAGCCACAAACACAAAAACTCAGATGTGAAACTCCACGAGCGTTTATGTTGTTCTCAAGTTGATGAACAAGGAACGTGTACTACAACCCAACCCCCCCCACCCCCCGGTAACACAACACATGACCACAACAGCTGCACATTGTCTACTGAGTCTACTGAAGCCTACAAAGACCACGCGTCTGCATGGAGAGCAGGGCTGTTCATCTCACGTTCATTGAGGGCCCTCAGAGGGCCGCTTGGAACCACCAATGAACCGGAGCCTTCGGAGCCACAAGAGTTGGCAGTCCAGGTTTTTAGATCCACACCCAGCGTTCTCCACTCTGGTTCCAAAAGACCTTGGTTGGAGTCTGTGATGCTGGTACCTTCATGGACTACAGTTTAGTCCTTTAATATAGTATTTCAGTCACTGTACAGAGATATATAATACATCATGACATCAGTAATCATGTAGAGGCCATGGACAGTATGTATTATGTATGTACGGGTATTTCTACCAAGTATTGTTTCTCTCCAAGAAGTGTTCTCATGAAACACCTCATCAGTGCTCCGTGGGTGCCAATGAGAAGGGCGGGAGTCGAACCCAATGAAGTAACTTTTCCTCCCGCCCACAGAGAGCAAGGCTGAGTCTGAGAGCCGTGATGATGTCATTGGGAAAACCCCTAGAAGTACACGGCCTACAAGTACACAGCCTAGAAGTACACGGCCTGCTACACACGGCAGTAAATCCATTTGCACCAGCACTCACTGGCCACTTTTCAGAAGGTGGGGGCTCCTTACCAAGGAGACGCGCATGGGGACATTTGCGGAATGATTCACTAGAAGAATAGGAATGTGTTCCAAAACATTTCCCTTCCCTGTTGGGAGCTACTGGCAAGATGCATCCAGACATCCATTAAGGTCAACTATACTCCATCCACCTTCTTCCGAGTATCCCAGGTTGGGTCATGGGGGGCGGCAGCCTCAGCAGAGAAGCCCAGACTCCTCCTGGTGGATCCCGAGGGGTTCCCAGGTCAGCCGTCCCCCAGGCCTCCTGCAGACCGTACATGCCTTGAACACCTCCCCATTTGGGTTACACCAAAGCAGGGGTCCTCAAATGGTGGGAAGCCTTCTTCCAGGGGGTCTTTGCCAAAAGAGTCATGAGCAGGAATGAGAGGACATCATGCATCCGTCCATCACACGGCTAGCTCGCTAGCTAGCTCGATACCCTCTGAGTGAAAGCTCTGTTGTGTTGTGTGGGGAAACACATCGCCATTAATTGCATTTATTTGTTCTAAAAAAAACTTTGAACGCATTCTACAACATGCTTACGTTGTGAAGTCATCAAAAATGTTCACATTTGTGCAGAAATATCTGGAAATCCCACAGATTACTGCAACAATTCTGAAAAATATGATGATATATCCTGGTAACTTCCTGTAACACACTTGTATACAAACTCCCCCCATTTGTATGACCATTGAAATACCCCGCACTTCCACTGGGTGGCGATCTAACCAAGAGTTCAGTATCCGGAGTGGCGGTTATGTCTTTGATGTTTTTACAACAAACTTTCTCAATAACGTTCACTTGTGTCACCGAATCAAATCAGCGGTTAATTTCATGAAAATTATACATCCTAACATGAAGCAACTACTTGTAGGAACTTATCCTGTTGTTCATGGACAATTTAGCGAGCTGAATTGAAATGCAGCCAGAACAGCAAAGTGACGACGATGACCAGATTGCGTCTGACGCAACACAGGAAGTGTCTCCGTATAGCAGTCCGGCTGCAACTGGAGAGATACAAAGGTTCCGCCTCACACCAACTGCCAATCCACCTCCACCAATGTCAGTAATGCGTAGAACCATCACATTTTACAACTATTAATAATCGCTACACTTTCAAATAGTATATTATCTCAATAAACACTCAATTAAATCTATGTGGACACGATATTTTCGAGTGTGCCACAACTGACTTCAAGACCGTTCCAGAAAGCCAAAACTGGAACCATAAAACACATTTTTATCATTTCACAACTCAAGTCTCTGCTTTACTTTCGATCATGGCTGCAGAAATATCTCCAAGTTCAAAAGGAAGGCGGTGTCTGTGTTGATCTCGCTATCACATCGTGTCTCTGGGAACAATCATGTCTTCAGTGAAGGCAAAAGTAACCTCAAATGCCCGTTGATCCCAAGGGTATGGAACCTCCAGATCCAGATGTGGCTGTTTGGATGACTGCATCTGGTTGTCCGACATTTAACACCATAAAATGCACCCTGAATTCAGTTTATTTGACTGGCACCGCAGGTCAAAGGTCGAGGACAAACAAGGAGAAAACAAAGAGAGCTTAGCAAACGCTTAGCACACTTCAAACTGAGGACGCGGCGTGCAGGCAGGAGAGGTCTGGAAGGCGCGGCACGACTCAAACGGAGCAACAAACTGGCAAATGCAGAGTGGCTGCGGGTGTGTCTTGTGGCTCCGCCCGGGGCCAGAAACAGGTCTGGAGACCAGCTACCGGCATGACCAGCATATGTTGTGTTTTTGTGCTGCTAACCAGGGTGTACTTTAACCAAGGTTCCATTCAGGTGGCACATTTTAAATGCATCCAAATGATGAGACATCTTAGTAAAGACTAAGAATCATTTGAGTATCTCATTGCCATGGAATTGTGCTAACTTTCTTCAATGACTTGATGAACTTGATGAATTGTCCTGTTTTGCCCCCCCATAAAGTGTAGACGTTTGGTACGTTCTTGATCCAAAGACAGAAACATCATGTGTGAAAATATCCTTTTATGCTTAAGCAATTTTGAGGTCGAAGAAAGGTTATAAATATTAAGAGTGTGGGTTCCTTCATATATGGTAAAGTACAGTAGACCATGTGGTTGACATATTTAGGAACAAAGTCAATCCACTTTGAATCCTGGTTTGACTTTGAAGATGCAAACAAGAGCCAGATCCTCTCCTCCATTCCTCCAAATGAATCTCAGATTGGGTCCATAAGTAAGCAAATGACTCTTCACTCTTGGAAATCAAAGCGCTAACTAGAACCATGAGGTTCTTTCAAACCTTTGTGTTGCCTGGTGGAACCTCTGAGGACTATTTGGAACTCTTTTGGAGGGTTTGACCCAGAAGCCCACTGAGAACTGTCTGTGAAAGGTTCCACAAAGAACACTTGCTGGAGGCGACATCCAGAACCTGTTCACCTTCCAAGGGTTTCATGTAGAACCCCTTCGCTTCTCCACATTCCCTCACTTCCTCCTTCCTCTCATGTGCTTCTTCCATCCACATGATCTCCACCAAGCGCTTATCAAATGCACATCTGCCCCCTGGTGGCCATTTTTATGGCTGAAAAGTGCTTGAAGTCAAATCCATTGCCTCTTGTGCACACAGACGTAAAAGACGAATAATCGGTTGTAGGGATCGGGCGTTGGGGTTTATAAAAAAGTATGAATATGTCTTTTGTGTTGAGTGAGTTGATGACAAAAGGCGAACTCAAAAAGGAGTGAAAAGTACAAAGTACAACACAAACAGGGCGAAGCCACAAGAGTAACAACAACTGCAAACTCAATTTATTCCCAAGAGTCCCAGACTGAATGGCAGGACAGCATGGCAACAATCTGGCAACGAGTGAGTGGAGCGATCAGGCTTAAGAACGCCTGATGGCACGCAGAACCACCAAAGCACACGGCCGTTCTCACGGTTAAGGTTCCTCAACTCTACCAGATGAAGACGGGACGCGGTCTTTTGGAGGAACTTCCCAACGTGTCCTGTCAGCGTCGTCTCTACTTGCCGGCCTTGTTTCAGTGAACAGGTAGCAGACCATGCACCACACGCTGCGTTCCGGAGAGATCTGAACCCCGCTGCTGCTCCGAAAAGGCCTCAGAGCACAGGAACCTGTCAGCAGAGAAAGTTACGCTCTGTTGTGACATCTGAGAAGAACCCAGACCCACTTGTGCTCCAAAGGAAATGATGCTAACCGAGGACGAAGTACGCAGCAGCACTGAGAGTTAGGATGATGAGGAAGATAGTTCCAAGACCCAGATCTCCAATGGCACAGGCGTTGGGACAAGCACACGGACTCTCCACCCAGATGTGCAGCAGCTCGTCTTCCTTCAACATCAGGTCCCGGATGAAGGACGTAGACTGGTTTGGATTACAGTGATAATGGACCCTTGTTCGCACCAGTTCTTTGTGCCCTGGGAGGAAGCGTGTCCGTGGAGCGGTTGGCTAAAGAGGCGTACGGTTGACGTTGCACTCACCAAAGTAAGAGACCGACAGCGTCTTCAGGGTGTCGTTGTAGTGGAATTCATTGCCGTCGTGTCCACCAAAGTTGATATAGCGGTGAATGTACCTGTTGAAGCGCAGATACCTGCTCTCACACACACAGAGACATCGAGAATAGCGCTTGAATACGGCCTGCTATTAGTAAAAATATGCAGATTTAAGAAGGAGCCACTCAACAACCTGAGCCAAGCCACCGTGCAGAAGAAGCAGCTAACGTGGACGAACCGAAACGTCCACCCTGTGTGCGCCACAACACATTTACAACATGAATTGTCCTTTATTACGTCTACTATATTAGGCCATAGGACTAGAAAGGGGACTATAGGGGTGTTATTTCATGTCTAGCAGACTCTACTAAAGTTGAAAGCCGGAGTTACAAGGTTGTAAATACGCCTTCCTGTCCCAACAGGATGTGATGACCAGTGTGGGTGCGTGATATATTGTTTGTGTTGCAAGGTGCTCACTAAAAAGGGTTCCATCTATTTTAAATTGATCTACAATGCACTCTGAATCAATTCATCGGGATCGATTGTCTATGCCTGCCAAGGCCGAAAGGGGGCGCTGTTGGCCGCGGCACTCCATTCCGGATGAGATATTAGTCCCCTAATATTTATTTCCCCTCTTCAGGTATGTCACAGGCATCATATTTACTCGTTGCTGTGCTGCAACATGTGAGCATTTTTGAGCATTTTGTTTGTTGCATTTTGGAAACTTTTTGAGACATAGTTTGGTACCACGTTGTAGATGCTACATGGTACTGTTAGCTAGCTAACCGACGTCTGTTAGGAGGGTAATGGCGCGGCTTATGTTTAATGTATGTATTTGTTTAGGTAGACATGGACAGTATGTGTTATTTCTTTAGATGTTTAAAATAACATGCAAATGCTTTGTGTTTGAGTTATCTGAAAAAGTAGAAAGGGACACAGTTTGTTGTCTTGTTGATTTGCTGTGCAGGTCTACTTGGGGGAAACAAAATGGCTACCGTGTGCTTGACGCACATGTTTTTTTTGTGTGTGAAATCGATTTTAAACAAGCATTGTGCATGAGGATGCCCGAGGGAGACATCGTGTCCGGCCATCCTTATTCACCTATTTCCCCCTTTTCAGGGTTCCAACATGGAAGGTTGAAAAAGCAGGTGAAATATTTTGAGAAGATATTTAGTGTACCTGACAATGAGGCACGCAGCAACATTGGTGCAGTCACTTCCTGTCAGGTCTTCTGGCTGCGAGAAAGGTTGGCACGGACTAAAAGTCATCAGAATCTCCTCATTGGCTGGCAGGTGGTCTGCAGGAACACGCTTCATCCGCCCCAGAAGACCATCAGCATCTCCCATGGCTTGGAGGTTGATGACCCCGCTGCCGTCCTTCATGATGCACTTGCAGGTGTTGACTCTGAAGCAGCCCGTCTTCTTGCTGGAGGTCACAAGCGGGTGAAGGAACAGAGGGATGACACTCCAACATACGGACAGTTTGCGGAGCGTCTGAAAGCTCATGGCGTCTGTCATGGCAGCAAGACACCCGGGTGCTTGTTGTTTAGCCCGAGAGCAGCAGCTGACAGCTTGGTGTCACCGAGACAATAATTAGTACCAAGGTGATTTCCATTCCAGGCATTCCTCAGGGTCACTGTGCTCACATCAGCCTCTTGAAAGGACCGTCGAGTCGCAGTGTGTACTCGGACATGCAGGGTTATGTTTTAAGACCACCGGTCCTGGTCCGTTTGAAAATAAGTTCATGTAATTGGAAGCTACTTTTCTGTGCCGTCCGACGGGAAAAAAAACGCAATACTTTTATTGTGAAGAGCGGAAGTCATTGAACTCTTGACGACGATGAAGTGGAGTTCTTCCTTCATGTTGAGCTTTCACAACTGAATCACGGCCGATCATCTTTCACACTCTCGCTAACATAAATACATCCCATTAAACACTACATTGAGTAATTATTGATCAACAAATAATTCACAAAACTATAGTAAAATGCCTTTTTTATTCATAACAGGTTCCGTTACAATGTTATTGTCTGGTAAACAGAGCATGCTTTATTTAGCCCACAAGAGGGCGCTACGGGATCATTGTTCAGTTGAGACTCCAGAAGCACAAAGTACTCAAGATGGCTATAAGAATAGAAATGCAAACATTTCGATCGTTGTACATTGTCACATTGAACATTGTTAAGTAAAAATCGCTAAATGTGTACATTTCCTGACTAAAATACAAGGCAGGAACCTGACGACCCAATCAATGACTTGTGCCAGTTTGTCGCTACCATCTTTTTTGTTTCACAACAAAATAACGCTTTTCCTAGACACTGACAGTGTTGTGTTAGTAACGGTGTGAGTCCAACTATGCAGCGCTTATTTCTTCCACAACATGCCTGTGATACGGGAGCTGTCCACGCCATCCGTGCCGGACATGCGATGGGTTCTACGCATGTGCGAGAGCTACGTCACTTCCTCCATTCAGACGTCAAGTGCTGCGATATATACATATATACATACACACACATATATAAATAAACCAATAGCCATACGTCATATGTGTAATATATAGGTTGGTTATTTTCTTAGTGACACTTCGATAGAATGCAAACATTCACCAAGCGTGACGGCCTACGTAAAAAATACAAAGGCACATAACGTATGTGCAGATGCGCCATAGCCATAAACGTCCGGCCATGGATGCCATGCATGCATAAATACAATAACGTATATAAAACAAAAGAGCGATATTAGAATTTAGACTATAAGGAGTGTGCACTAATGGCTTGGACGTATGTACAAATTAAGTTGAGCACATTTTCAGCTTTATAGAACAGTCAAATTCCTTTTACATGAACTTTTTCCAAACGTACTTACGGTGTGATGATTTATCAATGTCCAGTGAGAAAGAATTTCAAGTTAAACATTTTTCAGCTATCCATTTAATTACTTGAAACTGAAAACACAAGTTGAATCGAAAAAATAATTTGAAGTTTATCAATTGTTTAGTCATACTGCATCAAACACAGTAAAGTACTACAAGTTGTTGACACTTGCTGAGGCAGTCAAGGGGCTGATGATCCAATAGGTTAACTTGGCTTTTGGTACACGCCCATCTAGATCACATGACCAAATGGCTTGTCAGCGCCTTTTACTCTTCCACTATGCTAACTAACTGCATTGGGTTGAATGTTTTCAGGTGTCTGAACTGCCAGACAAAGAATGGTGTCAACCCTGAGCTTTGTGGAGTTTTATTGATGTGGTTAGAAAAGCAAAGAACCCCTACCAAAACCAAAACCAGAACTTGCCAAAGCGGTCACTATTGAGAGGACAAAAAGGTAGGACTTTCCACATTTTATTTTGTCAATAGAAAAAGCTTCAAGCTTTGAGGGCAAATTTGCGGACTGAGTAAAGGAGGTCTTTCCTCTGCTGCTTCTTGGTCCGCAGATTCTCCTCGTGTTTGTTGAGGCGGCGACGCAGAGCTCGGGTCTTCTTGGGTCTCAGATCCAGGGGCTTGTACTTTTTGCCCTAAAACGAGACATTTAACTATGAGTAAACCAACTTTACATGGTCATCTAAACAATAGAAATGAGTAAAGTGATGTTAGGTCATGCTTCAAAGGAGAAATGGATCAGTGGTGGTGTTGAAATGTTTACCATCAAGGGCCACTGATACTTTGGGAAAAAACTGCATCTCAGCTTTGTGATAGTGAAAAAGTATTAGTGAGAAATTTGGTAAAATAAGTCAGATTTTGATTTAAATAATGATCTCCCCCGATCATTATTGGGGGAAAAGGAAGGGGTGAGGAGATAAGCTGCCAATAATGATCTGGGGAGAAAGAAAAGCAAACATTCCCAAAGCTTATTTAAGAAGAAAATTGAAATGTTTGGAAAATTCAAAGAAAATATTCAACATTTTTTGGAGGAGGGGATTTTTGACCATTCCCATATTTTGATATTCCAATAATGAAATCAAATTACATTCTCATAAAATTACAGTAGTGCTTTTCTCTTAACATTTCGGCCGTATTATTGTTAAACTACTGCTGGTTTTTCACATTATATTCTTACAATGTGGCATGTAAGCATCATAGAAGATGGTTGGATGGATGGATGGATGGACAGTCCAGCATACACTACATGATCGCAATCCATTCGGGCTGTGAAGACCATGACATCTCAAGTCTCAGTCTTTTGGTAAGCAGTTGGGTATGCATCAGCAAAAATTCAGCTCAACAATGATCATCTTGGACAAGAGAGCCAAAGTGGAAACCAAGCCCATGCAATCTTTTTTTTTTTTTTTTTTAGTGTGTGCAATGATCGTGACACCGTTTCTCACCTTGTAGAACTTCCTCAAATTCTCCTTTTGAGTCTGATTTATTACGGTCAGGACTCTGGCGATAGATTTGCGGACAACGCGACTGCAAGAGAAAAGCAGGCTTAAGAAAAATGCATCAATAATATAACAGGGACTTCCAAAAGACAACTGCAACTATACAAATGCTAAAATTTGATGGCACAGGTGAAGCTTATTCTGCTAATATCCACCACAAAGCAAATGATCCTGCCAGGGCTACATTTGAACGTCATACAAAACAGCGTCCAAAGCACCTTGTCTTATTTGGCTCTTTCCCAATAAGACAACAAGAGCTAAGGCTTAATATTAGCATTGGTTCAGTTGCAAACTCCTGCCCAAAGCAGACACCAGATATATTGTCTCTGTTATTATTTTAATGTATGAACAAAAGTGAAAGCACAAAGTCAAATAACAAATATTTAGTTGCACTTAAATTCTGTTTGCTAATATTTATGATCTTGTAGTCGTTCGCTGCAAAAATATTTACACAGTGCAACACACGTTTGCACATATTGAAAATAAATCCAATGGAAGTTCAGGTGTGATTACTTGCAGGAAAGTTGAAGTAATTAAGGGCATATTCATATGAAAAGGGATGTTTTTCCACATGTTTTGGTGGACCTTTCCACAAAACTCTTGTGTCAATGTGTGCAAATGGGGACAGCTGAGCTTTTTTGGTCTGCGTCATCAGAAACGCACAGCATGAGTCCATATTTTTAAACTTTATTTAATGATATATCTATAAATGTGTCCAGTTACCGGTGCTGGTTTCATTTCATGCAGCCGTAGACATGCAAGCCCATAGGCAATTTATAGAACGTTCATGTAAGATTTTCAACACACGCTATTGCCCATTTAACAATAATTTTACATTATTACCAGGTCAGCAGTGGCCGATTTTTTTAAAACTCAGTTGAGAGTAAAAGCAAGATGGCTAACCCGCAGTAAAGGCTACTGTAAATTCGCAACCCCTGCACAAAACCAATGCATAGGTTTCGCATTGGTACCTTGGTGGATGATGGAAGATCAGAACCACAGCATTGCTGACTTCTTCGGCAATGTACTCACATCTTGGACAGCTTGGACGCAGCTCCACCGGTCACTTTGGCCACACGGAGCTGAGACAATTCATTTTTCAGGTCATCCAGCTGCTTGAGCAGCTCCTCCTTCTTCTTGCCCCGCAGATCTCTTGCCTTTATCTTGGCCTGGACAAGAGTTAAACGTGAATATTACATAGCACTCGCTCGCCTCAAGACTCGTTTCACGACAACTCTTCGTTGACGGGAGAATAGTGTTAATAAACATGGTTGTGTTCAGAAATGCGGTTTAGCAAGAAAGACACGAAAATTGAATTTATGACACACAGATTATTCGGGAAGTCAACCCATTACCGTATAGCCAAGAAGGTCGGGTTTTAAGCTAACGCTAGCAGCCTGTCATCACTGCATTAGCTTAGCAATGTAGCTAAGCTAATGCGGCTGCTCCTCTTAAATAACGCTTAACTCATTGCCACGCGTTGCCTTCTCATCCCCACGTATCAACATCGCCACATAAGTGCTTCATACGCTCCTTAATGGCTGATTTTGTGGCGGTAAAATGTTAGAAACATGACAATTTTCACATTTCGCGAGGACTGATCTACGCTCACCATGTCGCCTCTAGTTGTCGTGGAGGAAAGGCCGGACGTACCGCGTGCTCACAAAAAGTGGCTGCCGGAAAAGGTCTTCTTCCTCGTTTTGCTGGCTTCTCCCTCCAACCTGACGTGAGTAACAGCGCCACGCCTGGACATGAAACATATCACAGCGTGACTGCACAGTAGTTGACGTTGCATGTATACAGCATGTTTGTTCTGCGTTCTTTATGTTAACGCAAACTGTTAAAATTGAAAGAAAAAACAAACAGGTAAGCACATTTACACTACAGTAAGTAAAAATGCTAAGAAATTAAATGCTATACTGTACACAATATTCAAGGGTTACAGTTAACACTAAACATTTTACGAGTTTTACGAGTTAATACTGCATTATTGAGTGGCATAGACAACAGATGGATGGATATCTAAAACGTGATTGAAAGGTGATGATAATGAAGTAACTGTAAACCTACTTTTGGCCCACGCTGTACATTGCAAATATTGTTTTCTTTTTTCAATTTCATTTAATTTATTTTGAACAAAACAATCAAGATAATTTCAAATACTAGTACTAAAAACATTGGTCATCAGAAAAAGAAGAAAAAAGAATTTTGAAGCATAGGAACTGGAGGAAGGCATGGGTTTTTATCATTCACTTTTTTTATTAATAAGGCAGGAGTATCAAGCCTTTTTGTCACTTCATGACAAAAAAATAAGGAGAGCTGTAGTGAAAGTACAGTTGTGTTGCCAGGTTCACAGGTAAAAAAAGTGCATTCAAAATTCCTTAATTCTCACAGAGACATTACTTTGCATGAACCACGCATTTCCTCTGACTTAATATTCACCTTCATATTGTGCAAAAATACCTCCTGTCTGCATTCATGTGTTTTAACAGTATGCATAATCCTGGAATAAGGGAAACAAAGGCCTTCACACAGGATGGTTATTGGGAATGACTGGGATACAATAACACATTTTCACAGCAGTAAAAAGCTGTAATAAAAAAACAACAACTAGAAGATGCTTTTACTGACACGGAGGGATGAACATGGAAATGAGTCAAAAGCAGCGTGAGGGTTGCAGATGATGCCAAATACTAAACTGATCATCAAGCCATTTACACATCCCTGTTATACACTTCCCTATTATACGCCACATCCCTCCCTATGATTAAGTTCGAAAAACATACACACACACGTACTTCTCACAGCATACAGTATATACATATATATATTTTCCTTAGGTATTTTATATATACATTATACATACGCAAATTCTACGTGTATATATATATATATATATATGCAGTGTGTATACACAGTATATATATATATATACTGTATACATGTATATACAGTATATATACATAAAACATTAACAGCATTGGTAGCTACCAAAATATTTGTGTTTGTTTCTGTTCCAGTTAATACACCAGTATTCAAAATGTTATTTTTAATGCTAAAATGTTCCGTGAATATTCAAATGCGTTTTACAAAAATCCCCCAGAAAAATAGCATCTTGATGAAAATGTGTTGGCTAACAGAAGAATGTGTTTTAGTGGTTGGTTTAACATTTAAAATAAAAGTTTTTGGAGAAGCCCAGTGAACAGATTCAAATTTGGTGTTTCATTCTCAGTTTCAAACAAGTATTGGAAAGGGTTATAAAACGTTTGTTGTTTCAAATGCGTGACAGACATCATGTCCTGTCATGACTTTAGCGTGTCGTCCTGGACTTGTGGATCACATATAAATACCAAATACGAACCAAGTTGCAACATAGCAAATGTTGTTGTCCTTTGACATGAAATGAAAAAGGCCAATGAACCAATGTACAAATCAAATACTAACTTATGAATGGTACGAACTTATGAACATATAAAAGACTGAAGAATGTGTGGTGTCAATTTTCCAGTGTAAATGTGTGTTCAGGGAGGTCATTTTACGGCAACAACTGCTTACACCCAGACTTCAATCCCTCAAAGAATTCACGCAGCCTGCCTCCTAAAACAGATTTAAAAAGTCCTTGTCCGACAAAAGCAGAATTGGGGTGTCAGCACCGACCACTGCACTCATTTCCTCCTGAAGGTGCTGTAGGTCCTATTTCTATGCCTGCCTTCCTTCCACCCTTCCTGTGGGCCATCAGCTCCAGGGGCTCGAAGCGCCTGAGACAGAAGGTCGGATGATACCCTTTGGAGAAGGCTTGGATCCAAACCAGGACATCTGAAACATAACATTTCCAATAATTAATCGGGATTTAAATATAAATAAACTACATATGAACAGACAGTAATACCTCGCAACTTTGCACTTACACAATGCCACAGCTTTACTCCACTAGGGTTTTTCAGAAATATAAAAAATCATGAATAATGCAGTTTCATGGTTACTATTAGTAAAACAAATAAGCATATTGATGTGTATTTCAGCATAAAAATGGGGAAATGAAGTAAAGATGACACATTGTGATGATGTAGTAGTCTACACTGGTCCCTAGGTGTCAGTAATGTTACTGCAACTGGTGATCATAAACTTGATCACCGCAACAACAGGCTTTTACTTCATAACAAGCAGAATACTCCCTAACACGGGCGACTGTTGCGACTGTTGCGACTGTTGCGGCTGTTGCGGCTGTTGCGGCCATGGCCAACATCAAGATAAACTGTGAACCCTTGACGTCATTTCCAGGCTGAAAACGCGTAGTATTTTCATAAACATGCATATTTTAGGACTAATCCAAGGCTGTATTCAACTATGAAACAGCATGATTTAGTAATATCGTTTTGCACAATATTTTTATTTTCAAACTGATGCAAGTAATAACAAGCAATAACTTCCTGCTTCTCAGGAACGAGAACTTTTTATATACATTTTTTTAAATACATGTTTGAGGGCCGCATGGCGGCCATGCAGTCAGGCAATCGGGAAGGGAAGAAGTCGGGAAGAGCGGAGTCTGTATGGCATCAGAATTCCGCATATTGGCCTGCTTATCCCATCATTTTTGACAGAGTGGAGTAGAGTGGAACTGTAAATCTCCAAGAGAGAGCGGCGAGGATTACTGTCCAGCCCCTTTTTGAAGACAAATATTCATTTGACAGTGATAAATGACACTAAAAGGAGTTTGATTAAAAACACTGACTTTATACTCCAGCGTTTGCTTCAACATGTCCTCTTCCTCACGAGTGAAGTTGAGCAGCACAGACACAGCTCGTATTAGCTGGTATGCCTGAAAAGACAACACACGCTTTCTGCTTCTGTTTCCTTTCTTTGGAGGTGACCTGAGTTCCCGTGTGGAGTCACCACGGATGACTTACCTCGGCGTCTCTTGATGACATAAACTTGAGGACAACATGCTTCAAGTATTCAAAGTTGATTTCTCGTGAGTCGTTAAGGTCTGAGGTGTTGGTCACTGTGGTGTTGGAAGTGGACGGGCTCGGTCTGGATGCTGGTGGGGGCTCAGAGCAAAGCCTTTCTTCCTTTTCGACTCGGCTTTCTGGCATCTTCTCCTTTGCCTCTTCTTCTGGGTCAGGCTTCAGCTTCTGCAGAGTATAAACAAAGAAAATACACAATAAGTATCTCAAGCTTAGTTCCTTCCCTTTGGGGCTGGTGCAGATTTGATTCAGAAATAGAGTTGAACCGGTGTTTGCATTGAACAGGCTCTATAAATGGAATACTTGGTATGAAAGATCTTAACCGTCATTTGCAATAATATACACAAGATGAAACCTTACCAGTTCTTTCTGTAACGTCCTCTTCAATTCCGCCATTCGCTGCTGCAACTGTCTGATGGTCTGCCAACAACAAACTTTATCAATATGGTCTACATCTACATATGGTCTATATTTTTCTACGTTCCATAGAAAAATATATGGACAAGTTGTTTGCATCAAGACGGTCCATGGCGTGCAGTGAGGTTCATGACTGGTGAGGCACCGACGGACTCCTCTGGTTGATCTTGGAAATCTTTTCAAATACTTCTTCATCCCATTGACTTAGTTGTTTTATTCAATGAGAAGCATTTGTGTTGCTGTCCAAAAACAAAATGCTGGCTTTTCCTTTCTGTGGAAGGACGGCAGTCACAAGCACCCGCCCCATTCAGGAGGAAGACAGTACTGCTAGCACCTTCCGTGTATTTGATTGTGGGATTAGCAAAAACTAATGACGTTACTCTTTAATTAGAGACATTACACAAGCTGCAGCAAGTCATGGTGTATCATAAACGTGTCGACAACATGATATTGTTGGCCACGTGCTGACAAACAAAGTGGCAGGCGCTAAGCCGCTAAGTGCACACACTCAGCTCACTTAGATGGTAGGCAGTGCTAAGCTGATATATATGTATATGATAAATATTCATATTTATCTATATTCATCATACGTACATATATTCTTATCCATATTCCTCACCTGCCTCCCCTGACTGCACATCACGGAAGACTGGTTTCTTAATGAGCGCTAGTGCCATAATTGTACCCTGGTCTTGTCACTGAGTTGCTGCTCCAGCTCTCGGTTGACCTTGTGTATGTTGTCAAGGTCATCCACTGTCATGCTGCCGTTGTGATCCTCCTCGCACACAGCAGGGCTGTGAAGCTGCTCCGTCAGAGTTTCCACCTCCACCTCCAAGTATGAGATCTGCAATCACGCCACGTTGCACACACACAAACATCATATGTGCTGACAGCCAAAGATGCTGCATACGTGATCTTGGTTCGAGCACCAAAGGGCAGGTACTGACCCGAGCCTGACAGTGGTCAAGCTGTTGAGTCTGGCTGAGAAGCTCCCCCCTCAAGACCGTGAGCTGGGAGTCTTTGTCCAGCTCCATCTGCCCTCCTTGGACCCGCTGCTGTTCAAATTCCTCTTGCAGCTGGACATGGGCCATCTTCCGACTTTGTACCTCTGCAACACACAGCATACTTCACATGTAGTACGTATGGATCAGGGACAAATAAAGGCATCTTATCTCTTAAACTGAAAATGTTGGTAGTTACAGCATAGAAAACCAGTTTGAATTTCTAAATAGTTTTTTTTACCATTATTGGAGCCCTCCAGACACGAAATAACACCTCTTTTTAGTTTTTGTTTACACACAGATTGCACGACACTAATGTGCAGGCGACAGGATCACTGCAGGGACATACAGTAAGAGACGCCCGCTCATAGCATATACCTAACCATATACCTATACCTAACTAGTTAGCCTCCCATTGATTTCTTGGAAACACAAACCGAGTGGGGAAGAAAGACAAAGGAAGAACCCAAAAACTTACCTCATCTACACAGAATGGGAGAACGTTTTCCCACTACGTTACGTCGGACGTGCTATGGTAAAAGTGCTTATGGCTGACTCAATGCAAAGTATCAAGGTCATGTAACCGGTTTCATCAATGTAACATGAATTGCTGCAAATGACCAGAATACTACATATTACTTTTTTAAAATAATAATAGGTCACAGTCAACCATGACACAGTGACCAATCACTTATGAATTATTTTTTACATTTTTGTTCCCTCTTTGCAACCAAATTGTAGCTAGGGAGGACTATAGAGGTTGAAAATATGGTGGAACCCTGATTAGTGTCATGAAGAATCCATAAGGTTGTGATAAAAGGAGGACTGAAACGTAATTGAAATGATGTCGTGGTACCATCATGGAGTGTTTGGATGTCTTTCTCTCTCAACAGCAGCGTCTCACCGAGCATAGACAATTCTCTTTGGGAGCTCTGTAGAGATTTGTTCAGCTCCCCGACCTGAAATGCAGCGCATAAAAGCACTCTTCATGAACACACATCAATAAAACCAAGTTGACTTAGGGTTAGGGTTAGTATGTGTGCGACCACAGACCTGTGTTTGGAGCTCCTCTCTGTGTCGCCTGCTTTCTTCTAGAGCTTTTGCTATTTCAGTGCTAATCGTCTGCTGGCCGTCTAATTCCGCCTACAGCAAATCATTGTGGGGTTAGGAGTACAAGTATTACATGTTCACATTTAAAAATGAACCAGAATGAGAGTTTCTATCATACCTTGCACTCATCCAGTTCTTGCATCTGCTGCGTCAGAGCGACATTTGCCTGATCCCTTTGCCTTTCCAGGTCGGCCTACCAAGCAAGAACAGTCATGGAAAATACTGAGTTCTAGCTCAACACGCAATCCATGCAATCCTATGCAATCAATACAAACGCTGACAGGTCCACCTTAACCGACATCAGAACATAACCTCCTAAACAGGGACTCCTTGGAGATGTTAATGTAGGGTGCTCATTAAGAGGACAATAAAAAAGAGACATCCACTGCTACTTTAAAACAACAACAATAAAAAATCCCTGCATTTTCCTCTGTATGGAAGGATGGCTGTGACAAGCACCTTCCAGCTCAAATGTGCCCTGCCCCCTTCAGGATGAAGCGAGTACTACAGCGTCTCCTCATATGACATTTCTTTGTATTTGCGATGACCAAGAGTGATGATGTCACACGTAGATTAAAAGACATTATTCACAGGCATGTGAGCCTGCCCTTCATTGTCTCTGTCCCTATATATATGTATGTGGTTTCCCATATCAACTAACATTTTGGCATGAATAGTTGGACATTTTCTCTGGAAGCGTTGCATTGGTCTGTCTCCTTGCATGCAGGTTGGATTCAATTGTAACTCTTATTATTCTTTTCTAACAACTTTTCGTGTCTATATTGGAGCCTTGACTCGTCCGCCGTGCAGCCCCCAATACTAACATACTGGATGTTATATAGATTTTCTTTCCACCATTCTCATTAAGGTAAGAGACACAGGCTACTTACTACTTCCTATGCCAGGGGTGGGCAAACGTTTTGACTTTGCTTCAACAAAATTTATGGGACTGTATATTTTACACGTAACAGTCCACCTGGAAGTATTGTATCTGTAAAAGTGTGTGTGTTGTGTCCCTTTTTGTCAGGAGCACTTTGTAAACGGCAGACCACAACAAATAACTAAATTGATAAAACTGCTACTTAAACCATCAAAAGGTTGGCTCAAGCCACGATGCCAGGTTGTATGTCAAGTTTAAATTAAAAACTTTGGAAAGAACGGGCGGGCCATATTCGAACACTTGGCAGGCCGGATGTGGCCCTCGGGACGTAGTTTGCCCACCCCTGTTTGTTTATTTGGACATCCTGTGAGGTCAGGTTGAAGACAGCACAAAGTAGAGCAAGTCATAGTGTGAAGACATGCTTGATATGAACAATGCTGGCCAAAACGATGAAAAGAGCCTACCATTGTGTCTTGCATGGCACGTTTGTCTGTCTCTAGGGCAATTAGACTCTCCTCCAGCTGCTTGATCTTCGCCTGACTCTGCTGCTGCACCAAACACAACTGCTGATCCAAAAAGGCCTTCTCTGTACTCCATTCTACTCGCTGTGAAAAAGTACGTGTATGGTAGTCAACGACATGTTTGATTCCTACATTCTTAAAATGACAGTAAATCCCTCACCACATTTGGCTTCAAATTTCAAAATAGATTAATTAGTTATGCTGTTTCGTGGTTGACTACTTCAGGGCTCTAATCATGTTTAAAAGTCGTAAACTGGTTGAAAATATTCCATTTATGAATAGAGAATGCTACTTGGTGGGAACCAATTGGTTCATTGGTCTAGGACCAATTCCCCGCTAGAAATACATTTTTCTCTTTCAATTCAAGACACCAACCTGTTTTTCTACGAGCTGTTCTTTCTCTACAGTCTGCTGCTCTGCACTCTTCAGTCCGTCCCAACTTTCTTGGAGTTGCTGCTCCAGGTTTGCTATCTGAAAAACAACCGTGAAATAACAAGATTTTCACAAAACAAACTGAATAATAAACACGTTGTAACTTTGCAGATGCGTCCAACATACTTGTGTGTCAGTTCTCTCTCGGTACGACCTGGAGGATTCATCTTTATGTCGTAGAAGTGTCTGCAGCTCGGTAATGCTGCATGTGGTTCTGGATATCTGTGGTCACAGGCGCAAGCTTCAATGAAAACATTCCTTTGACTTACTATCAATTGGCTCTTTTACTTCTGGCTACTTGATTTACTGTAAATAGTATATGACATGTACTCATCAATTCACCTTCAACTCTTGAAAATGAAATGGCACAGAGCTAAAGCTAAAAAGGTGAAATCCAGTGGGCGGCGTACCTGCGCCTGCAAGGAGCTGACAGTATCAGCATGCTTTGTCCGAAGGTCAAGGAGCTCTTTTCTGGTCTCCTGCAGTCTCTGTTCAAGACTGGACTTCTGCATAGTTGAAAACAAATGATAAAGCTGCTTTACACCCTATGATACTGTATGACAACAGAATGTTTATTATTTAAGCTTTTCTTTTGGGTTAACCCTGATTTTACATTCTTGTGTATTTACATTTAGAGCTCACCTTAAAAACTGTTGACCTTGTCTGGGCTGGTTTCCTTTTTGTCAGTACACATTTTGGCTAAAATCCCCCATAAACTTAAAATCTGAGGAGGGAAATTTAAAATAGAAATAACTTTCCCAATGCTAACATTCGTGAGTCTATATTATGGATTATTTGTCTTTGTCATATTTCTAACATATTGGGTAATAAGAGTGTAAAGCATAATATGGGTGTTATTTCATGGCTAAAAGGCTCCAATCATGTTAAAACAGGTTTTCTGTGCAAAACTATGCCATTTATAAATAAATGGCATCCTACAGTTGAGAAATTTACCTCCACTGTAAAACATTTTTTCTTACTATCTTACCGTAATTTCCGGTGTATAGTAAGTGTGTACTTTCTTCCAACGCTTTGAACCCCGCAGCTTGTACCAAGATGTGGCTAATTTATGGCTAACTACATTGCCCATAAAGCTTGGCACGTCACTTCAGAATAATAATACAAAAGTTTGACTTTTGTCTCATTAGAACACAGAGTACAAGAGTACTTTCCCAAAAGAACAAGCACCGAGTACTTTCATCAAGATGTTTCCTGGCAAAAATCCTGACAAGCCTTATTGTTCTTTTTGTTCAGCAGTGGTTTGGGTCTTGGAATCTGCCATGCAGGCCGTTTATGCCCAGTGTCTTTCTTATGGTGGGGTCATGAACACGGAGCTTCACTCGGGAAGGTGCACCGCTGTTCCATGGTTTCCCCATTTGGAGATAATGGCTCTCACCCCAGTTGGCTGGAGTCCCAAAGCTTTAGAACTGGTTTCATAACCTTTTCCAGACTGATGGATCGAACACATTTAACAAGGAGGAATCACTTTTCCACACAGGGCCATGTAGGTTATTTTTTTTCTCCCTAACTAATAAAATGTATATAATAAAAATGGCTCATGTGTTCCGCTGTGCTGTCATTGACGAATATTTAAATTTGTTTGATGATCTGAAACATTTAAGTGTGACAAAAATAAGAACTCAGGAGGGGGCAAACCCTTTTCTAAACCACTGTACGTTATGTCACCTGTTATAAGTCACCTATTATGCTGCGCCTGCATTTTCCACTTCTGCAAGGAAAGACGTCTGAGAGCTAATCATCTTTCACCTCCTGGAGAAGCTCCTGAAGATGTTCATCAGGGGTCATGTTCCCTTGTAGCCTTCTTTCCAGGGAGCTCACTTTCTTCTGAAGGTCCCCTAACAAGCGCTCCTTGTCCTCCTCAGTAACAGCAGACTAATGAATTCAAGAGATGGTCGACAAGTAAAGTCAACACTGATTTGAACTTCTGAAAAGCTAGAAGCAATAGCAATCATATAAATGGATTCAGTTTACTCTGACCTTTTCTTGTTGCAATTTCAGGGCATCATTTTCAGTCTGGAGATCATGAAGGGAGCTCTCTAAAGAGGACACCATACTCTGTGACTGAGACAAACATGCTGTGTTGTAGTGTGCAACTCATAATCAACTGAAGTCAAACTTGACGAAACATTTATACCACTGACCTCGTGCAGGTCTTTGGATACCTGCTGGATGGCCGACCGGAACTTCTGGTTTTCCCCCTCCAGCTCACTAGCTGTCTTTTCTGCCTCTTCTCTGAGCAGCAGCAGCTCCTCCCTGCACAAATCCAATTACAAGCAACATTCAAGCCGACAGTCAATTCAATGCTCCAGTAATGGCTTGTCACTTTCTTTGCAGCGTCACACTGTCAGTTTTTCAACATTATAGTACTTAATCACTTATCGCTGTTTCTTGTTGAATACGGCCTATTGCGGCCTAACCCTAACCCTAACCCTAACCCTAACCCTAACCCTAACCCTCTAAGCCAATCATTTCCAAGCATACAAGTAGCTAAATGATGTAAAATACAAGTATAAAGCATTCAGACGATGCATTCAAAGTCATGATGACATGTGGTATTCTACACTGCTCACTATGCGTCAGTAATGTGATTATAAAGTTGGGTGAGACACACAAGCACCAGACTTGATTGCCGGAACAACAGGCTTGTATTGTATGATCTCTCCAAGCACAATGATTCAGGGTCAGGAACCAATGAATCACAATAAACAATGGATGACTGTATTTCGGGATGTGTATATTTGTAAATGTCATTTGTATACTGAAATACTACATGTACTTTGTGTATGCTAAAGTGGGGGAAACTCCTCCTGATTACACTTAAGTTGATATGAACAGTCCATCATTCTTAAGTAAGAGAGAGTAAGAAGTTGAAAAGAAAAACATTCCAATTTTAAAGGGTACAAATTAATTTGTATTTGATTGAGTGAAATAAGTATTTGATCCAAATAGCAAATGGAGACCTATTGGTCTTGCTCACAAGCACAAAGGTCAGACGTTTCCTTGGGTTGCTCACCAGCGTTGCACACGTCTCAGGAGGGGTTTTGCAGAGAGAAACATCCCCAAAGCACAATGCTTGCACCTCCATGATTGACAGAAAGGATTGCTTGTTGATATTGATGCCAAAGAGCTTTCTTGCTTGTCTGACCCCGGGTTCACACTGAATCCGTTGCGGCCCCGGTCCTGATCCAGTTCTGGCTTATATAACTATCCTTGTACACAGGAGGTTCTTGTAAACAGTAGCTGTATTTGCCTGCACGGATTTTGGTGGCTTTTTTGTTGCCTTTTGACTTCATACAATGAGGAAGTACAAAAACCTTTAATATTATCAAGTGGCATTGAATAACTTCATATTGTTGTTTGTTCTTTGAGTACGATGGATATCAAATCATCACTGTAACTGTTACCCATTACTTGTATTGATGATATCATGATGATATAATACGAGGGTGCTCTGCAGCGTCCGCCCCCCACGGAGCTGCTGTAAGCCTTCAACAAGCATTTCAATCTTGCGGAAAGCTGCTGGCGGCCACAACAGAGGCGGGATGAATTCAGTGTGAGCCCAGGGTCAGTTATTCAAGCGTTCAGATCCACAACCTACTTACCCGATTGGATCAAGACACAACAAAAGACAAAGATGAAAAGACTCAAATAAACAATGCTCCTTTTTACCGTTCTATTTCCAGCTCGGTGTTCAGACTGGAGCTCTCGTCGTGCTGAGTTTGTAAAGCTTGTAGTTTCTCCTGACTTTCAGAAAGCCTTTGCTTGGTCGAATGAAGCTCAGCCGCCTTCTGTTGGAGGTCCCGCTTATGCTGACCCAGTTGTTCTTCCTTTCTCAGCAGCTTTAAACATTGACAGGGACACTTGCTTCAATTACAAACATATTAACACTTAGAGCTGTAACAATCAATCAATGTTCAATCAATTAGCGGATGAATCCACATCATTTTCGTATTCGATTAATTGCGCTTTGATTTCAGTCTCTATTAAATGATATTATATACTATTATATGTGTGATGGACATTATTGCCTGTTTTCTGATACGTTTAGTTTTTGTCCACCATTTCGGTTATTGTACAATTAACAGTGCACAAACAAATTAGTCAAGCGCCCAAATAAGGCAACCACGTTTCGGTGACTCTGTAAAAAATGCATGGCGGTTCTTTTAGAGTCCAAGTGAAATATGGCTGCAAAAAAGTTGCAAGCACTTTGATAAGGAAGGTGAGAAGCACTTCCGAATTCAAGACAAACTAAGATCTTATATGATATATATATAATATATATTTAAGGGAGACACTTTTTCCAATGACATTGAGGTCTAGCTCTACAGCTCTACGACAGCTTAGGCTTGGGCTCTAACTCTCCACTCTTCTTACAGTAGTTAAGTTTAACGTTAACTCTTGAAACTGACTCATTGGGTTGACATCATTTCTTATGAGAAAAGTTCATTTGGTTTTAATCTGACTTTTTGTAAAAGATTACCGACCAAAGGGGGGGTTCCACTCTACACAACACACAATGTATGTGCACCACACAGACGATGCTGGAAGTGTGGCACAGTTGCATTGTGGTCCACATGCGTGGCGTGAGGCAGGCGTTAGGATTGATACCAACGCCTGTTGGTTTGTGATGTGCGACTTCACTGATTCATACTTCAAGAGCAAGCAAGCTGAGGTTTGTATCCGACTACTTTCTGTGTAACTCAAGCTTTCCCAAGGTGGGGGACATGGGATGGGCTTTCTACTGATTATGGAGAAAATGAAGCACAAAATGGCGGCTTTTCCCACAAATGGTGAATGGCAACTATGAAAAATAACTTCTGCTTCAGGGCTATACCTCTTCCCATCCTTCTGTAATGGGATGGTTGCAGTAGGCAGGACGTACCATGTGTTTGACTTTAGCGAGTTCCTGTTGCTGAAAGCCTTCAAGTTCATCGATGTCATCCCTCTTCTGGAAAAGTGCCAAGCTTTGCTCCATCATCTCATTCAGTCTTTCTGATAAGGCAGACTTCTCCTAAAAGGCATGTTTCACAATGGGTGATAACGACATTTGTGATCTCAATGAAGAAAACATTGTTCAAACGTTCAAAAATACATTCCTGATCAAACTGTACATGATTGGACTTTTTCAACTGGTCTTTAAATTTGGATCAGGAGTGTATTATGCCAGAAAAGCAGTGCTTACCTTTTCCATAACCACCATCTTCTCCATCCATTCCTGTCCGTAAAAGATGGAGAACATTAAAAGACGTACCATTGCAGTCCCAAGTTGCCATCCATGCAGGAATGCATAATCATAATCATAATCATTCCAACTTGTACAAAGAACAGCTCAGGGTATTCACACCCATAATCAACGTATGCAAATAAGAGCAACTGTACGTATAGGTGAGATTGGCGTTTACCTGGTCCTTCTTCTCCAGAGCCAGCGTCATCCCTTCCGCCATTTTGGCTCTATCGGCCTGATGGAACTCATTCTGCTCTTGAAGTTTTTTGATGGAAGCTAGGCGGAAACAAGCAAGAGACAAATAAAGATGAAGATAAAAAAAAACTCCAACCATGAAGTAGGCATAAACAGCAACACCAAACCATTAGTAGTAGTATTAGTAGAAAGTAAAACAATGATGCTGGGGTGGGATTATCCAAAGAAAAGGTACTGTAAGTACTGTTAATGCCCAGTTTTTGACGCATGGCTTACTCCTCCCCCTGCAAACCCTCCTGCCAGCTTGAGGTTGAAGTTCTCCAATTTCAGTTAAACATCCATCCATCCATCCATCCATCCATCCATATATACTCTCACCCCCAATGAATGATAAAGATGATCCATCAACATGCTGCATGTATGCTGCGTATTTAGGGCAGTCAAATGATGAACATTTTTTAACAGATTAATCACGGTTTCCAAATTCAAATCAAAAGATAACCCCCAGGTCGGAAAATATATTTACCTAACACTAGTATACGTATATAGTATATATACAGAGATGGTGTTGTGATGTTCAGTGTGTTCGTGAGTGCATCTTGCGGTGTCGCTTGAATGGACTACATATATAGTGTTGGAATTGCACTGCTGATGATATGTTCAGGTGAGAAGAAAATGATGAAAGAGCACCAGACTCGTCCCTACTATATCTCAGTATACGCATACGTATCCTCTGACCCTGCTTCCTCTATAGAAGGGATGTCAGTGGGATTGAGCCCTGCCTGGTATTTATCACTAAAAGAGAGTGTTTTCTACAAGAAAAAAGCCCATTTTCAACCCCCCACCCAAAACAAAATCAGCAAATTTAAGGGTCATGAATGCTGAAACTACACAAACATTTTATGATGAATAAATGAATAGAAAATATATAATGAATAATGAATGAATGAACTGAGTAATAAAATGATCCCAGACGGTGACATGGTTGTTAGTATTCTGCTTCCTCATACCATTGTGCGAGTTATATTATATGTTAAAAAATGGTATTATTATCATTTTGGCATCGCTATCAGGGAGCACTTTGTTTGCTATGTGCATGATTGTAGTATGCAAATGTACCAATCCAATTTGGTACATTAAAAACAGGACCACTGAAGTTGGAGCAGCGGGTGGTCATTATTTTCAACAGACTGCTTAAATGGTTTTTTTTTTTTTTTAATGGTGGGAATATATATATATATATATATATATATATATATATATATATATATATATATATATATATACGTACAGTCATCCCTTGCCACTTTGTGGTTAGAATTTTGCAATTTTACTCTATCACGTTTTTTTCAAACACGATAATTAATAAATCATGCTGTTTCGTGGTTAAATATGGCCTATTATTCACCCTTTTGCTGGGTTGCTCAGTTTCATTTTATTTCTACAATGAAAAAACATGCTGCTTTATGGACAGCATGTATTAATATGCATTTTGATTTGTTTTCTGCAACTATAAAAAGCCATTTGTGTGAACATTTTTGGCTTTCTGGAACAGATTAATTGAATTTGATATTATTTCTTCTGGGAAAAATGGATTCAGTTGGAGTACGTTTGGGATAGACTCTGACCTTGTGGAGCAAATTAATGACGCTAAGCAAGGTTCCACTGTGCTATTTACAGATTACGATGATCGACTCTGACTGGACATCAGTATAAGCAGTCTGGGCTTTCAAGAACCTTCAACAGAAAAAAGGCAGGAAAAAAACATCACCCACTTATCTGGAGGAGCAAAAAGGATGAGGTGTTGAGGAGGCCAAAGAGAAAAGTATCTAATTGGTAGGATAAGGACAAGAGGAGAGGTACGTACAATCCTGGTGCTTTTCTAATGCAATTTCAAGCTTCTCCTTGGTCTTCTGCATTACTCGTAGCTGCTCAGCGTAGTCTAGTGGTGGGATGCAGGATCATGACATGGGGCATCAACACGGACACACACAAGCAAACAAGATGACAGAGGAGAGGACAAACGTATGACAGGAGTGGGAGGAAAACAAAGGGGAAAACATGATTGAGAAATAATGACAAATAAAGCAGCAAATTGTTATTGAAGTACAGCGTTGTTGGATTTAGTTCTTCTGCTTCCACCTGGTGCTGCTAGGAAATTCTAATTGGATCCTTTCAGGAGCAGATGCCAACACATTACAAAAGGTGGTCCTTGTTTTACAATATTTGGTGATGACAAGCGCGACCAACAAGAAGAAACGTGAAAACCTCTGTGCTTGCCAACAAGGCTGCGTTTCGCCTTGGGATCCAATACAAATTCATTTCTAACCTTTATTTGGTGTTTTTCCCAGTGTTACGCCATAAAAGGATGGACACGTCATATCTCTGTATCTTACAAAATCAGCAATGGATGGAATACTTATTTTGAAATGGATAATGCACTGAAAGAAATGAATACAAACGATGAACGCATCCTCGGCATTGAGATTGAGTTTGTATCAACTGCTGAAAGGGACGGGTATTGTGTCATTTGGAGTTGTGCGTGTGCCAGTCAAGACTGAACGTCCTACCTGATAGCTTGGCCTCCAGCTTACGAATTTGAGCATTCCTCCTGAGGAGTTGTGCGGGCAGGTCATCCCTGGAGCTACTCCCATCAGATGCCTAGCAGGGACACACGCACACATGTTATGTTCCAACATTTCATACGGCACCCTTTTTGTCCCACATTCCAAAATCAAAATGTTGCGCTCGTTCAGGACATATAGGCTATCTATCTGGCCTTTTCTAAAATATTCCTACATTTTCCATATTCAAATGAACGAGCACTTTGCAGTCCCTTTCTATAGGCTACCCAATATAAAAAGGAGGGTAAAGTTTTCTAGCAATAAGCTGGTAAAAACATGAATCTTAGAAGGAACTTACAAAGTCATCTCCCGAGTCGGCCTCAATTGAGGTGATGGATTCTTTGCTGATGGTGCGGGGGATTCGAACACCGGTCCGTGGCACTGTGGCTGCCTCTTCTGCAATCTTTTTCTTTAGCTTGGCAAACATTTTTGTTCTCATAGAGTCTTCCTGAATAGCTTGTGGAGGATACGGGACACCATGCAGGTCATGGAATTCACTGCGCTTCGGTCCAGCCAAAAAGTGCCCTTGTGTAGCCCTCAAACCGACAACAGCGAAATAGTGTCATTCTGCAAAAGCTAGACACAAAGAGACATACGTTTCTTTGAAGTATGACCACAGGTGACACTTTTCTGCAAAGCGCAACTGTTGTGAAGTGCAACTGAAGTGCAGGATCCATTTTGAACAGACAAACATACAGAAAATATTTCCGGCCGCAAGGACAAGCCATGAAATTGATCAAATGGACATTCAAATTTGAGAATATTGTGATATTAACGTTTCCAAAAACTTGAATGTTTGGTTAATTGGTTTGTCATTGTACCCATTATGTCATTGTATGGACATATCAACTCGTATTTCGCTACGTGACAAAAATTCATTCATTCATTCATTCATTCATTCATTTTCTACCGCTTTTTCCTAACGAGGGTCGCGGGGGGTGCTGGGGCCTATCCCAACTGTCTTTGGGTGAGAACGTGACAAAAATAAAATTACAAAATAAAAAAAACTGAAACTATATTAGGAAAGCAGGAAGTGAACAAATGTAACAGTTACCGATTGTAAAAGTACCAGATGGAGGGGTAGGATTTAATAAGCTTTGCTTCTTCCTACTCCTTTTGGACATGTGGAACTGGGAACTGATTATGGGATGCACTCAATTGGAATCTGATGCATGTTCAAATGAAATGAAACCATTACCATAATTGGCCACTCCAAATTGTCCATAGGTATGGGTTTACCATACCCATGGTATGGGGTTACCCCACATCTGGACCGAAGTCAACTGGGATAGACTCTATCATACCCACATGACTGTAGGATAAGCGGCATAGAAGACGGATGGATGGATGATGTGAACCTCTCAACTACTCAGGAGCCGACAGGAAAGTGTTCCAAAAAGAAACTCACACAAACACCATAAAACACATGTGAGGGGAAAATGCTGCAAATTTAAAAAATGCTGCATACATACAGTAAATACTGCAGGATCAGAAATGAATGCAAAAGGCAATGATTCCAATGCCAAAAAGCACGCATGAGAGAGATGTTGCAAAACAGACCTGTGAGATGCTGTATCAATTCGAGACATATTTTTCTGTATTTTATAACATACTATTTTTTGCACCGAGTTTGTTCCCTCAGGCCTGGCTAACTTCCTGGAATCCTGGCAAATTTTTGTTTTCTTCCGTGAAGTTGCACAGCATTTCTCTGATCCACTTCTTTTAGGGTGGTGTACTGTTTGTGTGTCCTTTTGCTGCACTTATTTTTGATGAAACAGAGTTTTTCTGATTGCAATGTTTTCAATTTGCAGCGTGGTGGACTTTGCTGTGCCAGACGTATGATAGTTATGGCATGTCTAAAATCATTTCAATTGTCAATCAATAATTTACAAAAAAATCCAATAATGTCGGCTAATTTAAGCCCTAAAGCAATTAGCAAACATAAGAGAATACATCCTGTAGTGTGCCGGATGCTGTGCAGTGTCTCTCGTCCAATCGGGAATGTACGGTCATTTTCATCAAAATATGACAAATTCAAGCTTTTGGTCCGATTAATAGCTAGCCTCCATATTGCAACTCTGACCCCTGTCAGCCACCGTATATATACGCCTTGTGGTTTTAGCAGCAAATTGCATTATTTCACGGATGTTTTGTTCATGATCTTTTCTGTGCAACCAAATTTTTTTGAAGACATGGACGGTACGTGGATGTTATTCGAAACAAACTGAAGCGTTTTTTTTGCTTTGTGTTTCAATAAGCACGTCATACATGGCATTATAATGTCCACTCAGATATGTAAACATGTCAAGTGGCATATTTAGCTCCACTGTTACGGGTATATCTATATCTATATGTTATTTAGGAGTATGACACAAGGCTAGCCACCTAGCCTGGAAGAGCCACACGATAATCATAACAATGAAAGTTAACGTTAGCATTAGCAATTGTTAACTTTTTCCTACCTTATCAACTTCCACAAGAAAAAAATAGCTTGTGACGTTTTCTTGCGCTTTCTGCACTTGCCTTTGCCCGCTGTAATGCCCAATCCAACAATAATTCCTTTGCGACAATCAGTAAGAAGTCGCTGAGCTTGTTTGCTGTCAGGCTAGCCAGCCTCCCAGATGGTGAGATACACGTCATCGGCCAACACACATGACTGACGACGTCATGACGCACCTCGTCTTTGATTGGTTAGGAAACGTCAGGGGCGTGACAGCCGCGCCCACTCCGGATGAGCCGGAGGAGGCGAAGCTGCCAATTCTTGTATTGAACGAGTTTGCTTTTAAATTGTTGATCACGACTGTAATCTGGCTAAAACACAAAGATCAACAATTGTAATGCTTCATTTGTGAAGACAATTAATTAAAAACTGCAAAATAAGTAAACAAACGTAAAATCTACAACAGGTTTGACTTTTTGCCCCCAAGAAATGACATTCAGTGTTTGTAAACAATGTACAGTATTTCTCTTTCTCGTCAAGATAATACTCTTGGCAGGCAATTTGTGGCTTCCAAATGCTTCTGGGAATCAAATACTCTTAATACAAACGCATTTATAACCTCGAGAATGAATGTTGAAATATCCAAGACCTGCATGGAAATGTGTTCACTGAACGAGGATCGAACCAGCAACCATTAAGTCGGGAGCTGATCACTCTAGACATGAGCCATGCCGCTGTTCATAGAATAGGCAGAACGTTACATGTCATGTTAAATGTAAAACATATTTCCATCGAACAGGGACAGCAAAATTGTCCATTTATTGTCAATGTGAAAATGGTCAAGAGTTAAGAGTTATTTGACCAGAAATGAGCCAGATTAAAAAGTTCAGGATGAAAAATTGTGTAGAACGGTGCTCAGAATTCACAACATAAGTCTCATAAAAACCTGCAATTTATTTTGACGAATAAATCTTTATTGTAAAGCAAAACAACATGAATATTTTCCAAGGGTCATTTGACCTCCACACGCCGATTCCAGCTTACCGAGCTGTCAAATATTTCCACAAGACTTGAGAACGAAGGAGCTGCAAGTCTGTGAAGCGGGTGAGCGCATCAGGAAAAAAACAAAATTAAAATCAACACCCACCAGACAGCAGCTAAGGTAGCACTATTAAAACCGTGTTGGACTGTGTGTTTTTTATTTAATGATAGAATTATTCAGTAAAATTCCTGTCAGAATACTTCAATTTTACTTGAGAGTTGACGTTAGAGTTGGTTTGCGGAACATATCATGCTAAACGTGTACAACAGACTGTTGACATGTTCACATGGAGCAAACTCCCAGCCTGTAGGATTTGCAGATAAATGGCTTTCAATGTACAGAGGGGGATAAACAATAGTTGGCACTGTAAACAGTCTAAATTTACACTACAAAATTCATAAGGACTCACAAGTGCTGCCGCCACTCTCCTTAGTGTCTGTGCACTCAAACAGAATGTTGCGGGTTTTATTATCTTACAGGAAATAAGGTGTTGTCGTCCGGGGCGGAATGACCCTTTCAGAATCAGGCACTGCTCGAAACAGCTTTGGCTCTCTCGTGTTGGCATCTTTGAAGACCATAATGGAGGCAATGTTGCCGCAGCGATAGCAGTAGTTAGGAGCCGACCACACCGTGACCAGCTTCTCATCGAACATAAACTTGTAACCCTCATGGACCAGTTGATGCGCTCGGCAGATCAGCTTCAGGTTGTTGATGTGGACGAACTGCACGTTTTGGTGGGAGACACAAAAACAGGAACACGGGAGTAGAAACGACTTCATTGGATAGCTGCACTGTCACTCACAATCCAATCCAAATTTATTTTTTGGTTAAAAAATAAATAAATAAAAATCTCAATCTCATTCATAATAAATTGATACTAATGCAGTCATTTTGGGCTTCGAATTTTCAGTTTATCACAGTTTAAAAAATATATAGTCAATAATAAATCATGCTGTTTTGTGGTTGAATACGGCCTAATAATAATTTTAGGTGTAAATAAAGTATAATTTGACATATCTCTGGCCTAAATTAAGCATTTACATGAAGTAAAATACAAATATAAGGTATTCAGAGGATGCATTCAAAGTAATTATGATGAAATGTAGTATTGTACACTGGTCACTAGGTGTTCGTAATGCGACTTTAACACGGGCTACTGTTACTTAAGTCACTTTCGCCCCCCACTCAGCACATTTACAGCAACACACGAGGCATGGGTCTAAACACGAGGGTGTATGTCTTATTATAAGTCTACTACATCGGGTAATGGGAGAGTACAGGTGACTATACCAATGTTACTTCATGTCCACAAACTGTATTTAAAAGGTTAGAAACAGGTTGTCTATGATCAGACTACAAAAATATTCCATTTATAAATCAGGAATCCTACTTTGCGGGAATTCACTTATCGCTGTCAGGTCTAGAGTTAATTAACCGCCATAGCCGAAGGATTACTGTACAGGTCAAATATGGAGCCTACATGGACGGCCACTGATGCAAAGCCAACAATTTTTACATGTGTATATCTTTAGGCTTCACTGTGCGCTGAGATTTTGCACTATGTTCAGCAGTCCTTGAACACACCACAGACCTTTGGTAAAAAATAGCCATATTAACGACCGTGTACATTAATCACAATTTTTCACCATTCACCGGTCACTCTGGAATGTGCCACGATAATGGATAAATTCGTTAAAAGAAACAGGTCAATAATTATGACGTCCTCGAAAGCAGTGTTTACATTATATTTGGGTGGCGCCCCCACCCATTAGTCCTTTTAAAAGGCTCGGCATAATATTAGTCTACCCGAAATAGAAATAAAGACCACCTACCTCATTTGTGACTTTAGCACCAAAGAGCCAGCCTGCTCCTCTCGGACTGATGGCCCAAGTGTCGACATCTTCTGGGTCAGACCAAACCAAATCACAAAAGGCTCCTTTGTGGGGGATCTCTTGGTTTCGCTCAATGGTCCGAATTTGATCGAGGGTTTTAATGTCAGGAGAGAGTCCTCCGTGTACACACAAGATCTGTTCATCCATTAGCTGACACAAACAGACCACAGAAAAACAAGGCTTAATACATGAACATGGAAAACATATTTAGAAACACGTCACTGCTAGTAAGAAGGTGTGAGCTACAACACGTGACGCGCATGACAAGCAGCTGGGATCTTCTTTAAAGCCAGTCAGCCGTTCCATCAATGGAAGTGCAGTAATCCAGAACAGACCATTTGAAGTGAATTTCAGTGAAGAACCGTGATAAGAGTGAAGCCCCAAAAGTCAAAGCGCACAGTGGCGAGGGATTACTGGACTGTTCTTGCTCTTTTTTGGATGAAGAAATATCTGGTTGTGCTAAAAGAGCCATTATGGCAAGCTCCACGTCAATCTGCTTGTGGGGCAACATAGTTTTGCATTCAGGCCTTGATTTCAGTTCCATTCCTACATGATTTGTAGTTGTAAACATATCTAAACGTCACGGCCAACTACACAAACAGCGGCGGCTGCAATCTTGATGTGAGATCTCAGAGAACAATGACACCTACATGACTGACTTGACGAGCGAACCAGTGTATGATGCGGTCATACTTACAGCCGCCACTGTTAACATATCGAAGACTTTGGTGCAATAACGCCAGGCATTAGCGTTTCCATATTTGGTCTGGCACTCATCTACGGGAAAAAGAAGGACACTTGGCGGTGACTATTACACAGCGTTAACCACAACGTTTAAGGCTGGCTACAAACAGAGTACGTGAACTCACCATAAAAGCCATAAACCTGAGTAATCTGTCTGCTCTCATGGTTTCCACGTAGAAGTGTTATGCGATCCGGCCATTTGGCTTTCAGCACCAGAAGGTAGGTAAAAGTCTCCAAACTGTAATATCCTCGGTCAACAAAGTCCCCCTGGAGAAGGCAGAGACATTTGACCAACATTCAGCCAGAGACATTTGACCAACATTCAGCCAGAGACATTTGACCAACATTCAGCCAGAGACATTTGACCAACATTCAGCCAGAGACATTTGACCAACATTCAGCCAGAGACATTTGACCAACATTCAGCCAGAGACATTTGACCAACATTCAGCCAGAGACATTTGACCAACATTCAGCCAGAGACATTTGACCAACATTCAGCCAGAGATACACGGGATGTATTCCTCATCGCTAGTCAGAGCAGACAGCAACTTTATGTTTAATGTGCTCATAATGCACTACGGCATACTGTTCCACACCTATAAGATACATAGTTGAAATAAAATCATACCAACCATAAATATGTAATTTGTGTCTGGGACTTGGCCGCCAGTTCGGAAGAGTTCACAAAGATCATAAAACTGAAAGAAAAAAGTACAAATACTATTCAATACATCAACCTGAACATTATATACAAACATGTACAGTATATCTCCACGTTTGGCTGAAAATCAACAAGTAATCCAAAAACCTATAAAATTCATAACGGCTCCTGCTAGCTTTAGCCTCATTCTTAACTTTAGGGTTGCCAACCTCCTGAAAAATAAATAAGGGAGCCCATCATCCAAGCGCCTGTTTTCCTTTAATATGCAGGCCTCGTTATGCAAATAAAACACGGTCATGTTTTGGAGGGATTTTTTTAGAAGGTCTTATAGCCTAAGTAGGTGAGTCCCGCCACGTCACTTGTTAGCGGCCTCATCCTAGTTTAGAAAGCACCGAAAAGGGAAAGACGTGTGTTCGTGTTCCACATAAGGATTGTGGATGATGGCCAAAATGGCCTCCAAAAGTGCAGTTTCCTTTAAAAACAGGCACCATTTCTGATGTCTAAAATACTAACAGTGGAAGACTAGAAGCAAAAATTATTTGGTGATCTATGCAACATCTTTGATGCTCAAGGTGATAAGGAACAAATTGTGTTCCTTTCATTTTGAAATATGGCTTGATTTAACATCATCTAGACTTGAGCTAACACAGGAAGTGATGCGAGTAGTTCAGAGTGGCGTTTGAGCTTGGCGTGTGTTACGGTCGCAACAGTCGCCTGCGTTAAAGATTATTGTGCCTGCTGTTAGATCATTCAAATCTGCAGCAATCAAAGTCTGATGCTTGTGTGTCTCACCCAACATGTCAGTAACATTACTAACACCGAGTGACCCGTGTAGAATACTACATATGAATACTATATATCAGAACATGATCTTTGAATGCCTTATATTTGGAATTGACTTCATTCAGCCATGTTTGAGTTTCAACATTTGAGATTTCACCTGTCCGTGTATGTCGCCGCATACTGTTACAGGAGTAGAAACAGGCTGAACATTAGATTCCTCCAGCAGAAGGTCACACACGTAGTCACATAACCTCTGTGGGGGAAAAACGGTATAGGTTCACAAAATGTTTACTAACAAAGCATGAAACACAGCTTCCCAGTGGTGTACAGCCATGTCCTTATGAAGCGATACAGCTATGGCAAGGACAAACTCAATTCATTCATCAGCAGGGCAGAGTTTTTATTCCGATGCCACAGCACTGGTCAGCTACCATGAAAACTCCTGCATATACTCTGCAAATAATCTGGAAGTTTTAGGGCTCAGCACTGACCCCTGGGGTACCATGTAGGAATGCGCAAAACAGTCTATCCACCTTTTGAGAGTGATGCCCCTGAGGTCTGGTGCTCCTGGTGACCTAGATAACTTCTCGTTGGTGCAGTGAATCTCTCCTGCAGTTGTTTGTGTGTGTTTGCCATTTGCAGCCTCTTTATTTTGCATTTCTCTTCCATCCTGCAGCGTTTATGTGGCTGCAGCATTTTCAGTTTTAATTTCTGCAGGTTTGCCCCTGTAAGCCACCATACGTTGATAGGAAACTTACTATTTTTAATGGGCGTTCCCAATATTGATCAACTTCCAACACTTCCAACGTTTTAGAAATGATAGGTTGAAATGGCTGCTACAAATCCAGAATGGAAGCATATGTCCTTACACTTCGCCTGTTGAGATTTAGCACAGCAGTGTGTCGCGTATCAGCCATGCAGTGCACATATTATGACGAATAACGATAGCCGTCCACATGAAAATTCACCAATCGCACCCATCGGTGTGCACATTTTACGTCATTTTGATGTTACAAATTGTTGCAAACGAAGACAGATCATGGTGACTGGGTGTTAGTCGTACTAGGAACACTGTTAACTACGTTCACTTCCTGGCCGCAGAGACGAAGCGGGTGTGCTAAATGTTACTTGTTAGCTGAAGCTAGCAGCCCGTATTTAAACATGTAGCCACGGTTTAGGTAAAATAGTACAGCTAGATTAACTAAAGGAGTTTACGTGAGACACAGATTACCTTTAGGTCATTTTCTGGAAGGTACTTGCACTGTTTGGCGATCTCCGCATATTTATCCAAATCTAGAGGCGCCATTGTAGCTAGCTAGTTGTCTTGCGCAACTTCCGGTAAAGCTTGGAGGGTCGTTCCGTCTGGGAGGTTTGAATCGCTCTACTGCCCTCTACCGTCTGTACACAGCATTACACTTACAAGGACATGCTGATGTAGTTTCCTATTTTGGACACTAGAGTGAACTATTAATCCATCCATCTATTGTCTACTGGGGCGGGTGGTATTGCACACTTTGATATCTATGTGATACCAGGCAAATACACGGCCAGTATTGCCAATAGTGATGCTTTCAAAAAAACATGCTTATATGCTTATATTTCGAATGTTGCAAATGTAATATTGTATTATACATTTTTATATGAAAAAAGCAATAATTAGCCTTCCCGGTAAATTGAGCATGTTAGCTTGCTAACCTTCACATACTATAATTTTTTGCTATTTTCATTGGTAAACACATATATAAACACTTAGCACTATCATGCTAGTTGTTAGCATAAACACTTAAACATAAACATGTTCAAGTGTAACCCAAGTGAAATTGATAATATAATTTATTTATATATATTTGTATACGATATATATATTTTTAATAATACCCTTTCATATAATTATAAGTGCATATGTTTATATAAAGTATAAATAAAATGTTTTAATATACAACACCCAGCAAACAGGTGATTTCAATCATGAGGGTTGACTCCTGTGATTCTGTGCACCCAATCAGGATATCACCCTTTGATCACATGACACACAATGACCTATAAATAGCTAACAGGAAGCCACATGGAGAAACACTTGCTGCACAGGTAGGCTTGCAAACGTATTTCAAAGCAACAATATGTTTGGACACTGCTGCATCTAAATGCGAGAGGCACCAACCAGCACTGCTGCCACCGGGCGCACTACCTAGGAGCATTTCATAGATTATGGATTGAACGGAACTGGTAAGTGTGGCTAAAATTAGCTTCACTTAGCTTAGCCACCCAGCCTCATTGTGTAGGCTGGTTAGCATGAACAGAACAGCATGAACTTTATGCAATTGAGTATTGTGTGCACACACATCCTTACCAATAACACAGATCCTGTGTTGATCTGGTTAATTGATGTGGCCCTAGAGGCCAAGAGCCAGGACCAGGCTTGGACTCCATGTGGATGAACTGACAACCTACCTGCTCCTTCAGGGCTGGTAGGAGGTTGATTGCACTGCAGCCAATCTGAACTGTTCCCCAATGTTTTCCCTTCTTTTTGGTCACTACCTCTCATACCAAGTCCTCATTATTGGGTCACCAAGACGAAGAAGATGGACTAATTATCAGCTGAATATCAGCGGAACCATTGAATCTCACACGTTTCATACTCGTATATTCTTGTAAATAGCACCCACTGAATGGCCATTCAATCGGGTACAACCTTGAGCACTTGAACTTTGAACCGTAATTGTCACTGTATACCTTGTATTTTCTTTCTTTCTTGTTATATTGTTTTGGGGTTTATGATATGGAATACACTGCCTAAGCAAACTCGTATTGTGTCTCTGGGCCATTTTTCCTCTCCCTGAGTCGTACCTAACGCTTCTGATCATAGTCGGATATTTTCCCAACAGGCAACTAATTACTGCTAACTACAACAAATTAAACACCGGTTACATGTCAGGTCTTTTTTTGTCCTTGTATTTTGCAAACTGTTATTCACTCATCTTGGTGCATTTTTGCATTTCTTACTCAATCCGATTTCATAAGCGGCATAGAAAATGGATGGATAGATGAATGGATTGTTTTCTACATGCGGGACTATGGATTATACTCACTGATACAAATACAAAATTTACTTTACAATTAAAGTAATTCATTCTTATAAATAAATTTGTCCAACCTGTTAATGGGTAAGCCACACTGTATTGTATATGTACATATATTACATATCTATGTAAATGCATCAGTATATTATGTTCATCACACCTTATACTTATTATTTCTTATTAAAATGTGTACATTTGGTCATGCCACCTCATTGTGGAGCTGTATTTTCTTAGGCTCTATTATGTAGCCTGTATTCTGTCAACATGTCATTCTGCACATGTTGTTTACGCACTTCAGGATAGATGCCAAACTACTTCCGTTACCGTGTATAAGTACTTTTGTACGTAAAATGCCAATACGTATGGATGTAGTCTCATCTAGTATACTATTTAACACCGCAATTGTTCTCGTTTGCTGCTTGACTGTTATGCTGTCAAGACAAACACTCTTTGCCCTCTACGAATGATTGTTGTGCCGTTTGTCCAATCAGCTTACACAAGGTGGGACTTAAACGCGCTTCTTGAGTTCCTATTGGCTTGCGTCCCGTCAGGTGGGACGGGAGACATGGTAGGTTGCAGAGTGTGGTTCATGAAGCGCCGCCGGAAGACATCGATGGTGGAGTACGCATCCATTCAGGGAAAGGTCTGACAGAGACCGATACTGGGGCTTACATGGAGAGCTGAGACTGAATATGAGATTAACGTCTTTAATGATGTACATATCGTCGGTTGTGGTATTGATTTTATATGCATATATTGGATTTTCTATCGCCGCACCTCGCATCAGCCTCTACGATGCGTCGCCTATCTCCAGGAAGCCAGACTCAGCCTCCGACACATGGGAAACCCTCCATACCGACATGCCTCGTCGTTTACCGGACAGCAGGTTCGCTTTGACGCCGTCGTCTGCCATTGTTCCAGCTAGTCATACCCCCCAAACCTCCGCACACCATCCCGCAACGAAGCCGATCGCCAGCCATCCCGACTCTGGGATCATTTCAACCGCCCGGGAAATGTCCATGTCAAGGAGCCCCCAGAAAAGAGCCGCCGATCCATCACTCTATGCGCCGGACAAGATTCTCCAGACGATGATGACCATGGTTTCGCCACGTACGGCCAACGACGCGGACAGCATCGACACATCTGTGACATCTGTAGAGAACGACCAAGGTGAGTGCCGTCGAATGAAACGCAAGTGAAAGTGAAACGTGGTGTTTTTACGTATTCAAACCGTACTGGTACGCATGGCGGCGTGTGGCATGCGTGTCTTCATTTGACGCAGAGAGGGAGCACATGAAGCAACGTTGCAACAATAGACAGACCCCTCACTTCATGCCTGCCCCTCAAATCATCCCAAAAACCAATAGCATGAGGCCTCTTGCAGAAGAATGAGTATGCGCCACATATTACAGCCTATTGGATGGGGTGGGGTGGGGGGGGGGGGCATGGGGTTGATCCTGTTGTTCAGTGCAGCAACACAGCATCCACACGGTCCCTATCATCATTTTGTGTCAGACCAAGCAGGGCTTGTTTTGACAGTAAATGCCATTCAGATGCACGAATGCATGCCTCACCCCCCCCCCCCCCCCCACAGTCTTTATGAATATTGAATATAGAAGAAGACCACCCAAACAAAATGGCCAGGCAGCCCAAGCCATGAATGAGCAATGACACTGGCGCCCCTCCTCTTACACATGCAAGCATCCAAAGGGATGTTCATTGAGCCCCCGCCACGGCGGCAGCAGTGGAGATATTTGGCTAATCTGAATCTCAGAAGCTCTCCGATGGTATTTTTCTTGACTTGGTCTGGATGTGTGTTTGTCTTGGTCCAACATTGTTCCTGGTTTTTACTTCTTGCAGAAATGAGCTGCGGTATTGTGTATATAACATGCATATAACTGCAGTTCAATGTTGTTTTTACTGCGACTTCAATTATGTTGTGATAAAAGGAGTATTACAAATGAAGAGAATGTTTTCAGCGCTACAATTGTAAATGTCTGGATCTGCTATTTCATTCTGTGTCACGTCGTGCTATTTTCAAGTACATTCCAGTATTGGCCAGTATTGCTAATACGGATATTGACGCTTTTTGCTTTAAAATCTTTCAATGATTCTTTTCATAGTCTGACGCTTTGTTGTTGGGATTAGTCGGTTAGACGTGCCTGTCTAAAAACCTTTATCAGCTGAACATGAAGATTTACGGGTGTTGTTGTCAGATCGTCATTTCCTGGGTTGGTCAACGAAAACCAAAACAAAAACATGTTTCCAGGGCACCATGTAAGTGTGCGCTGATTTGAAAGATAATTCCCATCGGTGTCCATCTAATATCTCACACATCATAAATTGTAACATCAAAGAGAGTTGCCTCATCATTTTTTCTATCAGAGGTTTAAAAAAAATACATGAATCACATTGTTACCTGGTTAAATGCATCTTATTATTAGTACCAAAATAGGCATATTTGAGCAAATGTGACGTAGTTTTGGCCTAAAATAAGCATTTTCAAGCATGAACATGGGTGAAGTAAAATACGGCATGCAGTGCTATAAGTGAAAGACCATTTACAAATACAGTAAATTCATTATTCATTTCAAAGATCCGACTCTGAGATCAGTATTGTCTGTGAAATGCCCATCACTAGATCTTAGGAGTGGCACAGCCGATTCGTTCGCGTTGGACTCATCACGAGTGCAGCAGGAGTGAGAGAGGAGAAAATCCTCGGCCGACAACTTGTGGCGCAGACCAAAAATTTGAGCAGAAAAGCTAATTCACCAGTGATTTCAGTAATCTGTCTTCAACGTGATCCGAATGGTTGACAAATGTGCAAAAGGATTACGGTTGAAAAAAATTGCCCGTTTATTGTCTATTGGAAAAAATTCAGTGTAATTATTGGGATTTTTGTAAAATCTGGGAAGTTATTGAAAAAAACTGAAATGATAGTGCCCGTCCCGAGTGATCTGAATGATTTGATGTTTGTCCTTGAGGGCATTCACACAATAATCCCTAACTACTGTTGTGGCCGTAACCCACGCCAAGCTAAAACTCAACTCTGAACCCCCCTTGTCAAGTCTTGTCCATCCCCTCTCAGACCCCCTAGTACCAAAACACATTTACAGCAACACACATGAACACAATTCTTATTTACGTGTTCTTTTCTCTTATAATGTCTAGTCTATTGGGTAACAGGAGTGTAAAGGTGACCGTATGACCGTTATTTCATGTCTACACGTCTCTAATAATGTTGGTCTTGAACAGGTTTTCTATGCTCTACAAAAACAAATCCTACTTTGCAGTCTAGTCTGAAACCAAAAGGACTTGCGATGAATTACTGTATATGTCTTTTATTGTAAAAAATAATGATGTTTTGTCTGGATCTGGGGACTTAAAGGTTATTTTTGGTTGTGGACTGGGAGGATGCATAAGGAAGTCTGGAGGGTGAGGAAGAGGAGTTTCTTGAGGTATTGGGGGGGGGGTCAATTCTAAACGGGATGGGAAGCCAGTGAAGAGATTTCAGAAGACAGAAGAGGTGAAGCATTGTTTATTGAATTAGGCACCTCAATTCTTTTTATTGCATTTTTAACTGGAAGTAGTGCCAGATAGCAATATCAACAAACTGCCGTAGTGGGGTGAAAATCCTTTATCGTCTATTCTCCTTATGTAAATATGCAAGCAATGGCTCGTTTATGTCGACAACTGTGGACAACCTTGGACTTCAACGGGTTGCACTATGTTATTGTTCTATTGTAAAGGTAAGTCATGATAATATCATGCGTCATCTGGGAGAAGGCGTTCCCCTGCCTGATAAGGAGTCTTGCAGACATGAGCCCTATTAAGCATTGGCTCTCCAGCGGGCGTCTTAAGTGTTTTAGAAAATGTGACAATGTGGTTGGATGCCTTGATTAAAAAAAGACAGTAAAAGGTTGGGTTTTGGTTTTTTATGGTAAAAGGGGGTCGGCAAGTACGTGCTTGAGAGGAATTTTGCGACTTGTTCTGAATAGCCTGCCCCTTTTGAATAACAGTCATGCTGTCACAACACGTTGAGGCAGCCAAACAGATGAAGTAGATAGGAGAGACATGCGCCCAGCCCCCGTGCTCTTTCCACTGTAAACACGTTTTAAAGTTTGCTGTTAAAAATGCTGCAAATATATTCCCACACGATTGATTCAAAGTGATCTAAAGTAAAAGTATCATAAAAGTATCATGTGCTTCATTACTTAGGCATGATCAGCGTTGCTAGTAGTTCCTCTGTGCTTGAGTATTGGCTTGCGTAACCACATGCCTGTATTAGTTACATAAAAGGACTGTAATAGCATCTCAATGGGAGTCGGAGGTGGACGTTCACGTGTTCATTTCAGCCCAAGTGTTAGTTTTATTTGAGAGAAAACACTCGCTGTGTGGTGTGGGTCTTTGCACTAGCAACCCAGCACGAGTTAGAGATATACTGTGAGGTCTGCAGTCAACACTCACCACACCTAATCTGAGATCAGATAAATAATAGATATCTGCTGAGTGCTTGTCAGGGTCACATACAGTATGTGTCACCATATCCTCGGGCTTCCCAACTGCACCATTGGGAGCCAAATATTCCAGTTCCAGTAGGAATACAAATCTTTCTATGCTACGTATAATTTTCCAAAAATCTAAATTCTGCAATAGAATACCGTACATTCATGGTTAAAGAAGAACTTCCGCACCATCCTTTATTATGAGGAAAAACCTGTAGAAAGTCTTTCAGCATGCAGTGTGCAAGGCCGAGGTGCGACCACCCAGACTATTGCTACTGTGCTACACAGTACTCTCCCTCCTGGCCCCCGCTGGCCTGGGCTCACATTCTTATTGGGCAATTTTGCGTATAATAAAAGCAGTACTGCACAAAAAAATGCAAACGCTGAAAAGTCATGTATACTTTTTTGGAAAGGAATACATATGCTGACAAAGCTGGTAAGTGACCATTGTTTGCAATTTGAAAACATTTTGAATGTTAATGTATTAAGTCTATAAAAATGCCAGCCGATTATCAATTATCCACGTTTTTTTGCCATTTGCTGGCGGTCCCGGATCCATGTAACCCACTGTGAAAAGTGGGTACTTACGATCCTACAAATTAGTCCACAAAGTCAGAATAGAGACGCTGTGCCATTTAATTACTGTGATCGCTCCTCTGCATGCAGAAAGAACATATGAATCTGTCATACCCAATGCCAACCAAAGGCGGATACGCAACACCCACATAGGGAGCATAAATCCAGGTAACAAAGTCAAGATCGGGCAAGAACGCTTCAGGCGAAAAACGAATACACATAAGCAAATGACAATGAGCAGAAGTAGTACATGTGGTGACATTGCGGAAGCTTCTGGAAACTTTGCCACAGCAAATGTGTGCTTGAATCCATTAACTATTTTGGTTATGCAGGTTATGACTAGCGATAGGATTTTTCTTGGGCCTTGGTCGATTGGTTGGGGTCATCTTGAAGTCCAGAAGCGACTGATGAGAGAAATATGAAAAAAAACATGTAAATGATTGATAGACTCACGTTTCCTATGAGTACTACACAACAAGACAAGGTGCTAGACTGGAGAATGCAGTTCAGATTGGGTTTAGGGTGACAACAATGGCCGTATTTGGCATAGCTATCGGGATTGGGGCCCGGATTAGTGTTTGGTACTTGGGAACATTTAATCCCAGACTGGGTTTCTTCACTATTACATGACAAGGGACTAGTCTAGAGAATGTGGCCAGGATTAGATTTAGGGTACTAGTCTGACGCTGAGGGATAGACCCTGGACTCATTTCCGATCCCAACATCTCTTCTACAAAAAACAAAGTCGTTTTTGGAGAATGCGGGCGTTGATCCGGCTACCTCACTCATGCTAAGCGAGCGCTCTACCATTTGAGCTAATTCCTCTCCTGTTGCAGTTTTGGCAGAGAAGGTCCAGTCTCAGAACTATTTTGGTTCCTTTGCTGGAGTACGTCAAAGCGACACGGTCTCTGCCTTTCTGAGTGCAGCCGTAGTGCGGTCCCTGGTGGTCTAATGGATAGGATTCGGGGCTCTCACCGCTGTGGCCCCAGGTTTGATTCCCGGTCAGGGAACAGCCTTTTGGACAGGTTATGACTGGAGATAGGGTTTGTCTTGAGCCTTTGTCGAATGGTTGGGGTCATCTTGAAGCGCTGTCTGCAAACTACTGTCACCCTGAAGCGACTGACGACAGAAATACGAATAAAACACATCAATAAACGATAGACTGGAGTTTCTGGTAACACAACAAGAGAAGGTGCTCGACAGGAGAATGCAGTTAGGACTAGTTTTAGGGTGATACCTATGGCTGTATTTGGCATACATTTATTGTTCCCTATTTGGGAACAATAAATCCCAGACTGGGTTTCTTCCGAATTACATGATAAGAGACTAGTCTCGAGAATGCTGCCAGGATTAGGTTTGGGGTATTTGTCTGACGCTGAGGGACAGATCCTGGACTCGTTTCCGATCTCAACATCTCTTCTACAAAAAGCAAAGAACTCCTTGGAGAATGCGGGCATCGATCCCGCTACCTCTCACATGCGAAGCAAGCGCTCTACCATTTGAGCTAATTCCCCTCCTGTTGCAATGTTGGCAGAGAAGGTCCAGTCTCAGAACTATTTTGGGTCTTTTGCTTGAGACGGAGGCTCTTCTCATCTGCCGCAGGAAGTGCAGTCGCTTCTGTGCTGATGATCTCCTTTGTTTTGTCAACATTCAGGACCCGGTTGTTCGCCTTGCACCAATCCACAAGGTGTTTCACTTCTCCCTGTAAGCCAGTTTGTTGTTCGTTGTTGTCCTGAATGAGGCCCACAACTGTTGTACCGTCCACATACTTCAGGATATGGTTGCTGCTGTATCTGGGGCGACAGTCACTGGTCATCAGGGTAAACAACAGGGGGCTAAGAACACATCCCTGGGGTGAGCCGGTCGGTGTTCAGGGAGATGACACCGGATGTGTTGTTGCCCACTCTGACAAACTGGGTTGTATCTGTGAGGAAGTCAAGCAGCCAGTTGCACAGGGAGGTCCTGAGGTCCAGCGGCTCCAACTTGCTTATGTAATGATGCGGGTAAGTGATGATCTTGAAAAACCTGTCCATGGTCAGTAAATACATAACACTGGCCTCGTTGACTGCAAACAATCCAGAATGTCCAAGACAAGTCCATACTTCACATCCCAACAGGTGATCAACAAATGTGGGCACATAGAAAAAGCAAGAACGTCACCTGCATCATAGAGGCAACTGGAACAGGTGTTGCCTCTTTTGACAACATGGATCCACTGTAAGTTCAGTACATTAACTCATTCAATCGCAGCCATTTTAGATGATTTTGACTGATCTTTCAAGGCACACAGAATATTGTGTCCCATGGCTACATAAACATGGAACCTACCAAAAGAAAGATTAGACTCGTTTATATCACAAAAAGCTACCTTTTTTTGTTCTTTGGTAATCAACAGCGGAACATAAGTAAGTTTCAGGAAAATATCATTTTGTAACAAAAAATGGAGAAAACAGCTTTTTGTGAAAAAATATATTTCAAGCATAACTTTCACTTTGATTGTGTTTGTGGCAGCTCAAATATCTGAACAACTATACCGCAATATAAACAACACATTTTTGTAACATCAAAATACCAATTGATTTTACAACTATAACACCATGAACTATTTGGAACTCCGCTATGTGCGTTTTTGCCTGTGTGTGGGTGCTTGTGCATGCACCTTCAGTGGATACTATGCTCCTCCATGCTCTTCTGTGTCATCATGAGCGCCACGATAAGTGTTGCCGAGCTCTTATCACACGCACCTCTGCCACTTCGCGGCCGTTTTTATGACTTGATCTTGCTCTACAGTGGTGCTAAGTTGCGTCATCACCGCTTTTTGCAGACAAACACATGTTTGAGTTTTAAAAAAAAATGTATAAATACTGTACATCTTTGGTATTGAGTGAGATAAGTTAGGGTTAGGGTTATCGCCGTAAGATTGTTGTGACTACAATATTTGACCAATAGGAGACCTTTGACCTTAGGATACATTGTCACCAATACGCCTGATGTAGTACATTACTGGTGAGGCCAGCAGAGAAGGCCTTGCTGGCCCTGACTGCACACTAGTGGTATTTACTGTATATATTGTAGGTTTGACCCGATGTAACATGTTTTGACCTACCTTATACTATACGCATATATAGGTATACGTATATATGTGTGTATATATATGTGGCTTGAGTTACCGATACCAATCTGATACGCTATCAGCCAAATCATTCTAACTTATTTAGTAATATGGGATGTTGGAAAAGGCTTGATCCAATGGTGTTACTCAAACAGAGTCAACACTAGTCAGCCAAGGCAGGTATGAGAAAGACTCACACTTTGACTATGTTTCAGACTGCGTTGGTTATTTGGAGGACCGGAGGTGTGCCTTTCACCCTTGCCAGGATTCTCATGCTGTTTTTTGTAGCGCTACTTTGGATTTTCATGCTGTCACATGGCTGACAACACTCTTGGTCCTTTGCTAGCAAATGCTGTTGTGATCACGTGGTATTCGCATGATTGATCCGTGTGCTGGATTGCTGCGACATGGGCTGCAATCGGCTGTTTTCTTATTTGATTAACCTGAAGCTTTTTGTTTTGATTCATTGAGATGAATAGTACAATTTATACATGTACATTCCGGGTTTCTTATTAAGACATTCTTCATTTAAGAAAACCGTAAAATTTCAATGTCTTTATTTCATGTGGTCTGATGTTTAAATTCCTCCTGCAAAAAGTGACACTAGCACATATAGCAGATTGTATGACACCCTTACAGATAAAATAAGACAAATGATTCCGAGTGGACTGTTAAAATGATAGGCATAAAAATGTGTGTGTATGAAATAATTAATTTCTCATATATAAACCTCATTGTGGCCTACGACTCAAAAGGTTTCCCTACTCCAGTTACTGGTTCCAGATCCTACCTGACCAAATCGATGTGAAGCATACTCGCGTTAGTATGTTGGTCTGCTACATAAAACACAAACGTAGAAATGTCCATCACTGTTTTCAAAGTCAATGCTGATGTGTGTGTGTGTGTGAATATCTTGTTTTTCCTAAAACACCAACAAAAGAAGTCCGCTTTTATGGCTAACAAAGGACTTAAAGCACCATTTAAGCCTTTGTCTTAACTACCATTTTCTCCTGTTGTCCACCCAGACGGCTTCTGTAACTGCAGCACTGCAGGAGAGGGGATTTTGTATCCAGATGAGTGTAACCGCAGCACCGGCCAGTGCTCGTGTCTGGACGGCTACAGTGGTCTACAGTGTGAAGACTGCGAGGAGGGCTACTTCACCAACGGTACCAGTGGCTGCCTACCCTGCGCCTGTGACTCCTTTGGTGCAGTTAGCCACCTGTGTGACAGGTACTGTTGTGTCCTGCTCCGATGCTTTATTTACTTCTCACTTGTCAAAATAGATGCTGGCACACTAATAGAAATGCAAAACAATACTATTTTATACTCATTTATAACTACCCGCACGCCATGCTGGAAAGCCCCTGTGCACACTCCTCCAAGAGGAAGTTAGCATGCATGCAGTTTATAAATGAGCATAAAATAGTATGGTTTTTCATGTTATTAGTATCATTGCATGCGATTATGCCATTCGTGGGTGAATACTGGGGATCTACCGTACTTGTGTAGCAGTAGTCCACAAGTCTACTTGGGAGTGTGACCAAGTGGAGCGAGTGTGCCTTGAGTCGGGCTGTGGGTGGAATACATTCAAACAGACCATTTTGAAAATCCAAGAAAATACAGCTGGAAAGGTGCAGATTCTGGAAGATCTAGAAAGCTTTCTGTGCAGGTTATTATGTGTAGCTGCTCTGTAGGAGTCTACAATCCAATACAAAGGGCCGGAAAATGAACGTAGTAGGTCCCATTATTGTGTAAACCGTAAACAGCAACCCAAGGGAACAGCAAGATAGTTGTGTCTTAACTACATCAAGCATGGTGGCTGGAGCATCATGGCGTAAGGCTGCATGAATGCTGTGGGCGCCTGGGCAACCCAGTCTGCCAAATGTAGGTGTTGGAATGCCATTTCTGTGATGGGGAAGGAGCCAGAACTTGTGCAAATGGTTGAGAAGTTCCAACGAGACATGCAAAACAACAGGTAGGCTCTTTTGTACCTTTATGTAAATGACCCTACGGAAGCAACGTTCTTGTTTGGGCTGTAAACATGCCACTCAGTGAGCTCACAGTCAGAAGTAATAGATGTTAGTCATACGGTAATCCTGCACTACTTTGCGCTTAAAATTTGCCAATTTGTCAAAAATATATGAATTAATCAATCATGCTATTTGTGCTCAGCTCATCTGCCCGAGTACCGGAGCACATTTACAGCAACACACACGATGGTCTTAGTCTTATTATAGATAGACTTATTTTCTCTATGGTAGCTATAGGGGTGTTATTTCATGTCATAGAGCTCTAACAATGTTAACAGGCTTCAGAGTAATCAAGTAAGAAAATAATAATTAGTTTCAGCTCTCATAACAATAGCATAATGAAAGGTTAACATTACGTATTAATGTTACATGGAAACAGTAGTGAGTATGCAAACAGTGTAGACCTTTCATACGTGGCCAATGAAATGATTTGCTCAAAGTAGTCATAAAGTTGGCGCCGCATCGTTGCAGCATATCGTTCCTGTTTCCGGGCATAGTCAGGGAAAAGGGTCTCAAGAATTAAAAGTTTGTGGACATTTGGTGGAAAAGGGGCTTTAGACCGTCTGAGCCTGGCCACTGCTAACGCAGAGCAGGGGACCCCTGATGGAGCTAATTATTGGGAGTACACTAATTAGCCATGCTGCTGCTCTCATTAAGTAATGTGAGCCTTCATTCTTTTCACCGCTCAGGGACCACTGCAGTGTTGGCATCGGAAACAAAAGACACTCGATGAGCTCGCCTAAATTCATCCTGCCAATCCGAGGCTGTTTTGACAAGATGTCCTGAATTACTACTTGTTGGATTATGTGAAGCAGTAGACCAAAAGACTAATGCGTACTCGCGCTAGGCCACTTGTACCAGCATGCTTCCCCTCTTTTGGCAGGATTTCATGCGAGTCATAAAATGACTCATGCAACTGGTCCATGCGGATGATAACCAACAGCATTCATAATAGAAATAAAGTACAAAGACTCAAGTCCAACCCACCGGCGGCCCACATGCATGTGTCATTTCATTCATTCATTGGGATCACTGATGATCACAAGTGACCAACTTTCCACATAAAACATCAGAATGACTCAAAAAAGACTGAAATGGTCCACTTAGTCAGAGAAAAGAACTTGACATTTAATTCATGCAAATAATTCATAGCAGCTCTCCAAATAAAGCTGGATGTAAGATGACGCTGTAAGATGTTTTGTATGGGGTATGGTGTATTTGGGATTGTTGTGCTGTTGGACACCTGATGGCATCCAGGTTGCAGCTGCGTAGCTGTTGATTTGAAGTGAAAGTGAAACATTTGGAGGTGAGTTAATCCACTTCGCACAGCGCATCAGTACTACCGGCAGCACAACAGCCAGGGAGCCGTGTGTCAAAAGAGACGTTTTGATGGGCAAATGGATTACTCGGGGTTTCTTGCCATTGCCATTCTTGCCACCACCAACAGGATGAAGGGCTGGGGGCTGCAGGATGAAGAGCTTTAACCAACTGCAACGTTGTAATTGTGCTGTATATGCCCCAATGGAACTCTTTACATTCATTGATGTTTTGCTGTTTATTATCGTGCAGATTTTTTCATTGGACATGGAACAAACCTAAATTCTTCATGTACTATAATTCTACTTCCCTTTGTTAAAGACGGTGCTGCGCCAGACTGCGCTGCTCACAAAATTTGCAAAGTGCGCTGGCCCCGTCGCGCCTGTGCTTGGTCTATGAAATGCGAGTCTAAGTCCGAGTATCCCATCCATTCTCCAGGTCCTGTCAGATGGGCCCTTCTGCTTTGTTTGCAACTTCTGTCACCAAGCAGAGAAATAGTTGCTGTAACAAAGAGTGACGCAGCAGGAATGTCAAAAGCAGCAGCAAGCCAGATTAGTTTTGTCAGCACTGGACTGGTCCCATGCCTGCGTGTGGCTTTTAGTTACCGTCAAGCAGGTGTTTGAAAATCAAATATTGCAACAAACGGGAGCATGAAACTCAGCTGCAACACTGACCGGATGCAACAAGCTGTGGCAGCTCGGGAGGGACACTTAAGACATAACACAGCTTCGTGTGCATTACAAGATGGACCACAGCCCGCGACGGTGTGAATGCGCACCGTTTTGCGCTGTTTCGTTTCAAATTCATACCGCCGATCAAAAGCCTCAGTAAGCATTGCCTGTCAGAAGGAAGGCTGTGCTGCACATCCACACTGAAACTGTGGCATTTGCCTTTGTGCCTTCATTCATATTCACGTCTGCTTGCTAACTGCTTGCACTTCGTGTAGCCCTGCCGCCCGCCACTAAGAGGCTTCATAGTTGAGAGGATGCTCGCTCTTTTGTGTTCATTTCATGTATGAATCAATATGAGTCAATGCACACAGACACATGCAGAGTGAACCCTCTTCTCATCCACTGTACACTTTTTCCACTTTTTTTCAGACCTATGAATGGAGTATTCTCATGTTAAGCCATGCCAAAGTTTCAGATAACGAGGTTTGCGCATTTGGAAGTGAGCCCTGGAAGAAGTTTGGGAGGACTGAAAACGCTCGGTTTCAGAGGGCGTTGTAAAACTGTTCTTTTGTTATGTTGTGTGGGTATCGTATACACAGTACATGCACAACACTACTATTTTATAGTCATGTGTAACCCACAAGGTATGCTGGGAAGCCCACACGCATACTTCCCCAACTGGGAGTTTGCCAGCATGCCTTGTGGGTTATATATTTGTACAGTATATTTGTATGCAATAACACTCAAAGTGATGGTACTGTTTGTGTTCCATGTCACTGTGCAAGTATTTTGCTAAATAACATTGTAGAAAATATTTCCAGTTGCGTATAAATTCAACCATAAGAAGAGCTTTTACAATACGTATGTATGGCATTGAAGGTACTTCAGTGTTTGAGCAGTCACAGGCATATTGCTAAACTACTTGTCTTTCCTCACACTACGTTCTTCCTCGGTGGGATTACAAGCTTTTCAAAGTCAGGTGACATCTGTAATTGGATCCTTGTTCACTGTACTTAAGAGCCCTAATAAGATTATCTCCTCTTGTTGGGTCTTAACGTGGCATTCACTGTCCTGGCCTTTCCACCGTCCATGTGAGGTAAAATGGAGTCACACGTTACCCTCTCTGAGAGTTTTATCAATGCAATTATTGTCTGTCATAACTGTCAAAACACTTGTGTACATTTATTTGGATCAACTCCTGCAGGCACTGACTGAAGAGCTTTGTATGTATGTTTTATTTTTCTAAATGCTGCATGAAAGGGCGCCACAGTCTGGGATGAAATATTTATTGTGCGTGATGTTTTCCTCTCTGCCTTGTGGTACTCATCATTGCAATCGCTGCATTTATGCATATTACAGGTGCTGCTCGGGTTCCATTCCTAGACTGTCATGTAAGTCGAGTTTTGGTACAACTTAAATGAACTTAAGTCGCTCACACTCTACACAGAACACACAAAGAACATAAAATACTACCCCTTATTTCAACCCGAACAAAGCCAATATGCTTATTTTACCAGAACATGAACAACATGCTGGTATCCACAACTCAACTTTTCTATTTCACAATGCATGTATTTCTCGTCTTCTCACATTATGAACTGAAACCTGAATGAAAAGCAGGTTTGAACTCCTCTGCTGGGTCCCTCCCACCGCATCTGCTGCCTTCTGAACCACTGATGTTTTTAGGTAAGGAAAAAAAATACAGAAATGAGACTAAGACAGATTTGATATTTCTTTTTACCAAAGTCTCATAATGAGCACCCTATAATAAGTGCCTCACCAGCCATGAACCTCACCACACGCCACTGCGTTTATCCCTGTGGTTTATTAGTTGGACGAAGTAGAAGAGGCAGGAGACTCTACTGAACGTGCTGAGGAGAGGGCACTGCAGGATTATGGCCTGAATCTGTGATACGGTTTTGAGCTCCAGCATAAGCGACCTATCCATCTCAGCAAGACCACCACTAAGTTTCATCGTTGTCACTGTCATTTTAATAGGAGCAGATCTTTATCTTTGGCAGACGTCACAGTCTCAGGCCAAACGTCTCAGAGCTTCTGATGATGTCTGTTTTCATTTTCATGGTGATGGCACACTTCCACCAGAAGAGCCTGACGTACGCCTGGTAGACAAAATGAAGTGCAAAAAGCACATTGATTGTCACACCTGTGTGGGTTCCCACGTGACAGTTTGTCCGTGTTCCCTGTCTGGGCTTTAGTTTCCGTTTTTGACACCCTTATTTTGTATGGAACTTCCTGCTTCTCCCCGTGTGGGATCGTTATCGTTTGTCCGTCTGCTCCCTGAGTTGCTTTTTCCTGCTGCTGCAATTTTTGCCATAAATAAATATTTTGTACCTGCATTTGGTCCTGTTCTCTGCATCCCGGGGTCGAACCGTGAAGCTCTCAAGCCCGATCGTGACATTGATAAGTGACGTGATCATCCACTCAGTATCGCTGTGAATGTGTCCATCTGCAGCTTTGTGTAGTTTCGTTTTGTGCCATCCTTTGGCAAGTCGTATATCCAATATTACTTGAGCAAGAAAAACGTACATATGGAATTGAGTGCTCTGTTCCAAGACTTGGAACTCGTGGCGGTCGTAGAATGAGGTTAAGCTTTGCACCCTATGTTCTAGTGACCTATTTTATATGCTGATCTGATGCAGAGTGACTCCTCTGTGAAATCACAGCAAAACAATAACAAAGCCCTCCTTGGCCATGAGGGTGCAATTATCCACTTGGGAGAAGTTTTCACCATGTCCTGTCAGCCCCCGCCCCACCATATCGCTGTGAAGTACACTATACCATTGTTTAATTCCAACTGCCAAATTCGATGGCAAGTATCTGTCCATTTGGTTCGTTATCTACTCTTCATTTCAAAAGAATGCATATTAGGTTAAAAAACGAAAAACGAAAGATGGATCCCATACCAGGGTCTGTCTAACGTAGGATCATTTCAAAGCTAACAGTGACAAAGTCACAACACCGAAACACTGAAACTGAACATACGTGGCAAGCCGCATCTCCATGGTATACACTTCTTTTGGTTGTAATTCTCAGATGTAAAGTGAGAAGACCATTCACAAGAGACACTTTATTTAGTAAGAATGGAATGCTCCAAACAGGCAATCCATGAATACATTAATAATTATTGACTGGCTTTTCAGTCAGTCACAATAATTTGAATCCACTTTGTAAGATAAGTTTTAGATTAGCAGCTTGGTACAACCTGTTGATTCTTTCTTATTTTACATTTCTGCACTTGTATTCAGAAGTAGAAGGTTTGAACCGTCAGAGCAAATAAGCGCACAAACCCCAGGTTGATGCTGGAATATTCCGTTAAAATGAATTGTAAATTGTAAATGAATTGTTTCACTGAATGGAGAAATGGCTTAGGCCATAGATGGCCCCAAATGAATACCAAGCAAACACCTACAGTTAGTGTTTGGGTCATCACCGTTCTTCCAATGTCAAAGCTGATACGTGTGAATATCTTGTATGGATTCATTGTTGCAGCTTCATACCAAAGGAGCACTCAGTGGTTCTTTGGTTCCTTTGTGGAGCACCGCAACCACAAGAGCCACAGCAAATGTGATGTAAACACGCCTTAAACTGTTACAGACAGCACATAACAACCATAGAAATGGAAGTTATGTATTAGCATGCTTGCATAGAAGAGTCAAAGCATGGAGTGAATGAGCTATGGCAGTAATCCGTGTATAACTCGGTGTACTATGTGAATGTATCAAAAGAAACTACAATACTTTGTCTTCGGGAATACTATGCACTTAATATTTGATAGTACCTTAAGAATAACATTGAGCCATCTGGTGAATGTGTGTGTTCTTCCCAACCTTGTCCTCAGCATTGTCCACGCCCCACTAAGCATCGCCTTCGGCCTTGCTCATTTGCATTAAGTGCACTTGTTAAACAAAGCCCCATTTGTATCAAGACCCACACCCACGCTCTTAGAAATGGCTCCCAGTCACTTGTGATTTGCTTCAGTTGTTAAGAAGTTATATTGTGTCATTCATCTTGTCTGAGTTGGAGGCCTGATCAGGCTTGACTTGGCATTGTGTTTGTTCTTCGTATTAATGATCCACAATGAGTTTGGGATCGGAGTGATGAGTTATGCTCGAATGAAATTCTTCATTTGTTTCTGGAAGCCTGAATTATACTACACCACAACCCACAAGACCATGTGGTGAAAATGAAATCCAGCTAAACAAATGCAAGTCAAATTGCTTTTATGCTGTTTTAGAGTCGATAGATGCTGAAGGAAATGTCTCCATACATACATATTCACAATTTACTTCCAAAGTAATTACTTTGACTTGTGTGAATGCGCCGTTAACTAACCAATGGAAAACCCACGCACCCATGGAGAGAACATGCAAACTCCACCCACCCAAGCCGAGAATCGAACCCAGGTCTTCCTGATCCTTCCCGGTCCTGAGCGAACAGGGAGTCGGATGTGCCTTGGACACTGAAGTCTAAAGACTGAAACAAAACACAAAAAGTAGTCGTACCAGGTTACCCACTGTGTTTTTAGCATTGCCAATTGATGCTTTCTATACCTTGGAAATTGTTGAAGCAAGCATATCTTCTGTATTGTCCTTCCAGCTCAGGGATTTGTGTGTGCAAGCCAGGAGTGTATGGGCCCAAGTGCGATGAGTGCCATCCTGGTTTCTTCCACTTCAGCAGTACAGGCTGCCAGCCCTGCCAGTGTCAAAACCACACCAGCTACTGCCACCCACAGTCAGGTGAGGAACGTTGAATGAAGCAGTGCCATTATTGTGATTGTTGTTGTTGCCCTGCTCTACATGAACACAGCTATTAAAACAAAACAAACCAAAGCTTTTTATTATCTTGTGCGCACCACATGTACAATAACACAGGCTACTAACCCAAGCTAAGATGAAGCCCAACATCACTTCCTGTCCGCCCCTACTCGGCTCCCTGAGGGAACACATTTACACAAACACACACAAGCAGTCTTCATTATGTCTTAAACATCTTCATTTCTGTCTATTATGTCGACTATGTTGGGTAATAAAGTATAAAGGTGACTATAAGAACTGTCAGGGTTCTAACCTTTACTCTAATAATGATAAAACAATGTATTTAGAAGGCGGTAAACAGTCTTTGTATGCTCTAACTGAATGGAATCCGGTTGGGTCTGGAACCGATTCACCACAATAAATGAGGGATTACTGTATTTACTGTACATTCACTGCAGGTGCTCTTTAGTCCTCTCATTGGACAGCATGTCAATTAGGGTTTAGCGATATGGACTTAGCATTCCCATGAGGAATTATCTATGCATAATTCCTCACTAGCTCTGTACATAACCTCAGTAGTATATGCAAGTCAAAATATCTACTGTGCCGTGAAACTGTTGGATACCCCTTTTTGGACAGTCCCACACTTCCAGAGAGGGGAGGATATCGTTTATATTTTTAGAAATAGTCCTGTACATGTGGATTTAGCATTAATGCGCTTGTTCATTCTGTGATTTATTGATTTGAATAAGAAGAGAGTAGTTATGTGCCAGTCGGCTTCCAGTTCCTGTGGGTCTGGACAACGAGGCTTTAATGGTGCAGTCGAAGCGATCCGATTGTGTGTATGTGCTGCATATGTTAGATTTTGTAGTGGAACGCCTCAGGCCGATAGGATGTGTGTCAAATAAACCTCCACATTTTCACCGTCAGTCTGATTTGTTTTGAGGCCTGAGAGTTGAGTTGGATTTATCCTCGTCTCCTCGTCAGGAGGATTGCTGCTCACCTCCCAACTCCCAGGCTTTTAGTCTAAACCCTCAAGCAAAGTGAGCCGCTTGAAAAGGAGGAAAGGTGGAGGGGTCTGCGGTGATGCTTGTGATTGTGGCAGGGCGGTGGGGGGGGTTAAGAAGCCATATGTCCTGCCGCTATTATGCAGGACCAGATGGACTGCCTCACTCTGGCTCAGTGTTTGCAGTGCTGTGGATTAACTAAGGTTTGACAGTTTCCCCTAAAAACTGGCCTGTCGTCAGGGATACTCAATCAAGAACACTCTATATACGCCAGAAAATTTGTCCGTGTACTTGTCTTTGGAATAAAAACACGGCTGTCCATGCTATTGTTTCTTCCTTCGCCTTATATGAAGATGAAAATCATCTGTCGACATGACTTGCACAGAGAAAATGTGTGTGTTTGAACACCTGTGACCATGAAATCTCCTTCCCTCAGGTGTGTGCCTGAACTGTGAGGGCAACACCCAAGGCTCCAACTGTGAGGAGTGCAAGCCTGATCATTACCGCAGCCCTGGCGCAACATTGACTGAAGCCTGTGTCCCATGCCCCTGCTCCAACGCCTCTTCCACTGGCACCTGTCACACCAGTGAGTCCATGACCTCACACACACTGACACACACACATTGACACATCCGTCATCCTTATCACATTTAGTACCTGACTTCATGGGAGGTCCTGCAAGGCCACTTGATAGGCATCTTCTTCATTGGAATTATATAGACTGAAAATAATCCAAAAACACGAAACACTCACTGTTGTATCGCTGTAAGCACTTTGATAAGGTCCGCGAGGTGGGCCAAGTCAATGCTATTTTCCAAATGGTTTCATGGCCGGGATGGTTTGGCTCCCGGGTCTGAGTTTGACACAGATGAATTGGATTTAAATTGCTGCTCATGGAAAAGTTCATTTGGTTTCCGTTGGAGTCTATCCTTCTGGAACGGGTTCATGATGCTCACCAATCTTGTGACAAAGATTAAAACATCGCTGGAAAATGTCTTGCTTAAGGAAAAGCCGTCTCGCGAGAACAGGGCAGCCTGAGGCCAATTTGATTGTGAACCAATTTGACTCGCTTCTATGAATGCTAAAATAGTAATATGGACGAGGCAGTGCTCAAGGCATTATTGAAAGCGCACACCTTGCAAGCCAACCTACCACGGTGTTCCCAGAGTCGGCGTTTTTTTGCATTGGAGTTGAACAGCTGCTGTTATGTTAATGTCCAAGCAGATGATGTGGTATTTCTCCATGTGATCAAAGTTACCAAAGATTTGTCAGATCAAAACACGTCAATGTTTGGTTGTATCTGCACCCTTAATCTCTGAGCAGTTCTATCGATACTCGTTACATTTGGCTCAGCACCTACTTCATAACACAGAGATCTGTGTTGGCAATTTAGCAACATGGTCGCTAAATTTAGCAAGTAAGTTTGCACGTTAAAAGTGAATGACAGGAAGTATTTTGTGCATCCAAAGGTGAAGCATCGTCCGTGCAGGTGAACGGGAGTAGAGCTCCAGCATCATACTGCAATGCAATGCGGGTGTGAAAGCTGCATAAACCCCTCCACAATGCCACCCAACCCCTGGCCAGCAACTGAGCCAAGACGGCGGCGCTTCGACACTCTTTGTCACCTTGCAACACGTTGCCTTCCTGACGACACACACACGTGTGCAAAGTGTGACGCAGGGGCCATCTGTAGAACGCGGCTTATTGCAGAAATAAAACAAACAAAAAATTAGCAAACGGCAAAGTATGTTTACACATTGCCTGCTAGAAAATACAAACGCCAATTCTGCAACTTTACAGCGTGAAATATGAAATATTAAAGGAGATATCACATTATTATGATATGGTAATATTATCAAAAGTGGGTTAGTGCAGCACGGTGGTCTAGTGGTTAACATTTGGCCAAACAGTCAGGACACCTGAAAGATTTGGGTTGGAATCTCTGTTTGGCATCTCTGTGTGGAGTTTGCATGCTTTTCTCCGGGTACTCCGGTTTCCTCCCCCATTCCAAAAACATGCTAGGTTAATTGGCCACTCCAAATTGTCCATAGGTATGAATGTGAGTGTGAATGGTTGTTTGTCTATATGTGCCCTGGGATTGGCTGGCCACCAGTCCAGGGTGGAAGACAGCTGGGATAGGCTAACTAGGATAGGGCAGGACAATAAACATTTCAAAATGCATCTTCATGGTTTAGCGACTGAGTTAAATAAAGAAAGTGAATCTTGTCTTGTAAGCAAGGTTTCGCTGTATTAGCGTGGTCTCTTCTACTTGGTGGAGTCCTTTTCATTTTCAGATATGGACTCATGACATACAACATTTGTCCCGTCAGCGGTCACCGCAGCTCGTCCATGTGCATCGGCCTTTTTGCCATCTGCCTTCGTCTTACCACCTTCCTCTTCTCAGGCGAGTTATCTGGAGTCATCAGCCTCATCAGCCTCATCCTGCATAGCAACAGCCATGTTTAGATGCTGTGGCTGTCAGGTTGTGTTGGCGCCTGCAGGGGGTTGCACTAGATGTTCTACAGTGTGGGAGGGCGGGGGGAAAGGGACATGAACCAGGCTGAGCTGAGCTGGGACAGGATAATCACAGCTGGGCCATTTCAAGGCTACGAAGGCAACATCACGCTGGGGGATGGGCGGCATCACCGCCATCACGACAGGAACAAGCACATTCAAAAGGAAATGGTGCTAGACTGGCTATCGCGTTAACAGGACTTCGGACTGAACACCAGAGCATGGACAGGAAGCACCTCCAAGCCCAGGTTGCCTTGGCGACATGATGCATGAGCAGAAGCGGCATCATGGCTCCACACTGCAGAAGAAAGGTGTTGGGAATATGTTGATGACTTGAATTCTTCTCATTGTGACACCAGAGAGGTGAAGTGGAGCGCTGCTCCAGTTCAAAATGTGGGTCACACATACTAAATTACCCATGAATGATTGGATCTGCACCCACTGATGTAGCCTGGCCTGCCTTCATTTGGAACGTTTCAGCACTTGCTTAGTTTGGAAATCGTGGGTGCCTGCCTGGTTACTGGGGATCTGAAGGAAACAGTGGGCAATGATATTTTAGTGGCTGGGGAAGACTTGTAAATGACTATACATACTATGAGCGTAACAACTATCTCAAAATGAACACAAGTTTCTGAACGTTCTCTCTATATGATGGACTTTGACTAGACAAGCATATTATATTGATTGGCTTTTGGACTGACATTATTTCAATACTAGTTTAAATATTGGGTTAGGGTTACAGATACTTCAACCTGCTGATATAGTTCATCTTCAAACAGCTAAAATAATGCACAAGGCTAAAAATAAGCAATGAGCTAAAAATGTCATCCAATACTTCTCTACAAGAGAGGAGAAATATGATCTCAGGGAAGAAGTACATTTGAAACACTTCTATGCTAGGACTACGTTATGCTAGCCATAGCATTTCAGTATGTGGAATCAAACTATGGAATGGATTGAGTAAGGAAATCAAACAATGCACAACGATGAGCCAATTCAAGAAACAATACAAGCAGTTGATGTTTGCTAAATACAAGGATGAAGAGTCTTGAACCAGTCATGATGTGCTATATATATCACTATATTGACACGCTCTATGGTACCCATTATGGCATTGGATGCTCATATAAAAATTTAAATTAAATTAAATTAAATTAGGAAAGCAGGAAGTGAACAAATGTAACAGTTAGTGATTGTTAAAGTACCAGATGGAGGGGTAGGATTTAATAAGCTTTGCTTCTTCCTACTCCTTTTGGACATGTGGAACTGGGAACTGATTATGGGATGCACTCAATTGGAATCTGATGCATGTTCAAATGAAATGAAACCATTACCATTACCATTACCATTACCATTACCATTATTGCCAGGAAAGTGCTGGTTATGTGAGATGGAGAATAAGTGGCGATGTGCTGAATGAGCCCAGTTTATCATTTCATTCACTTGTATTGGTCCAGAGTTTCATACTTGGCACTTTGTTCTTGTTGAGTCACATGGAAATGTGCACAAGCATCACGGTCCTCCATCATCATATAATCTGTGGTGGAAATTCAAGCAGAAGCTCCAAGTTGTCAATATGGGAACCTAAGGTCTTATTCCCTACCAAGATATGTGAAAATGGAGGACAGTAGCAGCCAGGATAGGAGGTAGAGCACACGTTTGGAGAAAGGTGACAGCTCAGCACCTCCTTGGCACCTTAAATGGAGAACTTTGGTACAACATTTCAATAACTGATCAGATGTTGTCGTCTGTCCATGCAGGCCAGCATGGCAGGTTTTGTGGGATCATATTGCGACCTCGAGGTTGTGAGCGGAAGCTGACTGAAAAGGGAACACAAAGGTGCTGCCGATGAGGAATATCGGATGCCTTAATGTGGATCAGATATCAAGCTGATGGAAGAACAGTTGATGACCTTCTGAATATGCTCTCTAACATTGTTGGGGCCCTCTAGTCACCTTTACCCTCCTATTACCCAACATAGTAGACATAAGAAGAGAAATAAGACATAAATAAGACTCTTGCACGTGAGTGTTGCTGGTGGAGCTGAGTGGAGGTGGACAGGAAGTGACTTTGGGGCTTCAGATTAGAGTTTTAGGTTGCCATGGGTTACAGCCACAACACTAGCCCATGTTTGGGATTATTGTGCCAATTGTGAGATCATTCCAACCTGCAATAAGTCTGGTGCTTGTGTGTCTCAGTAGCTTTGCTGACACATAGTGTCCAGTGTATAATACTACGTATCATCACAATGTCTTTGAATGCATCTTCCAAATGCCTTGGATTTTTATTGTACTTAAATGCCTCATTTAGACCAAAATGTGCTTAAATATGCATCATTTTGACACATTCAACCATGAAACAGCATTCATATTTTTTGTGTGTACCCTGACCAGAGCAGTATCGTGAGCTCGGTAGTCTAGGCCGGGTAAAACCGTAACAGCAATAGAACTACTTAGAATTTCACCGCGTTAAAATGTGACATGTTGACATATCGTATTCGTATGAAATATCGTATGAAAATCGTATGAATTTGCAGAAAAGCAAAAATGTTCTGCTGAAAGTGACGAGTAAATGTGTAAGCAACGGCAGGTTTGCATTTTGGTTATGGCGACAGGAGACATAAAGAGTTCCGGTGTAAAACACCAAGCTAACGGTCAACGCGTACCTTGTACGTTTCTGTTCCCACTCAGATCCCAGCGGCTCCCCAGTATGTGAGCAGTGCCTTCCCCAGTACGGCGGCCCCCTGTGTGACCAGTGCAGCGGGGGCTTCTACAAAGCGTCCGGGGCGTGCGTGCCGTGCGACTGCAGTGGGAATGCAGACCCTCAGCGTGGCGCCCAGCTCTGTCACCCTGACACCGGCCACTGCCTCGGCTGCATGAACAACACCGCCGGCGCCCGCTGCCATCTTTGTGCTCCAGGATTCTCAGGAGACGCCCGAGCTCATAACTGCAGCCGTCTAAGTAAGTATGCATATAGTACATATAACGTACATACATGTATATATTTGGGCTTCTCATCTTCAGTCATGGTCACATTGACACAAGCCCCCAAATAGTAGCTGTCCTCGGGTATGCCTGTCTGCAACTAGCAGATTGTAACCCAAATGTAGCAGTTCAAAGTCAAAAAACAAAACAAAAAACAGCGGAGAGACGCAGCAAACGTGTAGTTATGTCTTATGGCCACTAGGTGTCAGCTTTTACTTTAGTTCCATTCTGTACTTGGGCCGCTTCTTATGATGAAAACAATAATAATGTTGCTTTATTGTTTGCTCTGTTTACTTGCTTTTATTCAACTCCATTTTTTCTGTAAAGCGTCTTTGAGCATGTTGAAAAGCGCTATACAAATAAAATGTATTAGTATTATTATTATGACTTTTTGCAGTTCTAACGTGCGATTTGAATGACTCTCTCTCCTCAGCACCTCAGCTGATTCCCCCACCAGCAGTGCGACCCACGCCAGAGGTCCCCAACTCAAGTACTTCCTCCCTTAGCAGCCTGACCACCACCAGAGCGAGAGGCGTCTCCGCCTCCGTCTCCGCCTCCAACGGCAACTGGAGCACGGCCGCCACACCTCAGGCCACGCTGACTAGCCTGAGCAGCCCCACGGACAACACCACGGCGTCTCTGACCGAAGTCTCCTGGACGCAGTTCAACATCATCATCCTGGCCGTCATCATCCTTGTGGTGGTGATGCTGCTGGGCTTTGTCGGAGGCGTGTACACTTACAGAGAATACCAGAACCGCAAGCTCAACGCCCCCTTCTGGACCATAGAACTGAAAGAGGACAACATCAGCTTCAGCAGCTATCACGACAGCATCCCCAACGCCGACGTGTCGGGCCTCCTGGAGGACGAGGCCAACGAGGTGGCGCCCAACGGTCAGCTAGCGCTCAGCACACAGGGAAACTGCTACAAGGCTTAGCACCCCGGACTGGACCACGCTGCTGCAAATCCAAAGCTCACTGCTGCTCGACTGGCCGCTCGTCTGGCCGCTCGACTGGCCGCTCGACTGGCCGCTCGACTGGCCGCTCGACTGGCCGCTCGTCTGGCCGCTCGTCTGGCCGCTCGACTGGCCGCTCGTCTGGCCGCTCGTCTGGCCGCTCGACTGGCCGCTCGACTGGCCGCTCGACTGGCCGCTCGACTGGCCGCTCGTCTGGCCGCTCGACTGGCCGCTCGTCTGGCCGCTCGTCTGGCCGCTCGACTGGCCGCTCGACTGGCCGCTCGTCTGGCCGCTCGACTGGCCGCTCGTCTGCGGCGCTTCCCAACTCCACTCACACCCTTTCTGGATGGCAAGTGTCCAAAGAAAAGTCTTTTATGTGTTGTTTCTCCAAAGGATGTGCCGTTTTGCTAACACCAATCAGAGGACTTCAAGGAGGATTTTCAACTACTTGACTTTTGGCCGTTTGGGTTGAAAGGCGATCACTCAAACGGCCGTCTTAAATGGAGACAATGATTGTTATTGAATGACTTTTTATTCACGTATATATTATTTATTGGTTCCGTTCTTGGGAAGAAATGCTGCACATGTATGACGTGTTTATTCATCGTGTTTTATCTCCCGTGCGCTTTCTTTTCTTTTCATGTCTAGTTTTACGTGTCTAGTTTTTCTCCAGAGGGAACAATGACGGCTGCTGGTCCATGCATCTGTTGTTTATAGCGTCCTCCCTTTTTCCTCCACGCATGCCAGTCACCTGACGTATCCTAGAGGAGTGGTTCTTTCCCAGGCATTTGATCAGCACATCGAGCACCGCTGCAGGGCAGTGGCTTACGTTAACCGCCAGACTGTACACTTTCACTCCCAACTTGCCCTCCAGCTGCTGATTGGTTGGCGCCGACACCTCAAATTTGCACCACTGAGATGCTGTGAAATGTTGATGTTTTGTGTGTTGCCACGGCTACCGTGTACGAGAACGACAAACAACATGGCCTCGAGTTCCCACAAAATTTGAGAAAGAATAAACTATTTGAATGATTTCTTATCCAGAATGCACCGCTTATTGTCCTCGGCGAGTACGTGCCAGATTGATGCAAACATGACAAGTCCATGCAGTGAATCCCTCGCATGTTTGCTAATAACGTGAACGGTGTGACCGCACCACACAGACTATGCAGGTATGGAAATAGACGTGCAAAACAATACCATTCGATACCACTGTATAACCCGCAAGACATGCTGGGAACCCCCCAAACATCCCCAACAGGAAGTTGGGGGTGCTATGTTGTTATACAATTGTATTGGTTTGAATGTGCTTTGCATTTTGCGGCTTCACTCTGTTTTCCAAAAATATATCCATGACTTAATCATACTGATTCATGGTTGTATACCGTCTATTATTAGTCATAAAAAAATGGATCATTTGTCCTACATTCAGCATTTTCAAGCATAAAAATGTCTTAATGAAGTACAATACAATCATAAGGTATTCAGAAGATGCATTCAAGGACAATATGTAGTATTCTACACTGGTGTCAGTAAGGTTACTGTAATGTTGGATGGGACACACAAGCACCAGACTTGATCGCTTTTTGCAGGTTTGCGTGATCTCACAACAGCCACAATAATCCCAAACAGGGGGTACTGTTAAAGCTAAAACTCAACTCTGAACCCCTGACATCACTTCCTGTTTGCCACCCACTCAGCCCCCCGAGGGAACACATTTACAGCAACACACAAGCACAAGTCATAGGGCTTATTTTCTTTATATCGGGTAAAAGGGAGCTATATTTATCTAGTAACACGACAAGTGATACGTATTGTGGTCACTGGGTGGCAGTAATGACACAAACCATTGATGATACGTTACCTTACATAACATTACCTTCACACTGCATGACTTCACCCACGGCATGTCCAACCTGAAAAAATTGACAAAAATTTCTCCTCCGATTCTGTGAGGAAGTGGTACTTTTTTGCTTCTTAAATTTAGAAGAAAGAGGCTAACTGGTTATCTTGCTAGCTATCAGCCATCTCAAAATGAATAATCAGACTAAATGTAACCGTGGGGTTTTATTTCAAGTCTTATAATGTTATAAGTCTTATAAAGCTCTTATAATGTTTAGAAAAATGTATTTCCAACATCATAAACAGGTTTTCTACGCTCTTGTTGCAAAAATAGTCAAATTCTTAACATGAAATCCTGGATCTCAGAAATGAATGAATTGCGTCTGAAACCAATGAACCACGACGAACCAGGGACGACTGGACGAGAATTGACGTTGCAAACGTGTGCGAGTGATTTGGATCGTATTTAGGCCAGCGGAGAAGGCTTTGCTGGCTACGACTGCACACCACTGCTAGACCCAATTAACCGCCATGAACTAGGGATCACTGTATGAGTAACCGATGGGTGTCAGTAGGTTTGGAATTGGAATTTGGAAATACCAGGTGCCAAATCGGTACTTTTGAAACGGTGCCAGTGCTCAAACGGACTCGACAAAGGAAAACATCAAAATGTTGCCCCACATTTTTAAATGCTTTTGCAAATGTCAAATATGTGCCGACATTGTTGTCAATCTGTTGTTTACTTTAGGAGTTTTGGAATGCAATGTGACTTGGATGCACGGTGGTCTAGTGGTTAGCACGCTCTCCACAGTCTGGAGGTCAGCGTTTGAATTTGGCCGTGGAAAAGTTTTCAATCAAAAGTGTTTGTTTTTTTTGGTTGTTTTAAGCCCTAGAAACAATGCGTGATGCTAATTGTGAGACACAACTCCTCAGGTAACGACTCTTCCCTTCTGTGTAAATGTGTACAGATGAATGTGAATAGTAGCTTCTTATTGTAGAGTTAGAATAATACTGTGTCACCAGGGCACCCACCATCTTGCTTTTTATACCTTTTCTCTTTCTTCTTGGCAGTCAACATGGCCATATATGCAGATGGAGGACTTGAATGCACCGCCAACTTGAAACAAACACTGAAACCATGAAACCATGTGAATAACACCCCAAGGTCAACTCCAATAAAAAAATCTGAACTGCCTCTGTCTTTCTGCAATTAACTTTTTTGTTACGACTAAAAGTAAAGACACTGGAACGCCACACAGTTGCAAATTGGTGGTTCAAATAAAGATTTTTCTTTTAAAGCGGCAGGTTTTTTTCCGTAGAAAACACATGTCATTCACCGTGAGATGGTAATCATGTATAAATACACTGGAACCTTGCTTAGCTTCGGGAATTTGCACCAGAATGCCCGACTCTCTCCAAAACATACACAAGCCTGATCGATGTTTCCCTGGGAAAGTAGATCATCAAACACACTGAAACCATCGTCAATGACCACACAAATGAACTCAAATGCGGTTTTTAAATGATCCTAAGAGCACAGTTCATTTAGGTTTCTTTCATGTCTTAGTTCCTGGTTCATGCCCTTATTTTGTACTCACTTCCTGTGTTATTCTGTTCCCTTTTCTGTCGCTTTGTGTTTGCTATCCCTCGCACCTGTTTCCCATTTGAGTGATGTCTGTTTAGTTCAGGTGCGTGACGTGACCCCTTCTCTGGTGGATCATTGGCGCTTTTCTCTTTCTACGTGCTAGTCAATCTGCTGCATTGCATCGGCCATTAAAGACACTTTGACCCGCAGTTCGGTCCTCATCTCGGCATCCTGGGGCGTATCCTTCCTTCCTTCCTTCCTTCCTTCCTTCCTTCCTTCCTTCCTTCCTTCCTTCCTTCCTTCACTCACTCACTCACTCACTCACTCACTCACTCACTCACTCACTCACTCACTCACTCACTCACTCACTCATTCCCCACGTGAGATTGATGGGATTGTTCAGTTCAGCTTATTAATATTATTGCTTATTAATAATATTATCATTATTAGTACAGACTTAATCATGACTAAATAAATACAATCAAAATAAATTCTACAAAAAAGAATGAATTAAAATCAAAGATTGCTTTAAAAAATGACATGTTTTTTTCAGTGTCTTGGACAGACATAAGCTATTATGTTCTATTAATTCTATCAAGTGTTTTCCCTATTTTACCCCCAGTCTTGTGGGACTTTTTGGTGTGTCTGCAAGGAATCTTTCGTCTTCTTAAATCCAGAACTTCCTGCACTAAATCAGCACGTGCACTGTGCTTCCGTGTTCCTCCACCAGAGGGCAGCCTCCATCTACACGCTTTCTGTTTCAGCCACATACCGTATTTAGAAATCATTACTATTTTACTGGTTGTTATTTGCTGTTCTTTGTTGTCATTGACGACTTGCTTTCAATAAAGCAAAAGCAAAAGCAAAAGCAAAAGCAAAAACAAAACCAAAATCAAAACCAAAAACAACAGCAAAAACAAAAACAAAAACAAAGAAAGGAAAGAAGGAAAGGAAGAACAAAGCAGAACTAGTTGAAAGCTAGAAAACAAAACAAAAATCCGAAAACGGTTGCCATTGTTTTTGGTACGTATTGATATTTTGTTTTGATAATGTAACAGGAAGGCTCGGTTTGATCATCGTGAGAAATGTACTTTGCTTCGCTGCATGGAATATAAACCGTAAGGATGAACTTTACCGTCAAACGTGATCACATTGGAACCCAAGGAGGCTTCAGATGACACGTTTGGCTGCAATGCAGAATGTATGAAATGTAGAAATGTAGAAGTCCTTATCGCTGATTGACGATGGATTTGATGCTAGAGTAGCTAGCTAGGGTAGCTAGCTAAAACGCTAGCGTGTTCCATGTTGACTACGGTTGGTTCCGTGCTGTGATTTCCTACATCAGCAGAATGTCTTCAGAGTAAAAGTGCTGGATGTACCGCAAGAAGGTTTCCTATTTTGAACTCCTGAGCCTGCTTGTGTTTTAATGAGAAGATGTGAAGTGTTTGCATGTTCTAGTATTTCATGATGGCTTGTGACCTGAGTGCTGTGGAGCCACGGAGGGAGAGACTGAGTCGTGACGGCTATGGCAGCCAGTTAGCTCATGGAGTGACACGCCGTCTGCACAGACAAGGCCTCCATTATGCTGAGACAAGTCAGCTCCACGGCCGGTTGTGTTGAGGTGAGGGGAATGTTAGAGACGGCCTGGGGAGGAAACACGCAAAGAGCCTTCATGATGGATTTCCCTGAGGCCTCGCTGTTTCCTTTGAGTTACATTTCTGAGCTTGGACTTCTGCACCATCACCATGGACCTTAGGAGGTTAGGTTAGGTGGAGGTTGCGTGGTGTGTTCACTGCAAGACACGGGACATCGGTCTCTTCTCCAGCGGGTCAGCAGTGGCTGCGAGAATGCAAAGAGAAAGAATCAGGGAATCTAAAAAAAAAGACAAAGCATTGAATAAAAGTCATGTATTAGCTGCCACGTGAACCGCCACGTGGAGAATCCGGAAGACATGTTAACCACGTTCTTTCTAAACTGGAGGCACAGCCAGGAAGTGGTCTGATCAGCACGTCCGCCTCACAGCCTGGCCCAGACGCTTCTGGGTTTGAAACCTGCCTGTGACCACTTTGTGTAGCGTTAGCATTGCTTTTTCTGCAGGGGTGTCCACACTTGTCATACTAAGGGCATACACATACTGGAAAATTCATTTTCTAAAAAGATTAACAGCAATCCCAAGTAGATACAGCAAAGTCGGCGATGTCGAAACTTTTTCCAGTGAAAAATGAAAAGAGGCAAAGGCCACTTATATTCATCATGCTATATTCTATTATAGAAGCAAAACATGTAAGCAGCATTCATTCATCCGTTTTCTACCACTTTCCTCACCAGGGTCGGGGGTGCTGGAGCCTATCCCAGCTGTCTTGGGGCGAGAGGCGGGGTCCACCCTGGACTGGTGGCCAGCCAATCCCAGGGCACATATAGACAAACAACCATTCACACTCACATTCATACCTATGGACAATTTGGAGTGGCCAATTAACCTAGCATGTTTTTGGAATGGGGGAGGAAACCGGAGTACCACGTAAATATGCTAAGGAATATATGGGTGAAAAAAGCCTGTTATTCCAATCAACTCTGCTCTTTCCGTCCATTTTTACTGTTTTTCTTTTTCCTTTTTTCCCAACCAAATGTTTAAAAAATACGACTTTGTTTTGTTTTGTTATTATGACTTGGAAAAATCCCATTAAAAATATATCTGGTAAAACAACAAACAGCCTGGAGGCCGCATGTTGGACACCCCTGACCCTGTGCATGGAGTAGGTCAGTTGGCCCAGATACAAGCAGCGGTGAAAGTGGAATAGAGTATTTGTACATCGCCAACCCAGGCCAAAGTTTGGTAGAAATGTGCTGTAGAGTGAACAATAGAGAAGTGAAACCAATGAACTGACGAAGCAAAAAACAGAGATGAAAACATAACGAGGGTGAGAATTTTCCAAACGTAGACCACCAGTAAGAATATGTTCGCCAAGTGGAAAGAGTGGAAAAAAGGCAGCTTGGAGCAGGTCCCAAATACCAGAGCAGAAAGAATGAATGATGGTTATTGTTCATTATATACCTGCAGAAAAGGAGAGGGCTTGTATTCACATTTCACCTTCCTAAGTGGCCTCTTGACTGCAGGGCAGCCATGAAGAAGCAAGCACACACGGCAATATGGCTTCTCAATTCATTCCTCGTGATGTGATTGGAAGCGGACATTTTCAAAGGTCCATTAGAACGTCTGCACGGGATAGAAAATAAACAGGAACATTTTCATCAACGGATCACTGGAGAAAGGTTGCTTTCATGCACGAATGTTCATGTGTCCCGTGCATTCTTTTTTTATCTGTTTTTATATCTTTAAAAGACACAGAAAAGAGAAAGACACACGAGGATTGTGGATCATGGGCAAAATTCCCCCCAAAAGTGAAATTGCCTTTGAACGCTACTATATATTTACGCTAGGTTTGAACGACAACATACTTTTCCAGACTTCAGCAAAGAAACTAATATTGCTAATATTGTTAATGTTAATATTGTTATGTTATTAATCTGTTAACAGTGCACGTCATTGGTATAAAATGAATAAATGGGACTGAAAAGTAAGTGAAAACGACGTGACAATATTTGAACCAAAGTCTAGTTTTCTCTCGTTACCCTCTTAAGGAGCAAACTGCATTAACGTAAAAAAGCGGACTCCAAACTGACCGCCATTTCCATAACATGTGTGAGATATGAACGTGGCGAAGATGGAGATAAGATATGTGGGAAAACACGGACGATACAGACGCAATTCAAGATGCGTGGCGGCGTTTCTCAATGTCTGTTAATAACGGCTAGAAAAGCTAATTCCATATTTTATTTTTAAATACTACAATGAGGTTAAAGCTGTTTTTCCCCATAGGAAATATTAATAATAATCAATGCATCTGTTTCAGACACCCTAAAAATATGCACAAATACATTTTATACAGAAGAATTATAGTCTGACATGCAGTAAATGAAGTCATTATACTGTAAATGAGGAATGAAATGTATAAAAGAGCATTTAATGTTTACCTTCACTGAAGACTGGCGAGGAAGGAGGAGCTGGGAGGGAGGGTGGGGGAAGGGACACAATCTTTGGACTTCCTGGTGACTTCTTTCTTCAAGCTTTCTCACCTTCTTTATCAAACTGCTCGCACTTGCAACTCAATAAACATGTTGCCCTCAATAAAACACGACTCGTATGTTTTTAGTCAGGCTATGTGAGTAATGGTGCGTAGTGTTCAATGCCAACAACACTTTCCCCAAATGAAAAGTTTGAGAACAGAATTATACAGGAACTCATTTGTCAGGAAAAAGCTAAAAGAAACAAACAAAGTTGGGAAATTGAGGTTTGTACATATTTTCATTGTTAGATTTCATTGGTTTTTTTCACGTTTCTGACCTCGACGTAAATGTAGTTCTAATGTTGCATTACGGTGTTAAACAATGCCAAAGTTTCAGATCAGGAGGTTTAGCATTTGGAAGTCCTGAGAAGTTTGGGATGACCATGCACGCTGGGTTTTACAGAGTTTGAGTTCTACTGATGCCATCCGGACTACCTTACAGGTGGGCTCAGGATATGTTCTACTTAAAAATGTTGTTTAAAAATGCATATTTTGTTGACCGATGTTCAACCACGAAGCAGCATGATTTATGAAGTCATATATGATAGAATGAAGCCGGGAAATTATAGAACCGTGTGTTATTCTTCCATCTGACTTATTATTGAATGCGTTTCATTTGTTTTGATTGGGGTGGGGGGGCAACTACATGTAGAACTTTAAAAAAACTTTATTGCAAAGATAAATTAACCATCAGTAGACAATCATTCCTATTTACGTTGGAGATCAAATTAGCGTCATTTCGCCGTGGCGCAGCGTTTTTCCATCAACTTCTCCTCCAAACACTGTATCACGATGGGGTCCACTTTGGGGTCAAATTTGTTAGCAAACCAGTGGCCACGATGGAGGAGCCAGTGGAGTTCTGCAGCTCCATAGATGCAAACACTGCGCATGTGTGTGCCCGTGCAGGGTGGGTACAAAGTTCCTTCCAAATAGTTCCACTTCACAAGTCGCGTCTTACTCTTTAAGTCACTGACATCCGGTTCTGATCTGGAAATGTGTCCTGGCACCCCTGGAAGTCTGACCAGAGTGGCCCAAAAGTGTTCATCGGGGGAGTAAGTGTCCGCTGACCATGCCAGAAAGTCCTTCACCACTTGGTTGCTGCTGATGTAATTCACAAAATTCCAGGACAGCACAAAATACGCACTCCCAGTGAACATCATGATGGCGTGAGGAGGAGCACCTTTGGCCGCCGTGGTTTTCACAGGAATACGGCGGTACTCGTAAGGCACATTCCTGAGCTCGTGCTTAAAGCTGAAGCGCTGCTTCTTGAGTTGACTGGGCCGGCTGGACTCCAGCATGTTCCCGCCTTTCAGCTGCCTCAGCTCCGACACCAGCTCAGCGTTGGACTTGAGAGGAAAGTCCTGGCCACAGAGGTTGATGGCGTACTCCCACTTGACCGCTGACCTTAGCAGGTCAGAGAGGCAATTGAGGTCGGCATGGAGTCGACTGATGTGGGCGTATTCCACAGACTCCAGTTTGGAGGCAACAAACACGTTGGGAAGACACCGAGCAAGGTTCTTCATGGCTGTAATAAATGCTGGAGAGGACTTTTGGTCATAGTGCAGACAGTAGATGTTTTGAGGTGCATAGATGGCATGAAGGATGCGTTCCACCATGGGTGCATTCTTGTGCACCACCAAGGAGTAAGCCAGCGGGAAGCTGTGCTCGACCTCTGATACCGGAATGCCATCGTACGTTCTCCTTTTGAGAAATGTCTGACAGTCGGAAGTCAGACTCACGGTGCTGTCGTCGTCCACGTCAACAAGGACTTTTTGTTTCATTTGAAGAGCTTTGCCGATTTCCACGGGGTCTAGCTCATAGATAGCGCTGCAGTTGACGTCATACCGGTGGCCGTGAAGTCCAGATAGGCTGAAAAAGACTCCGTAAGGGTGCATGTAGACGCTCACTTTGATGTAGACCAGATACACCGCCACCAGGGACACAGAAAACAGGAAACACCTGTGTCTCAGTTTACGTATGTAGCGTCCATATCTTGTGTTCATTCTGGAAAAGGTGAAAAAAAGACCCACGTATAAGCGTGTGACCGAATACAGCAGTATTGCAATAAAAAATACAATAGAGTGGAAAGTAAAAGCTGTCAAATGTGAAGTTCATCCAAAGGTCAGTGGTAAATATACTGCACAAACGCAAAGAAAGAAAGAAAGAAAAAGTCAGACTGATGGATAAAAAAACCTCAGGTTTTATTCAAGGCTGCTGTGTGTGCTCGCACGCCAACACCAGGTAGCATATGCATATTACTCATTGGACTGTCAAAAGTACTGCGTAATGGCGGTGGCTAATTTCATTAATTACGTTAACATTTTTAGCATCAGTAAGGTAGCATGTCACAGTGGCCGAGTGGTTGGCGTGAAGGAGATCAGGAAGATCCGCATTCGATTCTCCGCTTGTGCATCCCTCACTAGAGTCAGGGGTACGCTGGGGCGATGCGAGGAGGAAAGTAATAACTTACCTTGCTATGGAAAGTTGTCGAGGAGGACTTCTTCAACAATGCCGCTGTACAATGACATGGCAACAATTAGTACACTTTATTACCAGCACTTCAACTCAAACCTCAGAGGTTTTCGGTCAACTTTCAAAAGTATTATAGATGTCACGTATCAGTAGTCTCTCTGGTCTTCTTTTCTTCCAATCATTCCATCGTGAAAGATACTTGCATGATACATAAGTGTTCATTTGCTGGTAAATCCCAAGTATTGGTTTATTTGTGACAGCAGACAGTTTGATGTGTGCAGCATTTGAGTGGAAAATAAGTGCAACATTTTTCTACAGGGTGGAAAGATTGAAGAGATATGTAAATAATAGGGCTGTCAATCATTGGAATATTTGATTGCGATTAATCGTATTTTGTCTATAGTTAACTCTGAATGTTTTTATCACTCATAAGTAGGGTTGGGCATCGCTTGAATTTGAACGATTATGGTTCCTAACGATTCTCCATTCCGATTCTTTGGTTGAAATGAGGGCGCTAACCAAAGTTCTTGGATGAAATGTAAGTCTCCATGTTTTGTTTTTTTTTTTTACCTTTTTATGACCTTTTTATGAATGACTTATTAATTGCCATGAATTCCTCCCAGGGCTATTAATAACCAGTATATAAGTATCAAACCATTGAACATGAACATAAATATTTAGAAGACTCTTTATATAGGAGTACACGTTCACAAATGATTGGTATTTTGAAAAAGCATCCTGTTGTTATGTGTAGGAGTGTCCTGTGACAAAGAACAGACAAAGTGTAACAAACCATGTTACTTCCTACCAAACTGTGTGTGCAAGTCAATGGTTTGATTTAGAATATGTGTCAACCTCTCTTCAGTGCAATAGTCATTTATTGACTTCCTGCGTATGGGTGGGGCCGACATAGCAACAGCGCTATCACTGTTGCTATGGAGTCATATAGCCAAATGCCAACTTGAAAGTAACAGCGATACAGAAAAACCAACTTCACCGTGGTGTTTGTTTATTTATTCGTTTTTTCCCCCACTTGAGAGCGACGCACTGACGAGTTATCCTGTGGGGCAGCAAAAAAAAAAGCAGAGGAAGGAAAAGGAGGAGAAAAGAAAGAAAGACAGTGGCGAGTGTATTGTTATGATCTACTTATTGACCGTTGTCACCGACTCCATAGGGGCTAATAAGCTAACAACTAAACTATGACGAATGCTTAACAGGACACAACAATGGTGAAGCTAGCGAGCAAATAGAAATAGTAATAATGATACAAGTACACCTTGTATGACAAGCTTTGCATAATGATGATGTAAACTTGATAGCGCGCAGAGAGGGAACGGGAGCATGGCGCAGCCCACTCAGTGGTAATTTGGTCCAGTGCACCACTGTGGCGGCCAATATGATAATTTGGTAGACTGTACTGTGTTGTTGTGTTGTTGCTGATCAGTGTTGTACAAATGAACGAAGAGGCCAAAAAGTAATAACTAAATAAAGGGGGTATCAATATTACTGCTTACACTGTAATTATGTCACTACTTTCTTACTCTATTGTCATGATTGACAGCATATATCATCCTGTCATGATGTCAGGGTAAACATGAAAACACGGCCGATTTGCGGCTGGAGGAGGAGCCTCCGAACGTGTGGCCTTCTTCAACCAGGTAGGCTACTGGCGGCCTTAAACGAGACACCCCCATAGTTAAGGGTTTGCACCCAGGTGCTCCCACACAGCCACAGCATGATGCAGTGGGAAGACATGGAAGTGAGGAAGAAGGACAAGGACCCCTTGATAAAGGTCAGCTTGTCGGAAAGGGGGACATGAAGACAAGGCCAAGACACCAGACAGCCGCCCAAAGGGTGACAAATGAGGCCGCTACCATGATCCAACTACTGGATGGGATGTAACGGCAGACCAATGTCAGGTTGACGTTCATCATGCCAGGTGATTTTTCCCGTGATGCTGGCCAACTCCAGAATAATCCTCAGATTTACGGTTCCTTTTTGGGCTAATATGGTGTGTCCTGGTGCTATGGAAAACATTTGAATAACATTACACACACGTGTGTGTGTAGATGCCTCGAGCTGTGACAGCACATTGGGAATGTCGTATGTCTACTATTGGAAATGTGACATTTTCTTCAGTGATATCCAGTCACTTAGTAGCCCAAACCTAACTTATTGAAGCATGCATTAGTGTTTTTTCTAGTCATGTAAGGTACTGAAAAAGACAACTTGGCGCTGGAGATGTTAGTACCTTGTTGTGTGGATGATGTAAAATATTATTACGTTATTACGTTACTTATCATGTTGTGAAGTTATGTTGAGGCACATAACATAATGGTTTCATTATTAGTTAATTATTTCTTATTTAATCCTACATCCTCATAGCTGTTACGCCTAATTCAGTCACACCACGTGTTAAACATGCTGACACTTGTGTGATTACATACAAAGTCACAAGAATGTTTGTTCACTTCCTTTTTTCAAATGTCACTGTGTCATTCTTAAAAAGGGAAAGAAAAAAAGTGAAACAATAGCTAGATAGCTTATGTAGTGAGGAAGGAAGGGAAAGAAGGAAGGAAAAAAGTCAGCAAAACATAAGGCAATCAGAAAAAAACAAGCGACACAATAAAGCATCATGCATGAAATAAGAAAATACAAATCATAAGAAAGAATAGAAATAAAAATGATGAAGTCAATAGGAGAAAATAGGATAAGAGTAAAAGGGATGCATAAAGAATACATTTACCACAAACGTATAAATAAATACGCAGGTAAAACAATCTGACAGAAACACTTGTATAGTTCATAAAGAAATTCTGGATGTAGAATTAAAAAAGCGTTTTAGGACTCCAGCTAAAAATCATGTCAGAAAGTTTTTGGGATTGATTTTATGGACCGTTTAAGGAATGTATTGATAACATGGTGTGTCCCGGTGCTACGGAAACATTTGGATAACATACCGCATGTGTGTGTGTGTGTGTGTGTGTGTGTGTGTGTGTGTGTGTATGTAGCGTCACCTTGAAAGATGCCTGGAGCTGTGACGGCACATTCGGAAGCCAGGCAGCACCAAAGTTCCCCATGAATAAAATTTGGACAGAACAGGCTGTGTGACTGCACACAGGATCTTGTTCAGGTGGAGTGACTGGGGGAGGGAATGAGGAAGGAGTCCAGGCGGCATCAGTCCGCCCACTGGCCCTCACTATACTAGCATTACACATCCACCCCCCCCCCCTCTAATGATTAACTACAGCAAAGCTTCTGTTATCTGCAAGGCAAGTACATATCTATTATTTACACACTGGCTTACTCAGCACACAACACTATGCCTGCAAACTTTCAAATAGGCTAAAAATACTCCCTTTGATATATTCTGTCAAAGAGGTATTGCTTATTTATGTTGATGATAGTTTTTCAGTGTTTGCAAAAAATTGATGAGAACATGGAGGACGTGCCTGGCGAGTGGAACTTGGGCCAAGGTACCTGCTTTAATTGTATTGTCTGAGTGTTAACAGTAGAATAAAGTTCAACTAAACTCACTGTTTTGCTTCCGTCGCCTTTTTTTTTATCAAAGTAGGATTCAATATTAGAATGGAATATTTTAGCGCACAGAAAACCTGTAGACTTTAAATAGAATTTTAACATTATTAGAGCCCTATAGACAGGAAATAACACCCCATTGTTCAACTGTAATGCGCAGGCTACGGGATCACTGCAGGGATACAAGGGACGGCCCCCACTTAGCATGCGACTGGGCTAGCGAGCCTCCAATTGATCTATTCTCAATTTAAGAAAGTTTTTCAAACTAAGTACGGAAGAAGGACAAAGTAAGAAGCTTGGTGCGCCACGAAAGAATACACAAGGCGTATAATCCATTTTGCTGCATTTGTCTCTCTATTGAGGGTACGCAACTCCTACGTAGACTGAAGACCACGTGCTACACAAATTTGCTTTGTCATCTATAACACAAGGCCAAGATGTCGACTTTTTGCTCAGATAACGTAGCATATATTGACTGACATTGTATTGGACACCACAGATGTAGAACTTTACATTACTGCATTAGATTGAGTAATATTTGTTTTGGTTGTTCAGCCAATTGCAGAGGAAGCCACCAAAAGAACAGATGAGGTAACTGTACCAAAACTTTATTGAATGACTTGAGTGTCAAATGAGCGTTTACTGGGTATGGTGACCATACATTTAACTGCTAACGCGTGACATGTCAAGTAAAAAGTAAAAAGTACATAACTTCAAGGGACAACATTTCTTCCAACTTTTCACTCAAATCAAACCTGGAGATGCTGAAGAAATTGCCATTAGAATTGCGGGACGTCACTCTGTAACAGTCTCTTCCAGTAGCTGTCGATGATCGAGTTTGGTATCAGCTCTTCATCAGCCACCAAACAAACCGTCCTGATAGCCGGTAGATGATTCTGACCTGACATAAAACAATATGGAACACATTTAATACCTATTTAAGGACACAGACAAAGAGTTTTAATGCAGCCACCAGCCTTGGTGTTGAGAGAACCTCCAGATGGAAGACATGTCATTAATAATGAACGTATTGAAACCCACACTTCCCTTCAAAGTGGGCGGCTTGCCTATTCTTATGTTGCATTGAGATAAAGGAAGGGCCAACGACAGGAAATGAGTGGGGTAGCCAGGGTAAACTATAACAGGAGATAGGGAGAACAGACCTGTGGTCGGGGTTTCCTGAGTACATCCATGACTATAACGTTGGACATGCGCCTCTGATGCGCCTTGGTCAGACACCTTTTGGAAGAAGTAAGACAAAGGTTTGTGTTGGAACATCACCTAGCAAAAGAGAAAAACATGAGAAACACCTATGAACATCACAAGTTGTTCATGCCATTGTCACGACTTTGTACATACGTACTTAGCTTTTAGGGTCATGGTTGTACATACTTAGGTTTTCAGGTCAGACAGCACGCACTCCAAGTATTGCGGCTGGTGACCACTGCATAATCAAACACAATCCAGACAGGCTTGCTCGCTGCAGGATCGCTGTGTGTGACTGGCCAATCACAGAGCTTGAAGAGTCAATAGTGAATACATTTTTAAAATTACAAAAATTAAAACTACAGAACTGTATACAAACCCAATGAGGATTTCCCGTACGGCTGTGGTTAACCACCAGCTATACTCGCTTCATACTCATAATCAGCAAAAATACATGATCCATAACAGATATTCATTTACAATGAATATCCAAATCATTGTTACAAACCAGTGATCTCTCCATTATTCTCTTGTTAAAATCATTTGAATAATCATCATAGTAATTTGTTACTACGATATTTGCCAATTGTTTACTTTGTACAAGCACCTAGTATCATAAAATGTTGTCACTTATATCACAGGGTTAGGGCAAATGTGTGGTTGATGAATCTGTTCCACTCCTGGTGTCTTTTTAATGGTTTTTAATCATAAAAACATCCTCTATTGAGGCTGCACAGCAGACAAGGGGTTAGCATACAGGCCACACAGTTAGGAGACCTAAGTTCGATTCCACCCTTGGCCATCTCTGTGTGGAGTTTGCATTGTTCTCCCCGTGCATGCGTGGGTTTTCTCCAGGTACTCCGGTTTCCTCCCACATTCCAAAAACATGCTAGGTTAATTAGCCACTCCAAATTGTCCATAGGTATGAATGTGAGTGTGAATGGTTGTTTGTCTATATGTGCCCTGGGATTGGCTGGGCGTACACCGCTTCTCGCCCAAAGATAGCTGGGATAGCCTCCAACACGCCCACGACCCTCGTGACGATAAGGAATGAAAATTCTATTGACTGGGGAGTTGTGCCATGCTTTTGCTGCAGAGCTCTTACTCAAAGCTGCACAAAAAATCTTGTGTTGTATTGATACAGTCGGGTGATGTGCAGCGTTTTATGACATTTGATATGCATATAACCTAGTCTGATACAATGGGGTGATGTGCAGCGTTTTATGACATTTGATATGCATATAACCTAGTTTGATGCAATTTAGGGCAAAATGAGGTTAGCAGGCCCCGAGATCTATGACTGCTGCGCTCTTTCATGCAGTCCAAGTCCCCTAAACTTCCTACAAAGAAAGATCTTGTCTTGATGCCGACACCCCCCCCCCCCACACACGCGATGCCAGTGCTCTCTGCGTGAGGTTGATATTTTGGCGCTCAAGGGTCTTGCGTTGCAGAGAACAACTTTTTATAAGGAGTGAGGAAGAGAAAAGCTTGCTTTTAACCGCTATGCATAGCAACTAAAGTCATGGTGTCACGACAGGCTATGCCAACACCATCACATAACAACACAAGCACAGACAAACAAAAGCACTCCCACTGGTTGGACAGAGCAAGGATGCAGATATGCAGTTCAAACTACAAACGGACGAACCATCCACATCGGCAGCACTGCAAAGCACGCTGGGAACAAGGAAGTGCCACCAGTGACGCCACAATATTTTGGTAAATGCTTGCATTCTCTCGAATGGGAGGTCGGCTTTCCTCAAGCAATGGACATTGCATTGTTGGAATTATTCAAGAATTCTTTGCTGATGCTTTCGCAATTCCGACAACTTGTTCCACTGGTTGGATGTTTTTCTTTTTACGGTTGTCTTTGAAAATGTAGCCAATCCATCAGAATGGAGGTGTATAGTTTGCTTTCCAATGATATTACGTTCAGGCAGTTTTCTGCTGCACCAGAATTGGCCAATTCCATGAAATGGGTCAGGACCTTTCCAATGTTTCTAATCAGCTTGATGGCTTACCTTGGCTTGTTTTCCTTTAGAGGAGGCAGTCTTTGTCAATATGTCTTTGCCACTACTGTAGGACGTCAGTCTTAGTTCTTTGATTATCATTCATCTATACTGCATCAAGTGAACCTTCAAAACCTCTGCTGATCCATGTGGATTATTTCAGTCTTTCAAGTGAATCCCAATCTTTCTTCCATCTGTAATACTTTTCTGCTGCAACCACTGAAGATGGGTAGGCGAGTCGCTTGAATCTTGATGGCCTGATCTGGAGGGGGTTGCACTTGTGCTGGCCTTTCTTCCGTTGCTGGTGCCCCCATCGCCTGCGGTGGGTGAAACTGGCATATCTTGTGCTCCATCTTGTTTCCTCAGACGTTTCTGGTCCCCTTTTTGTAGTTCCTTCATCTCATCTTGGGGTACCCACATTTCTCACATGGAAATGGCCTGCCATGCCTCCGCAACCTGTCTCTCAATGTGTCCAGGTTTGGTCTCGCCATCAAGACTCATGTTAGTCGCAGCCTTCTTTGGCCCTCCTGATTGCAGATACAAGATTGCAGTCTTCCATATATGGATCTTTCCAAGAGTGTGTGTGCCTGGATAAACCTTTCAGTTTCTCCGTACTTTGCGCTGATCTCCATGACTTCTTCCAAAGTGCTCTGTGAGTGCTGTGCTTTCCTTTCCATCACTGTCTCAGCCCCGTCTTGTAATCCTCTTTTGCTTTCATAGCTTTACAACGGCCCCCCGGTTAATCTCCCCTTGGAGAACCTTTTCTGTCATCTTGTCTACCTGTCTTTAAATATGGCTAAAGGGGACCTATTATGCTTTTTTCCATGTTTCTGTATTTATAAATCATAAATGAAGGAACCCTTTGGGGAGCTACCTGAAAGGTGTTTAGGGCGTAGAGGTAGCTCATGAGCGACTATTTGGAAACCCCTAACTAACTCTTGTTCATACATGAAGTATTATTACATGATAAAAGCACCGAGGTCGCAATGTGGCTCACCTTGTCCCAGGCATATGTACAACTGACAGGGATGTTGTTAGCTAGGATAGACCGGAGCCAGCACTCTGGAGACAAGTGGGATTTTCCTTTGCTGTCCTTTATTGAGCCGTCCTCCAGCACGCGTGCAAAGTGCCAGTCACCCTGAGGAATGAAACACAAAATGGGATTTTCCATTCATTCATTCAAGGTTACATGTGAGCTGGAGCCTATCCCAGTGGAGGGGCTTATCGCCAGTCAATGACAGTAGGAGAAATAAATATTTGATGACCTGAACATTTTGTAGAGTTACTATAACAAAGACACACAATTGTTACGGTTGGTTTACTTTAAAGTAGAGAACTTTTAATAAAACTTTTTAAAATTAATTTACAGTAAGCCCTCACCACTTCATGCTTCAAATTTAGCGGTGTCACTGTTTCAAAATAAATAAACGGATGGATGGATAGAGTTTCTGTTTCCTATTTAATTCAGGTGCATGGTTCTCTCCTTGCTGCTTCATTATCCGTTATCCTGCTGCTGCACAGCAAAACTATGATTAAAAATACTTTTTTGCACTTGGTCTTGCTCTCTGCATCTCGGGGTCGCAACGCAACGCCGACATGCCTGATTGCGACAATGATGCTGTTTTGTGGTTGAATATGGCCTATTCTTCATTTTTAACATCTAATATTTTTTCCTAAATTAAGTATTTTCAATGAAAATGTATGAATTACATATAATAATATGATATTAGGGGTGCTCCAGACTGTAAATAAATGCATTGTGAAATACAAAAAGAAATGTTACAAAAACTAATATCTCTTGGTCATTTCCATTTGGTAGAAGTAGCTCTCACAAGAAAAAAACCTTGGTGACCCCTTAATATAGCCAGTAGTACATTTAAACATATACCCTGTATGTATTTCAATCGGTATTGGCCAATTTCACTCATGGATTATCAGTATTGCCAGCATAGAATTCTGATGTGAACATCCCGATATGATATAACACATAACAAACAATACGTCCAACATTGAATATATAACATTGAATAAGTCCTCATTGAAACTGACCATTTAAGGTTGATGTAAATGTAGCCAAACTGTTGTGATCCTTTGACCCCGGCTAACTAACCTGTTTTGAAAAGCACTATTGAGGAAAGCTGCTGTGTTTGTTTAAGGCAGTGCCGCAGTGCCCCCTATTGGACATGTACAATACTACAACAGTGAGCTGAGATTGGAGATTAAATTGGAGTTTCAAGTATTCCTTTGTATTTGATTACATGTGTACTTGTGTAGCAAATGTAGCCCTCATTTAAGCAAGATATTGGCAAATGATCTTAATGGGTTTGTGTGATGAGCAAAACTAGAGTAGCACATGCTTTTTGGAGGATTTATGAAGTCAGATGTTTACATCTTCACCTTCAACAAAAGCTGGAGAGCACCTCCACGTGGGATTAGCCCCTTCTGTACAAGCTGAGAGAGATGTCGGCCATGTTTGTCAGTTCTTGTCTGTGACAGTGGAGCGTTATCTTTGACTTGAATCTTGTTGGCTTGCAGAGAGTTTCCCGGTTGGGAAACTCTTCTTTTCGTTGTCAGCTGGGCTCTTGATGGAAAGTGACTTGGTAGCACTGTAAGGATCCTGCCATTAGTCTGGGTCATGGCTTTCTGTCTGCTTGACCTGCGGGGTCGGCTTTTTGAAATGAGTTGATCAGATTTGTCTTGGGAACCCTTTACCGTCTCCGTCATCTCGGATGAGGAGTCCTGGGCCAATAAGCTTGGACTGTTCTGATGACTAGTGGTACATCTGGACATGTGAGGCGGCATTACCAAAACCATTTGCATCTGGAGGATGCGCACAAAGTTCCTTTGCCGCGAAGAAAGGGAGATCAGTTGAATTTTCACTCCATGTCGAAGAATGGATGAAGTCATGCTTCTGTAGCACAAACAACACAAGTAAAGCTGTATATTGTCAGAAAAATAGAAACACCGAGCAGAGGCGAACTGACATGGATGTGTAAAGATTTGATTTGGCTGTTCCCAACATAAAGCAAGACAACTTTGACAACTGACTTGTATTTGTGGGCAAGTTTAGCCTTCTCCAAACGCTGCTTGACGAGGACCTCAGCCAGTGTATTGTGAATGTGCGTGACAGCTGAATAATATTTCACTGGAAAAAAACAACACATCTAAGCTACATATGTTGTCAGTGCTTGGATGAAAGAGTACATTGCAGATGAAATAAATGTACCTCCATCCTGTGGTTGTGTCAGGGACCAAGTGGACATTTCTTTTTGCTTCTTCTCCACAGCTGCCAAAATCTGACTTATGGGCACCGATTGATTCAACTGTTGGAGAAAGTTAGAAAAAATCCCAGAGATGATTTGACTCTTGAATATACTTGTGTGCTTCACTGCTCTCCATTTTGTGGCATTTTGCTGTTTTCAATTTTGTCCAAATAAATAGAGGCAGTATAATCTTATGTTGGCACCAGACTTGATCGCCAGAACAACAGGCCCTTATTGTGGGTTTGATTGCTCTCACGACAGTCACAGTAATCCCTGACACAGGCTAGCTATTATCGGGGCTGTAAACCACGCTACAGCCCAACTCTGAACCCTCTCCGTCATTTCCTGTTCACCCCTCACTCTGCGCCCCAAGCACCAGCACCAACACATTTATAGCAGCACACACGAGCAAGTGTTACATTTTCTCTTATTATATCTACTATATAGAGTAAAAGGAGTTTAAAGGTGACCATAGGGGTGTTACTTCATGCCTAGAGAGCTCTAATAATGTTAAAAAACATATATTTAGATGTCGGAAACAGGTTTTCTGTGCTATAACTACAAAAACATTTTGTTCATGAAGAAGAAATCCTACTTATCATGGTTTGGAACCAATTGACATCTTAATAATAATGGACACTATAAAAACGGTAGTTAACGAGATCGTAGATACAATCAATCATGACATCCTAATAACTAAATTAGAAAGGAACGTAATAAGAGGATTAGTTAGGTAGCAATACGTACAGCTAGGAGAATACACTTCTGCAAGTTCATATATTATGTGCGGAGTTCCCCAGGGCTCAATACTGGGACCAAAATTGTTCAACTTGTACATCAATGATATCTCCAAAGTCAGGAAAGACTGATTATTATTATATTATGATTACTGATTATGGGATGTACTCAATTGTAATCTGATGCATGTTCTAATGAAATAAAACCATTACCGTTACCATTACCATAATATAATTCAAATGTTTTGAAATACAAATTAGAAAATTAGAAGAGTGAAACTTTGTTTATTTTTGCAACATTACTGAAATATTAATAATCAAAATGTGCATCTGTTTGTGTTGCATGTACTTGTGTACGAGTATATTTTGGAGGGGGTGAAAGCTCGACTTGTGTACTTTTCGAGACCATTACCTTCCATGTGAGCGTTTGGTCTATTTGGTCTAAGTTGCCTATTTTGGGTGACTTTCTCTTTATCCTGTTACAGTTGCCAGACACAGCGGACACTGATTGACAGCAGTGTCTCAGTGTAATCACTAGGTCTCCGTTGGTTCATTGTTCACTTCATGGAGCCCATTGTGTGGTTAAAGGAAACATTTAGAAAGTTTTTGTTTGCACATTGTCTGCTTCTCCTTTTTCCTGCCAGTGATGACTTTGCACCTGCTTATCCTGGATTTAAGAATTTTACGTGCATTTTACGCCTATGTCTCTGCATCCTGTTAAACTTTAAAAAGCACTTCCCCAAACAAAACCAACACATTCATTATGCCGACTTTTACCACATGCAAGTTTTGAGGTTGTTAACACATTTTAGTAAAATGGGATCAATTCTTCACTATAGTAGTTAAGAAGAAATATTATTGCTTCTCCATCACCTGGTCATGTCCAGAAAAAACAGCATTATCCTGGCTTTGTACGATGGCATTGACTCCAGTGTTGAACAGCTCCTTGACCACGTTACCCTGGGCAGAGGCCTCATGGAGAGCTGCACAGCATTACAATTGAAGACATTTTATTTCACAGTGGGAAATGAAACACTTGGAAATATCAGACAAAACAAAACGTCCAAACAACCTGAAATATCCTCCACACTAACATTGGTTCCATCTTGGGGGATTTGGTCATAAGCCACATCTCTTGTACATGCTGCGTGAATGAGATCGTCTGCATTTCCATCTCTCTCGTGGATATTACCATGTTGGCAGTGATTTGCTGTGAACATAAAACACATTTTAGAAAATGAAATTCAGCGTTAACATAACAGTTGCACTTTGCATTACAGCTGGTCATACATAAATATATTAGAAGAAGCGCTCACCATTGTCTGCATCATCCACTCCATATTCTGACATATTTCCCAGATCTATCCTTGGATGAGAGTTGAGTTGGTTTATTCCCCCCTTATTTGTCTGCTCATTGCTATCGGTGGCTAAAATGAAAGCACTTTCTTCCATTTTCCCTCTGCTTTGGATGGGATTGAGCTCACTCAACAGGCTGATAGAGTCATCTGATGTTGATTCATCTTCAATGCTGTCATGTTTCTCAAAGTAGCCATCGGTCCTCAAAAAAAAAAGAAAAGTTTCAACTTCATGTTTCAAGGGGACCTATTATGCTCTTTTTTTCAACCCTTTGTATTGACCTGTGGTCTCCTATAGAGCAGCTACACACAATAACCCACACAGAAAACTTTTTAGAAAACTATTCCAGCTGTATTTCCTTGGACTTGTGCTTCCTGCCAAAACGGCCCGCCTCTTTGGAAAAAGCATAATAGGTCCCCTTTAAATATTCATATTTTGGATTATAGTGGAACCTCAGTTAGTGTACGTCCTGGTTTTTCATTTCACATCAAAAATGAACACCCAAATTTTGCCTTGTTTCGTGTCCATTTTTTTCGAGTCCACTGCGTACAGTGTTCTTAATACAAAATATCCTCTTACTGGCCTATGGAATTCTTTTGGGTGAAAAACAAAATCAAATAAAAAAACTATGATTGCATGCAGTACAGATATTCTGTCAAAAATTGCAGAACACATTTTGGCTGTACATTATTTCCACAAAAAACAATGCGGTGGGCCGAATCTGGCTCCTGGGCCTAGAGTTCAAACTCAAGATCCGGGAGCCAGATTCTCCCCATAAACTCCAACTCAGTTATATGATGCTAACAAAGCTTCCACTGTACTTCCTAAATTCCTTGCAGTACACTATTACTGCTTTTTATATGAATTAAAGAGCTGCAGAATATCATCAGACTTACCCAGTGGTTAAAGAACGACTGTTGACCCGATTGAACATGTCCTCAGTTTTTTTCTGTACTTTCACACCTGAAACAAAAACATATTCAACTTTGTTGAATGTTAATTTACATATTGGTGACTACAGTCATATAAACTGCCAATTGGGGTTCGTTTGTAGTTAGGAAGCACTTTGGGCGTTTGCACGCCCATAATAAATGAAAACAGACCGTTTTGGCAGGAACCACAAATCCAAAGAAATACAGCTGGAATAGGTGCAGATTCTGCAAAATCGAAACATTTTCTGTGCAGGTTATTGTGTGTAGCTGCTCTGTAGGAGTCCACAAAAGGGTCATAAAATGAGCATAATCAGTCCCCTTTAAAGTATATGTAAACTGTTTCAGTCACATTCTAATCACATCATAAAACCACAAACCAACAAATGAGTGTTAGCATTTGTTTAATTATGAACATAAATTACTTGTTTTGAAATCAATAAACAACCCCAAATATAGTATTACCATAAATATAGACACATACATAACTTAAAATAAATGATTTAACTGAATTTGCTTGATACGAGAACTGCATTTGAACAGAGTATAAGCTCCAGTATATCACTAACCTCCGTCAATACATGACATCCAAACGGACAATGGTCACTTGAACCTGTAATATCATAACAATGAATTCTGTTACACAACAGAATTACAGGAAAACGACATAAGACCAACTGCGTCTTTGGAAACAACACGTTTCAATCCCTTTCAGTGGGGAAGTCAAAGCAATGGTCCACATTGCTTGGAGATAGGTTGAAGTTCTGTGTGGCTACACTGGCCCTGTCCACTGACTCGTCTGAACTAGTCCCAAAATAGTCAACAGTTTGACTGCTGTCACAGCTCTCTTCTTCGGAATCTCCCTGAAACAGGCTGGTATGGTTTGGTGTCGAAAACAGCTGGCTTCCTGGAGGAGAAAACTCCACCCCCCCTGCAGAACTGGAGGTTGTTCTGGCTTGTGAAGGTCCTACTGAGAGAGAATGAAATGAAATGCATTACCACCAAACTACAACTCCGACAATTAATACAGAGATCCCTCGTTTATCGCCGTCAATTGGTTCCAGACAAGACTATGATGAGTACATTTCCACAAAGTAGGATTCTTTTTATGAATTTCTTTTTATCTTGAATTGAATAGTCGGAGTTAGAGCCCTCTCGACCCCATAGACAACTGTACATTTACTGTATATTACCAAATAGATGTAATAAGAAGAAATAAGACATGCGCGTCTGATTAAAATGTCAATGTCAAGAATTTACATTTCGCACTGTCAGATCTTAAAGAGGTTCTAAGTAGAGCTTCAAAATGAACAAGCAAGAAATGGGATTGAGACAATTTTTTTGTTTTTTTACCAAAATAGGCTGTCGGTCAGCCCTGAAAGACAAGTGGGAAGTAGTGAAGATGGCTTCATGGAGGGCCTCCGCTGTCCATTTTTGCAAATTTCCCTTGCCAGCAATGGCCAACTGTTATCAGTTGGATTTAGATCAGGGGAACGCGCAGATGGTCCAAAAGAGGTTAGTCCTCTGGAAGAGGCCCTTTGTTCTGTTGAAAAAGCCAGTCATTACCACACAAACAAGGGCCTTCAATCTTGTGGGATGCCTCTGCCGTTTGACACCCCTGCACAACCTGGAGCTCCTTTGTTCAATTGAAGGAAAAAGCACCCCAGATCATAAGGCCATGTGGAAAGCATCTCGGGTGGGATCTTGTTGCCATGCTAGTAAGTTCTTTCTACTTGGCATTTGGGTCGAGGATCGTCCCATGTCTTAACAGACAGCCAATCGGATGTTTCAAACGTCTTACTGCCTCCAACCTCAGCAGCAATGGCGTGCTGCAAGAGGCCTTGCTTATGGAGCTCAACAAGCAGACGACATTCTAAGAGAGAGCGTTTTTTTGCCTTTGCCATCAACAGATCATAACGGTGCAAATACCTGACAGAAAATGTTATTGTATCCACATTTTTGTCAAATTTAGTCTTTTAAAGGCTGTGATCTTAAACTTTTGATCAGCCAATTTCACTTGCTTGCCTGGAATGAATTGCAAACTCATTTTTTTGTCTCAATTCCTTTTCTTCCTCTTGTATTTTGAAAGTCTGTTCCAACCTCCTCCAACAGTGCAAAATGTAAACTCTTGCAATTTGTCAACTGATCGTAAAATCAAGAGTTCATAAGTTATAAATAAGACTCATGGACATGTGTGTTGCTGTGTGTTTGGGTGCTGGGGAGCAAATGCGTATTAGAGTTCATTATTATTATTATTTATTGTAGTTTTAGTTTTCAAGCTGTACGTCAACATGTATTTCCAGGCCCACATCTATGTGTCGTTCGGTGTTGGTGTTCTTTGCTGCAACAAGAAAGAGGAAAGTTTCTGTCTCCAAGAAAAAAAACATGCTCTAAGCCTCCTTCTGGCAATTATACTGCCATTGACAACGACTGAGGCGTAGTACACTGAATACAACTGTAATGATGACCTACTCTGTCACAGCAAGAATGTTGCACGTTTGCTGTAAAATGATGGATGCAGACAATACTCAATTTCTGTAGCATCACTGTCAAATTTGAAAATGCTGTGGCCCGATTGTGATTTCCTGTCTGTACTTCAAGTACTCCAAATCTCAGTCCGAGATGAAAAAAAAAAATCCATGGTTTGGACGTCAGAGACCTCATTGGCAATGGCGACAATGCAAACCAACAAAGTGTATAAATGTCTACCAAAACCATAGCTCATAGTATATACAAATGATGCAGTAACACATATCAAGTATGCATATTCTCCATCCACGGTTACTTGGAATACCTGTTAATATGGTGATAGCTGTTATGCATTCATGTTTGACTTTAGGGAAGTTGAAGATATTCTCAGTCTGAACTATTGGCATAAAATTAGTTTGCATCGTACCTCCTAATTCTTCTGCCATGTTTGTTGATCCAGCAGGCAGATTGTCTTCCGTTTTGGTTTTCACCACTTGGACATGACGAGAATGTCCTTCAGTCATGCCAAATGCAGTTTCTTCCTCTTTGTGTTGAAGAGGTGGATGTGATCCATGTTTCATTAGTAGCTCCACTATCTGTAGTCAAATACAACCGTACATGTTATAGTGAACGTTCAAAAGAAATGTGTCGTTAAGAATCGTTAATGCAGCTACCAACTTTTTCATTGCCAAATGTGATGGCATCATCAAGTGGTGTAACTTTTTTTTGTGTCGGGATATTGACCAGAGCTCCAGCATTAAGTAGACACAAACAAGCCTCATACTGATCACGAAGAGCTGCTTCATGTAAGGCTGTCCGTCCTGCGAGCAAAGAGATGAGCCTAGAATATTTTTTGTGGATAAAATGCGCAGGTTTAAAGTAAGCAGAAAATCAAGCGCCGCCTTACCTGTATTGTCAGACATGTTGACATTTGGTCCCAACTCAAGGATGTCTTTCAGTAGCTGAATGTCTGCGTTCAGTACAGCCTCGTGGAGCAAAGTCTCACCAAAGCGATTCCTACGTTTAACATCTTTCAGCTTAAGAGTCGGGCCTGTGTGTATGTCAGATCGGTGAACGCCACAGCAGACAGAAAAATAGGATAAAATCATCCACTGGCTTGTGAATGGTCTTCCCACACACAACTATACATTTTTTATTCCACAAATATGATGTTATTTTCAGTCAAAAACTGGGGGATTAATTAATTATGTTATTTCTGAAGTCACCATCCACCAGTACAAGCCTGGACTTTGCTTTTCAAAGCGGTTGTATACTGAACAAATATGGACATTAGCACTATAAGGTCCTCAAATCTTACCTTTATGCATTCCCACTTTGGTATCGGCATTTGGAAACAAATGTGAGGTGAAAAATTCAGTATAGTAGTAGCATGAAACAAAGTTAGAAGGTGTGTTCAAATATTGTTGAGCAAAGTGCTCGCATTAAACATGCAAAAACTGTGGGATTTCGAATTGCATATTCTTTTGTGGAATAAAATATTGGCCCATATTTCCAAAATGGACATCTCTTTACATCAAATTCTGTGAGACACTGAAATGTTATAGACAAAGAAACACTGTACTGTACCTGTTGGGAATCTCTGAGTGGTAGGTGTAATTTTTTTACTAGGCGTAGCACTTGGCTTTACATTCATTTTTATTCTCCTGTGAATAATTGATTGATACAATTAACAAAAACATCAAAATACCATTATTTCTTTATTTTTGTACATATAATAATGTTATATGTTAATGTTAATAATGAGATGCTATGAGTCCTATTGATTGTATCCCATTTCAACATCCTTGAAATTCACAAAGGACATTGAGAGTTAACGATTGACAAGCATGTACCTTGCCTTTGCCTTCATGCTGGCATTTGAATGATTTCTAGTGACGTGTGTGTGATGCTGAGCTCCTGAGAACCTTTCTGGAAATAAAATTGTGGAATAAATGTGTCAAAATAAACCAAATATCGAATAACTCAAACTTACATGAATGCATGAACTGAAAAACTCCCAACAGCTCCATATATGCAGCTGACTTCGGGCGAGAGGCAGGGTAGTCCCTGAACTGGTCGTACCTTTTGGGTAAATGCCCAAGCACAGAGTCAATATTACCCAAGGTCTTAGAATTTTTAACCATCCATGAAGAAGATGCCCATCAAGAGGTTGTACTTATTAATGATACAAACTATGCAGGGTTTTTGTTGTCTCCACAATTTCTTGAGGAAAGAATGACTTTACATTTTGTCATGAACCAGGGTACCGCTGTTTGGGGTAGATAGTAAGACATTTGGTTTAGAAGATGGCCTCAACCCTGTAACAGGCCCCAAAAACCTGTTTAGGACCTTTAAAAATCTTGAGAGCGCTATAAACATGAAATAGCACTGCTATATTTGGGCAAAATAATGTACAATTTGCTTAAAGGGGAAATTTTAGGCTCATTTTTCGTCCAGCTAACCAGCACAGAAAGCTTTGTAGATCTTCCAGAATCTGCACCTAGTCCAGCTGCATTTCCTGCAGAAAAGAAAAGACTTTTAATTTCTTCCACCCAAGGCCCACCTCCAGACACAACCACCCCGCTGTGGTTGGTTGGTCACACGCCCAAGGAGAACTTCTGGATAGCTTCTAGTTTATAAACATATAGGAGCGTATAGGAGCTGATAATAAAATGTCTGCTTTTAACATACAGCCATATATATTGGATGCCGAATCCGATCTGGAAAAAAATAAAATAAAATCCCAAGAAAAGTGGTGATGTCTCTGAAAATTCGAACTGAAATGTGGCCGAGGAGACTGTATTAATAAACCCCACTGCTCGCTTGTTCTAATACCAATAATGACATATTATTGTATTTACCTTGCTGCAAGCTATGAGGCAGGAGATTGTGCCAAAGTTGACTATGGAAACTAGTGCTTCCATAGCCACACTTGGCGCTGCCATCATGACTTCCATCACACATGTTTGCTGTACTACTCTACTGTACATTTTATGCTTCACCATCATGGATTTATAAATTCTTGCCGACTCAGTGTGAATAAGATGCAATTTCTCAAAAAAAAAGATCTAATTTGGAGAAATATGTGTCCAGACTTTATCCATATGTCGAAGGGCCACTGCAATACATTTTGTACAATACATATGCTAAAACCATTGACATGTCCAATGTTTTGCTGTACATTAGAAGACAAAGTAAATAGTCATTAGTGTAACATCTAATAATGGACATTATTAATACTGACCTTATTGCATTTTCTCATTGACAAAGAAGCTGTACTGTAAGGGTGAAAAAGTTAAGTCAAGTTTAAATCAAGTAGTACACTGTACAATTGTATTATTTGTCAAATGTAAAGTTTTTGAATTAGTAATACCTATACAGTATATACAGTAAATATGGACTTTTTGAGTCCATATTAGCATGATGTACACTTTCACCACACTGAAGTAACCCAATTAAAGGGATACTTTAATTGTACAACTCCTCTGCGCCCCCATGGAATGTTTCTATACATAAACTTGGACAAGCTAGCTTGCTAACTTCGTTAACTTTGGATATGGTCACTCAAAGACTTCCATCGGTTAATTCGGCTAATAGGTAACCTAGTGAAAAGGACAATAAAACCGCCATGGCGAGAATCTGCGCTATAATTACCTTAACAAAGTGCCGAAGAGTCAAAAATGGCAAAGTTACGATGAGGAAGTTCGGACAAAACGGCGGGGCGAAATAACTGTCGCGTGCATGCGCGCGCACACACAAACGTAGAGCTGCGTCGTTTCCAAATACTGTATTGCAAACAAATGCGTAGACAGCGGCAACAGTGTATATATATATGTTCATATATCATGTTGGCAATTGACATACTGAAACGTGCAATCTCTGTTCACAATTCTCAATCTCAATGTATATTATTTATCTCTCTGTGACTGCGACAGCTAAGTCTATCCGTGAGGTGGTGTGACTTGGCGTCTACATGCTGGCCACGCCCCCACCACCATCACCTAGGAAACCGGGCACGGCCTATTGGTCACCGAAGCAGGTGATTGGCTCACGCCTCGTATGATGTAGTAGCGTGCCATGGTTCCATGAGGTCTCGCTTAATTGCAGAATCGGCTCAACTTGTGGGGATGTTACTGACGCTGGGAAGGCTGGGAACGCTGGGAAGGTCCTATCCAACCCACATGACGCCATCAGCCTTTATCATCGAGCCCGCCTCACATTTCACTCTCGTCATCCTCACAGGTAAGTACTCTTTCTGTTCGAGCTCGTAGTGTTTAGCGTTTACTGTACTTGGAAGTGATCCAGTAGTACTGTAGTTCAAAGAATAAAGTACTGCACTACCGTCGTTACAAAGCCAACGTGTGAGGTAGTTAATGCTTTCACTTTCAACAAAAGCAATCATTGTTGAGTGGTTAGTTGCAATGATCTTCATCTTATTAAATGTGTCATCAATTCATTGAAATACCACTTCATTTAATGTCAAATATTATTTCATGAATTACTATTTCATAAACTTAATGAATGTATATTAATTGACAAGTGATTTTTTTTAATGGTGTATTATTTATTTCATCAATTAATGACACATGTAATAGCACGTTTTTCCAATTGTATTTATTTAAAGAGATATTCATTAATGTCATTCATTTCTCTTTTTATTGAAATCAGTACTTCTGAAATAGTGTCGCAGGACTCCCCGGGATTTGAATTTGTTGTACTCAGCATGTAGTTTGTATGTTTCACTATTCTCTCCAGTTTGTTGCATTTCCAGGGTTTCATTTTTGAGTTCAGTCTGTACAGTACAGATGAATAAATAGTTCTTGAAATTTTATAGAAATTCATCCATCCATCCATTTTCTATACAGCTTATCCTCGCGAGGATTTTAATTTTAAATGCATATAAATGATAGAAGTAAATCAACCTTTAAAGTTACCTTTACCTTCATTGAAGACATGATGTTGCAGAAGATCAACATGGACACCACCTTGGTATTTTGCTATTTTGCTAAGTGTTTATTTATCCCTTTCATTCATTTATACACACACAGGTCCCGAGCACATACACCCAGACAAATTCATATTCTGGGAAAATGTAACAAAACTATTGTGTTCCCCCACAGGACCATGCTAACCCGTCTGTTCCGTATGCATGGCCTTCTGGTGGCCTCCCATCCTTGGGAGGTCATTGTCGGCACAGTCACCCTCACAGTCTGCATGATGTCCATGAATATGTTCACTGGAAATGACCAGATCTGTGGCTGGAACTATGACTGCCCCAAAACAGATGAGGTGAGAAAATATGATGATGCAATCTGAAAAAAAAACCACTCCTAATTGATAGATATGACTTGAAAATACAATGACCTGGATGAATGAGAATAGACACAGGTAGAATAGATACTTGATATCTATAGCAGTAAGCAGTGGTGTTGCTGTACATGACGATGATGGCTAGGTTTGCTTTAGAGATGACAAAGTGTATCACAAGCGGATCAGACATTTTGATGAGCCTGTTCATGGCCCGGTATCGTGGAGACAAAGATCTGATCAATTCTGTTATGCGCATTACATGAGAACATGCAATCTTTGGGTCGTACACCAAAGTTACACCTTTATCTGGAACCATTTTCAAGCTACAACCTTCCCAAATAGTCAACTAGAAAAAGCGCTGGTGCTTGAAGGGTTATGCCACAAAAATCACAAAGCACACAACGCTTACTCAAGCTGTGCACACTTGCCTCCCAGACTATTCAGAGTGGCTTTAGTCTGAAAGAAAACCATTTCTCCAGGTGGAGAATTGAACCCAGGTCTTCCAAATGTGTGGACAAAATGCTAACCACTCGACCACCTTGCAGCCCTACTGAATCCAATAGGTTTTGTCTGCATTTAGACTGCATTTAGAGGTGAAAACAACATGCAAAACAGAGAAATGTTTATGGGTGAAAAACAAGCAGCTGTGAATCTGGGAGACTTGCAGAAGAAATAAACCACTGGTGTTCTAAGTGACGGGTGTGGAACAGGTTGGTTCCATTTTGGCTTCTTTTGCAGCTGTGATGAGAAACTACTGAATTCTGAAGTAACTCATAGCAAAAGGTGTTGTCCTTTTGGGTGTCGTTGCCACGTCATGTATTTGGCAACAATCATGTCTTCAATGAAGACCTATTATGCTCATTTTTCCACCCTTTGTCTTGAATTGTGGTCTCCTATAGAGCAGCTACACACAATAACTGCACAGAATTTTTTAGATTTTGAATCTGCACCTATTCCCGCTGTATTTCCTTTCATTTGTGCTTCCTGCCAAAACGGTCTGTTTGAATTTATTCCACCCACGGCCCGCCTCTGGGAAGTCCACCCCTCTGTGAAACCGAGCGTTTTGAGCCATCCCAAACTTCTTTCAGGGCTGACTTCCAAATGCCCACACTTCATGATCTGAAATGTTAACATCGTTCAACACGAGAATACAAGATTTTAAGTGCATGTATAGGTCAGAAACGTGGAAACAGCATAATAGATCCCCTAGACCAGGGGTGCTCATTAAGTCGATGGCGATCTACCGGTTGATCGCGGAGGTGGTACTGGTCGATCGCGGCGTGACATTAAAAAAATATCATCCTAGCATCAATGCCGTCACTTGATTGATATACAGGGCAGCCATTCAGATGACAACTGAATGTTGCCCTTCGGGTGACCAATCAAATCAAACAACGTCTCTAAGTGCAGCAGAACTTACCATGTCAGCCTATCATCCATCCCCGTTACTTGATTGACATACAGGACAACCAGTCAGATGACAACTGAATTTTGACCTTTAGGTCACCGCTCATGCGTAAACAACGATGCAAAGTGCTAAGCTAGTCGGCGAATTGCGTCAGATTTTAAGCCCTCGCTAAAGTTTATGGTCACTAAAGTGAGTGAAGTAGCTGGACCAATAGCTGGAAGAATGACTGTATTTGTAATGAATGTAATGTGTCGTACTTGAATAAAATATGTCTGCTATATGTAAGGATATCACATCTCGATACTCTGTGAAAATGTTCTTTTAAGTTTAACTTGAAAAACACATTTGTTCTTCTGTTGACAGCAAATCCTCAGCAGTGACATCATCATCCTGACCATCACACGATGCATTGCCATCGTCTACATTTACTTCCAGTTCCAGAACTTGAGACAGTTGGGATCCAAATATATATTAGGTATGAAAACTTGTTGTTGTTATTACACGGGAAGATGATGGCACTGATGTGGAATCACCGCTTCCCTTGCAGGCATCGCAGGCCTTTTCACCATATTTTCCAGCTTTGTATTCAGCACAGTGGTCATTCACTTCCTGGATAAAGAGTTGACCGGGCTCAAGTAAGTTTGTGTACTGCTTTCACACCATTACACGTAAAAAAGCTCAGAGGTTGATTGTTGTGCTACGTCTTCCAGCGAGGCGCTTCCATTCTTTTTACTCCTCATCGACCTCTCGAAAGCATGCACTCTTGCCAAGTTTGCCCTCAGCTCCGGTTCTCAGGTAACAATGATGATTTAGTGCTGCCGTTTATGTCATCCTACTCCTTGTCTGTCTTTATTGACTGTGTTTACATGCGCCAGATTAGCACAACAGGGAAACACGGAAAATAAAATATAACAATGTGTAATAGTAAAGGTAATGGAGTTTTCAGATGGTGTATGTTTTTGCTTTTATTCCATATACGTCTCTCCAGAATATACTGTATATTGTTTTCAGGACGAAGTTAGGGAAAACATTGCTCGAGGTATGGCTGTATTGGGACCGACCTTCACCTTGGATGCCCTGGTGGAGTGCTTGGTGATTGGGGTGGGAACCATGTCAGGTAACGTCTGACCTGCTGATTGCAGTGGGGTTTTTTCCACGTTCACTTAACGGGTCCCTGACATGACTGATCAACTTTGCTTAAATATGTTACTGTTTGCGTTTACTGTTTACTGTTTACTGTTTGGTGAGCACGCAGACCGCACAGCTAGGAGACCCGAGTTCAATCCCATCTTCTGTGTGGAGTTTGCATGTTCTCCCCGTGCATGCGTGGCTTTTCTCCGGGTACTCCGGTTTCCTCCCACATTCCAAAAACATGCTAGGTTAATTGGCCACTCCAAATTGTCCATAGGTATGAATGTGAGTGTGAATGGTTGTTTGTCTATATGTGCCCTGGGATTGGCTGGCCACCAGTCCAGGGTGTACCCCGCCTCTCGGCCAAAGACATGGGATAGGCTCCAGCCCCCCCCGACCATCGTGAGGATAAGTGGTAGAAAATGAATGTTTGAAAATATGTTCGGCATTGTTCGATTGTTGTCATTCTTAGCTAGTTCTCGCACTTGAGCCTCATTTCCGGTATTGACATCATTGGGGTACTATCACTTGGGTAAACAAACATAGCGGTGAATGAGACAGAGGATGTCAAGCTTTGTCACTACGATGGAATAGTGTTTAGAAGATATCATGAGGTGGCCGTCCATCTGTCTTTTGTTCACTGTACTTAGATCATCTTGTTGTGTTATACTTTCCTCTTTTGGTAAATAAAAAACAACTTACAGTATCACTCGGATACGGTGAACATCCAGCAGCAACACATATTGGCATGACAAATATTTTGATCATTTGGCTCATCTATCAGGACTACAAAAAACTACCATTTACTGTTTTCATTCATTTCATATTTCTGCAACAAATTTCCATTTAAACCTATTATATGTCAGCATATAAAATGCATTTTTTAGGCAATTCATCAAGACTTTTCTAAAAATAATTTGTTCCCACCTTGAAAATGACAACCATTTCAATGTCGTCCTCTAGTGGTGGAAATTAATTGTACATTCCAGTTGTTCCACCTGAGTGTAGTGGTTAGCGTTCTGGACTTTGGAGTGGAAGCCTCGCGTTCGAAACTCCACTCGTAAGCACCATCGGTATTTGTCAGGAAGGGCATCCGGAATACAGCATCCAAAAAAAAAAAAAGCTGAAAGAAACGCTCCAGTTATTCTAACCGGTGACATGCCTCAGGCCTTAAATTGGTTGTCTCTCAATTTAATGGTTGCTGCCTTTCCATCTTCAGGATTGTGTAATTGTTGAATATATTCAGGCAATTAATTTTACCGCCTCGTTTCTCAAACTATTCCAACATCAAAATGTTGGGCTCTTTCAGGACATCTAGACCATCAGGAATTTTCTAAAACGTCCCACATTTTCAATAAATGAATGTTTCATGTGATATTTCTCTCATAGAAAATGAATGGGCTGTTCGTCGTCGTCTACCAAACTGATAGTTGTTGGTTCAATGCTTGTTAGTGAATACATTTCATGGTTTCAGTTCATCTTCAGCATTTCAGCATTCACATCACGGTGACTACACGTTATTTTGGCGTCATTTCAGTGCCACTAAATGAATAGTAAATATTAAGTATTTGTAGCTATTCATTTAGTAGTAATGGTAACTATGAATGACTTTTTCTGTCAGGTTCCTACCGTTTACAAGAATTGGTACTCATCCCTAGAGTAACAATAATATTCATGGTATGAATGTGATGAATGTTTTTAGGTTTCATTTGTCACGATGTGGGCGTGACCCACTTGTGACAGCTCTTTTAGTTCCTGGGTCATGCCCTTATTTTGTATTCACTTCCTGTGTTGCTCCTTTGCTTGTTGGGTCATTGTTGTTTTTATGTCGGACATGCTAGTGAGTTGTGCTGCTGCATAGCATCTGCATTAAAGACATTTTACCTGCAATGGGGTCCTCATCTCTGCATCCTGGGGTCCATGCCCCAACGTGACATCATTCCTAAATAGAATTTGTCTATCTTACAGGGGTTCGACAGTTGGAAATAATGTGCTGCTTTGGCTGCATGTCTGTTTTGGCCAACTATTTCGTCTTCATGACATTCTTCCCTGCTTGTGTCTCGCTGGTGCTGGAGGTAAGACTTGACTTGGTTTGACTTGAGATGCTGGTATTGACGCATATTGATGTTGATGTTGTTTTTTCCTGGAGCTGTCCCGTGAGAGTCAAGAAGGCCATCCCATTTGGCAGTTGAGCCACTTCTCCAGAGTGCTTGAGGAAGAGGAAGACAATAAACCCAACCCTGTCACCCAAAGAGTCAAGATGATCATGGTAGTAGCTGTCGTACATCCAGTGTCATTTTCCTTTGTACTTAAAAATGCGCTGCGTGTCTCCACTGTCTGCAGTCTCTTGGCCTTGTGATGGTCCATGCCCACAGCAGGTGGATCGCTGATCCGCTGTCCTTAAATACAACACTTGGAATCCCACGTGCTGGCATGGTCAAGCCGCACCTCTCGCCAAGGAGGATAGAGCCAACGATACCGCTGTGGCACTATTACCTCACTCGGTATGGACGTGCACACACTGAAACAACATGTATGTGCATGCACAGTTTATTTTTCCATAAAACCCATCTCATACACAACAAGTCGGTAATCATTTATAAATAGTATAATAGGCCTATTATGCTATCATTGAGATTTTGGTAGTCCTTGAATGCACCATAGTTGTGTGCTGTGACACTTCATTGACTTGAACTTTGATTGAAGAGATGGTTCTGGAGCTGAATCTCATCTAATCATACTTAGTTAGTAACTTAGTACTTAGTAACTTACTTTTATTATTTTTACTTATTTTTATTATCCAACATCAAGCTAGCAGGAACATATCAATTACTTGCATTTTTTTACATTTGCCAATGGTCCTGATAAGTGGCCCCACGAGTTGGGAAAATTGGGTCATGTGGATATAAGATATGCCTATATTCGTCCCTCAGTGAGGAAATTTGCATTGCACAGCAGCAAGAGTACAGAATCAGTTAAGCAGTGCAAAATACACAATATAGAAAAATACACAATATAAACAACCCAAGTATTAACAAAATCAACAGTTTTACCAAGAGTTATATGCAAATACAGTATGTAGATAATATGAAATATATGACCAGTCTATACGCTATGAGATCTTGCTAGTGAGTTAATGAGGCATTATAGCAATACTTCACATAGAACTTAATATATTGCATTTAGAGCCCTAATATTGCACATGGATATGTTCATTACATTACTTTTATGTTTACAACTTTTCAATTTTATGTGGATGGGTTCACCTTGCTCATTATTAATATTCCCACACGGGCTTTGGCATTTGGCTTTGCAAGCAATCTTTGTTCTACCACGCTACCTTGCATTGTTCCACACGGGGTTCCGTTCTGTGTGTCCCACAGATTGCTAACCATGGACATAGAGCAGGTCATCTGCCTGGCCTTGGCCCTGCTGCTGGCAATCAAGTACATCTTCTTTGAGCAAGTGGAGATGGAGTCCACCCTATCGATAAAGAACCCCATCACAATGTCCACATCCTCCCTGATTCCACAAAGAGCCACGGAGACCTGCTGCAGGAAGGAGCGTCCCCTACCGCCCCATGTGCCGTCTCCCAGTCCTCATCCTGGCACACCCGCTAGCAGAGACCACAGAGGTAGGCCTAGGTTTTTACATGCGCACTCACAATCTGATCATGATCGGATTTCTGGAGTTGTGGGTTATTGAAGTGATCGTCCAGCATCAGCAGCGTCATCCAATATCAGATGAACACCTTTCATTTCTTGGTGCATGTACACCTGATCTCATTTGATATGTTCTTTTACATCAGCACACGTGTAAACATTGCAGATATATTTTTCCAAAATTTCATTTTCACCTCCATGATGCCGTTCCTTTTCTTTGGCGCACTACCTCTTGGGAGACGTAATGAAGTATAAATAGTGAACAAATATTATGTGTATGTTGTTTTTCTTCAGTGTAGCTGAGCAGGCACACTGCATTTTTGCATTTAACAAATATTTTCAATTGATTTATGATAGCACATTCATATTCACATCTGACATCCTGTATGTCAGCATGTCAAAGCAGCCTGGGGGTAATCAGTCCACCGCTGTAATGTGTGATTTAAACATGTCAGATCTAATTACTGTGGAACCTTGGTTAGTGTCATGAATCTGTCCAGAAGGTCAGACTCTAACCAAAAAATGTTTTTTCCTCTACAACGATTCCATACATTTTCAACCTTAACCACAAAACACACTAACTGGGGCTTATAGTTGAACAATTGTAAAACACAATTGTCTGGCTACACACAGAAAAATTAGTCATTAACTGATGATTATTTTTATTGACATACATTATCAACATTGTGAGGATAAGCTGTAGAAAATGAATGAATGAATAATTCCTTCTTATATGACACCAGAATCAATTTACTTGTACTCCCCTTGCCTGATTAGATGAGGTCATCCGCCCCCTTCTTGTCCCTGTCCCTGATGGTGATCCCAAGAGCATCTTTGTCCTGGAAGAAGAAAGGGAGGAGGTCAAGCCTGACGTCACGGAGACCTACCCACCCTTGAAGCCGAGAAGACTGGAGGAATGTGTGAGCATCCTCAATAACCCTGAGGTACGACGCTAGCATAAATGTATTCTCTCAGGTTCGCTAGGCGGCGATCACGATCTCTGCTTGGCTTCAACTCCAAGGTCACGGTGGCGAATCAGACAAACAAAGGTCATAAGCCGTGTGTGTAGCGTCTGGGGAGCTTAGCATCTCCATTCTTCACCAGGGGTGTCTAAAGTGTGGCCCAGAGACCCTCAGGCATACTGGGAAGCCCAACAGAAAGTTACCCAGCATACCTTGGGGGTTATAAATGAGCATAAAATAGTCTTTCAATACCCCCATAGCACTTCCTCAAGCCAAGTTACAGATCATCCCACCGTCTTTGAACGCATCTTCTGAATGTACTGTACTTCATCGTTATCCTTAAATGCTTTATTTAAGCAAAAAAAAATCATTATATATTATTATATAATCATTATATTATTGCCAAATAATCGTCTGTATTCAACCATAATTGGTATATTTTTATGAAGCTGTGTAGTTTGAAGTGGTGGGATTACGGTATCATTTTTATTATGAAATATCTTTGGCCAATCAGCACCTTTTCTGCAGCAAGGTTCCGGTTTCCTGAGCGATGCAGAGGTGATGCAGCTGGTCAAGTCCAAACACATTCCTGCCTACAAGCTTGAGGCCATGATGGAGAAACCTGAGAGAGGCGTGGCTATACGGAGACAGATGATCTCGGCCAAACTCCCTTCTCCCTCCGCGCTCTCGTCGTTGCCGTTCACGGACTACGATTACTCCAAGGTGTGCTCGCACTCCCGCCAGCAACACCAGAAGTCCATTTTGCTTCGTATTTGACCAAGATGTTCACGGCTCCTCCAGGTTATGGGCACCTGCTGTGAGAATGTCATTGGCTATATGCCTGTGCCAGTGGGCGTGGCCGGGCCTTTGCATCTGGATGGGAAGCAGTTCCAAGTTCCCATGGCGACGACTGAGGGATGTTTAGTGGCGAGCACAAACCGGGGCTGCCGAGCAATTGCGGTACGCGTTGTTCCTCTCGATTCTCAAAAGGGAATCTTATCCAAAGTAATAGGAACCGCTGGACTTCTGAACCCGCATTGCGTGTGACAGGCTTTGTTTTCTGAACGTTGCAGCTCGGAGGAGGAGCCAGCAGTCGCATCCTGGCCGACAGAATGACCAGAGGACCCGTGGTGAGGTTGCCCTCGGCCTGCCAGGCTGCTGAGGTCGCCGCCTGGCTGGAGAGCACAGATGGTTTCCAGGCCGTCAAAGAAGCCTTTGACAGCACCAGCAGGTTTGATCTCAGTTGCGTGCGTTGTCTGCATGTTGCTTCGTCATCATCATCATCGCTTCATGTTGCCAGGTTTGCTCGGCTCCAGAAGCTGTTGGTGGGTCAGGCTGGAAGAAATCTTTACATTCGTTTTCATTCAAAGACGGGTGATGCCATGGGGATGAATATGATATCAAAGGTGCGTGAGCGCGTCAAGCCGGCTTCATCGAGCTTGTGGGTGGCATTGACGCCGCAGTCGTGTGCTCCTGCAGGGAACGGAGGAGGCACTAAGCAGACTTCAGCAGCACTTTCCTGACGTGCAGGTTTTGGCTGTGAGCGGAAACTACTGTACAGACAAGAAACCAGCCGCCATTAACTGGATCGAAGGCAGAGGCAAATCTGCAGTCTGTGAGGCCACCATCCCCGCTCGTGTAGTCCAAGAGGTACGGTCTGTCCGTCAATTAGCTCATTAGCACGTCAGACCCCACAAAACGGTAGTACAGCAGTGCAGCACGTCACTGCTGTACTACCGTTTTGAAGCTCATGGCTGGTGAGGCACTGACTTTTCCGAGCCTCACTGACCTTGCCAAAACCACGGCCGTTTTGGAAAATACCGTGCTGTGAATAAGTGTGAGCAAGTGTTCCTGATTTCTTATTTTTTGCATGTTTGTCACGCTTAAATGTTTCAGATCATTTAAGAAATGTAAATATTAGTCAAGGACAACACAACTGAACACAAACTGCAGCTTTTAACCCTTGGATGACTGGACCCTACACTCTTCCATAAGTGGGTCAAACATGACCCATACTAGAATCAATACCAATTTTGCCATTTTGGTTAGGAATAATCACTTGTATGATATTTAGGACCACACAAGAATGATTTCATGTTCGAAACATCTTAATTTTTCACTTTTTGACATGTTTGAAAAAGAAAATGACCCCGTACACCAATAGAAAATGTGAGGATCCATTGTGTGCTGCATAGGGGATGCGTGCATCTCACACCCAGAAGAACTTTAGGCCATACTCGGCTTGGACAAAAGTCTAGGTCATCAGACATTTCTGACTCGGAGTCCGACCCCGTTACTGCCTCTCCATCATCCAGCATCTGTAGGACCATTTCAGCTGTGTATCTAGCAGCCAAGGCATGGATGAGGAAACAAAAGAGTAATGGCCAACAATACATTTAGCAATGTTAGCCAGCCAGTGTCAGCTAGTTATCAAGTAGGCTAATTTGTTGATAATACTAACAGTCATGAAAGACACATACACAATATCATATGAAGATAATACTTCCATGTATTAGCACTTGATGTGTCAAATAATCTTCCTGAGGGGTGACACTTCTGATATAGTCTTTGTGGTCTACACTTAATTTCTTCCTGACAGCCAAAGTTGATAAGAATCAAAGGTTCCTATAGAATTGGATTCCATAGAAAATGCATGCGGCTCATTTTTGACACACTTATCACAAATTTCTTAAAATGTATAAAAGGTAAGTTAAAAATGTGAATGGCATGATATCAAAAACATGTTTTTTTAGGAATACCTGGAATATGAAATGATAAAAATCTTTCATTACGAAGATATTTCAAGAAAACATGACCCGGTCATTTTTCACCCACTTATGCATCTAAGGGTTAAAGGAAACTTATTGACTGAGAAAAAGTCCAAGACTAAGAAAACCTACGTGGTCCTGTTTGGGAAAAGTGACAACTGTTAAAAGATAACTGAAATTAAATGAGACGGTTCTAAAGCCGTTTGAGTGACAGGCATTATTCACACATGGCAAAAACACGGAACAGTGTTTTGATCTTCCCAGGAGTTCAAAATTCAATCAAAATGACCCCAAGAGCGACTCATCCAAGAGGTCACAAAAGACCCCACAACAGCAAAAGAACGACAGGCCTTACTGGCCTCAGTTAAGGCCAGTGTTCATGACCCCACCCCAAGAAAGACACTGGGCCAAAATGTTCTGCATGGCATTAAAGTAACAAAAGAACACTAACAATAAAATATGGTGGTGGTAGTGTGATGGTCTGGGGCTGTTTTGCTGCTTATGCAGCAATTGTGCAAAGATGAGCACTGCAAGAGTCATTGCAAGTTATCACAAAGGCTTGATTGCAGTTGTTGCTGTTAAGTGATTGGGTTTAGGGGACTTTTTCACACAGGGCCATTTAACTTTGGGGTTTTTTTCTCCCTTAATAACAAGTTTCATTTGAAAACTGCCTTTTGGGTTCAGTTGTGTTGTCATTGATTAATATTTCAGTTTAGTTGATGATCTGAAACATTTAAGTGTGACAAACATGCCAAAAAAGAGATCAGGACAGGGCCAATACTTTTTCTCACCACTGTATATTCTTTTCCTTGATTGGCTGGTGACCATTCCAGGGTGTACCCCGCCTCTCCCCCGAAGTCAGCTGGGATAGGCTCCAGCTTACCCCCGCGGTCGTAGTGAGGATAAGCGGCATAGAAAAAATGGACAACTTCAGCTTTCTTTTCTAGGTTTTGAAGACCACGACAAAGGCTCTCGTGGAGGTGAACATTAACAAGAACCTGGTGGGATCCGCCATGGCTGGCAGCATCGGTGGATTTAACGCACACGCAGCTAACCTGGTCGCAGCCATCTACATTGCCTGCGGGCAGGTAATCTACTCTTCCTCATCTCTCACGCAAACACAGCCATCATTGGCATCATTTCCAGCTGGATCTTCAACACCACTACTGCCACCTAGCTCTGGACCACATTTACGGCAACACTCAGGAGCACAAGTCTTATGAATGTCTTATTTTCTCTTATTATGAGGGTAAAGGTGACAATAGGGGTTTTATTTTATATTTAAAGGGCTCTAATGAATTTAGAAGGTTGCAAATAATTTTCTTGGTGTTAACTATTAAAATATTTGTGGTATGAATTAAATTCTGCATAGCAAATCCACTGGCCAATGAACGGCTTGGTTACGTAAATATGTATGTACGCCAGGACCCTGCACAGTCAGTCAGCAGCAGTAACTGCATTACCCTGATGGAGGCGTCGGGCCCTGTGGGAGAAGACCTCTACATCAGCTGCACCATGCCCTCCATCGAGCTTGGCACAGTCGGGGGTGGCACCAACCTTCCCCCTCAGCAAGCTTGTCTTCAGGTATTTTCATCTTCAGATGTTCTCATATAAAATGGGAAATTTGGCTTAGGTACAAGTTTTTTTAATGCAAAACAAGCATAATATTATGTTGGTTTGGACTGCAGGTTACAAACATAAGTAGCGCAGAGTATATACAAATGTTTAATTTTTTTTTTTTTTTTTTTTTCAATAATGCACCTCGTACCGAAGTACTTGGTGATATGAGCATCCAATGCCATAATGGGTACCATAGTAAGTGTCAATATAGTGATATGTGTGTGTGTATATATATGTATATGTATATATATATATATATGTGTGTGTATATATATATATATATATATATATATATATATATATATATATATATATATATATATATATATATATATATGAAAGTGATGAAGGAAGACATGATTGTTGCCAAAGATGCCATGTGGTAGCGAGCTCAACACTGGTGTTTCCTATGAGTTATTTCTTCAATTCAATAGCGTTTACCTTTTTTTTTTTGTACCAAAACTTTGGCACTTAAAACTTTATTTGGCTCCATTTTGCCTTCTTTTGCAGCGATCAAACGAAAAGCAGAGACACGCGACTGAATGTTGTATAACCCTATCAAAACAAAATTAGGGTTCAGAATGTCTCCAGTGAGTGAATGATACATCCTGCTCTTTACATCCAGAAAGTAATCATATTATGCTACAGCCTAAATCCAAAATGGAATACCTACATTTATACCCCATAGTGACACATGGAAAATGTTATTTTAGATTCTTTGTAAATGTAGTAAAAATGAAAATATTTTTTTAATGTGTGATAATGGAACATTTTGTGTAGAATGATGAATTTCAAATGATTTGACGTTTGGAATACGTCTGGTAGGAGTACTTTAAACTGTGTGTGTGTGTGTGTGTGTGTGTGTGTGTGTGTGTGCGTGCGCGTGCGTGCGTGCGCAGATGCTGGGTGTGCAGGGTGCCAGCGAGGAATGTCCAGGAGAGAATGCCCGGCAACTGGCCAAGGTGGTGTGTGGCACGGTGTTGGCTGGAGAACTGTCACTCATGGCTGCCCTCACAGCTGGTCACCTGGTCAAAAGTCATTTGACACATAACAGGTAAATAAAAAGATACACTATATGATATTATGATTGCTAGGCCTGGCACCATAATGGATAAATCCATTTATTGAACAATCATTTAAAACAGGTCGACAGTTATGAGAAATTGACATACATGTGCACGGCTACCGTGGCTTGGAGAACCAGAATGGACAGCAGGAAACGCCACCCGCTGTAATCGGGGAAGGTGCAATAATGTCTGATGTGCTATGTGCGTCCACGGAGGTCGCAAGGACCAGAGTGCATAGTCGGGGGCAAGAGGAGTCGCTGCTGTGCAATTATCGACCAGAAAATTGTATTATCGTGACAGGCCGATTGATTGATTGATTGCTACGCTATGTTCTGCTATTTCGCAACCAACTGAAAGCAACATGAAAATGTTCAGCTCATTCAGGACACTTTGTCTTTCACTTTCATCAACCCCAACTGAACACTAAAAATTGGGTGTCCGAAAGGCTCTTAATGTATTTGATTTCTTATCAGTTTTTAATGTAATATACGTATGGCTTCATGACAAAGGGAGCTTCTAAGATGCATATTTCTAATTCAAACAGATCCAAGGTCAACCTTCCAGACAGTGCGGGAACATGCACCTAAAAGGTCCCCTCAGAGCCGGACATGGTCTCTTCCTGATCAGCTCATCCAGGACGATACGGGCACACTGATAAAACGGATGAAACGTCTCATGGCAGAATTGAGGGCATTTCCATCGATCAGTGTGTACGGAATCAATAAATAGATGTTTGGATCACATATATTACGTTTCAAAACAATCAAAGTTGACAGTCATTTGTTGCATTTGGGATGGCCATAGATGAAGTCATTTGGCAAGTCAAGTGCACATCCTCACGCTGACACGTTATTTTTTTTACATTGATGTGCCATGTTAGGAGTTAAAAATATGCCACGGGCCAACACATGCTGCAGCTCTCACAAGGCCCCCAGGCCAGACATTGGACACCACTGCCTTAAGAGTTGTACCAGCGTTCAATGGCGGCATCGATAGCTTTATAACCTTCCTGGTGGTGTGCCATCGTATGGTTTGAGGGTTCCACACTCTGGAGTGTCACATCATTGAAAGAAGGAATGTTTAGGACGCTGCAATTATTATGGGATTATTCATACGCTGGCGGAGAAGTGCAAAATGCGTTAACAAAAAGCAACCGCCCAGAAGGGGAATGTACAAAATGTGATCCCGGTTGGTGTTGGTACATGACTTTTCTGGTGTGTCTTTATAGCCCAAAAGTGCAAAACAAATGACTGTTAGACCATCCTGAAGGAGATTATACACCTGTTGTGTCCTCATTATCCTACAGGGATGCATCAATTATTATTAATAATAATTAGTATAAAAATTATATTAAATATACATTATATTCTATGTTATATTTATTATTATATATATATATTATATATTTTATAGTATATATTTATATGAATATTCCACTACACCTAAACTAGAGATGTCTGCTATTTTCTAAGGCACAGGACTTGATGACTGAAGTGGCAATTTTAGTTTGGGGTTTTGTACATTCCCTCTCCAGATGATGTCATTGTCATTTGGGTTGCTTATTGTTTACGTTTTGCACTTTTCAGCCACGCAGCTGACAGCTGTACTGCTGTCTTATGCAAAATATCTTCAAAGATTGTGTTTAAATTTATGGCTCATTTGTCCTGAATCCAAGACAGCTGAGCTTGCATATTTACTAGCATATTTTGCCTATATTTTGTAATAAAATGTACTTTTCAGCAAAGCATGTGCTCTTCGTTTATGTCTTGCTTCGGAAAAGGCCGCTTCCGGTACTAACATTCCAGTACACTAGATGGCAGCATCCGCCTTTACTTTTAGTGGAGGTGACGAAGAAGAGTTGCGACCGGAAGAAGCAGAGTTGAATCGGATCACAACAAAATAATGACGCTCCTCCTCAGTAAAACTTTATGTATTTATTCTCACTTACGCAACATTACATGCACGCAACGGAATATGAATATGGCTTTCAGGATGGCTACAAATATCGCTAACCAGGTATCTGAAAAATGACGCTGCTTATTTGGGGAAACTTTGGCTGAAAGTGACAGTGTACGTATATGCCGGACATTTACTTTCATTCCGGTGTGTTTTGATTGCAGCTCCGTGGGATGTGTAGCTTTGTTCGTCCTTTAGCCCGACACGTGCAGCCCGCCGCCATCAGGAATGCCGCCACCAGGAATGCCGCCATCAGGAATGCCTCCATCAAGGTATGTTATATACTTGTTATTGATATGGAAACATTACGTGTAGGTCAAACTGTCATTATTATACAAGGCACCAGGCTGTTTCTTAACATTTTCATTGCGCCATAGAGATCTTTTCATTTTCGGTTTCATTTTGATGTTGTTGATGTCATTTCATTCACCGTTACTTGCTTCAAAAACCCGATAGTGTGGGATACATTAGTGAGGCACACCAGGGATTAAAGATGTGGACAATGGTAATTAATGATATAGTTGGAGAACTATAGAAAACCCGTTTGTGACCTTCATATTTTAACATTATTAGGGCCCTCCAGACTTGAAGTAACACTCACATAGTCATCTTTACACACCTTACCCAATATAGTAGACATTCATTCATTCATTCATTTTCTACCACTTTTCCTCAGGGGGGCGAGAGGCAGGGTCCACCCTGGACTAGTGGCCAGCCAATTCCAGGGCACATATAGACAAACAACCATTCACACCCACATTCATACATTCATATTAGGACATTATTATGGAAAAACCTAGCATGTTTTTGGAATGGGGGAGGAAACCGGAGTACACGGAGAAAACCCACGGGCGCTAACCACTCGACCGCCGTGCAGCCCTATAGTAGACATAATAAAAGAAAATGGTTATGGTTTAATTTCATTTGAACATGCATCAGATTCCAATTGAATGCATCCCATAATCAGTTCCCAGTTCCACATGTCCAAAAGGAGTAGGAAGAAGCAAAGCTCATTAAATCCTACCCCTCCATCTGGTACTTTTACAATCATTAACTGTTACATTTGTTCACTTCCTGCTTTCCATAATACAGTTTAAGGGTTTTTTTTGTTTGTTTTTTTTAAATAATGTACCTCGAACCGAAGTACGAGGTAATATGAGCATCCAATGCCATAATGTGTACCATAGTAAGTGTCAATATAGTGATATATAAAGCATATCATGATTGGTTCAAGACTCTTAAAATAAATCAAATTTGTGTTTGTGAGTGTGTTGCTACAAATTGTTCGAAGGTCCAGGACAGGAAGTGACATCGGGGGTTAACTCCTCGTGTGACTCACCAAACACTCGTAACATCACTGACAGCCAGTGACCAGCGTAGCTTATCCATACGTGTCTACTGAATGCTTTATAATTGTATATTTATATGAATGACTTCATTATAAAATGACTTCTTTGCCTACTTTCTATTCCAGTGCTCTGAATGTAGCGATGACAATCAAAGATGGAGGAGAAACATCCATGTGACAGCTCACAGACTGGAGCATCATTTGCACACGAGGTATACCAAAGAAGTCTATATTGAATATTTCTTATTGGACAAGGCTTATCAGCATCCAGTGTTGGAAATGTTTTTCCCAGTGAGCTGTCAGAGGCGGCCTATGAGAAGCTGGCAGATGAGACACTGGATTCCCTGGCTGATTACTTTGAAGACTTAATGGACGAACCTTTCACTGGAGCAGACTTTGATGTGGTGTTCTCTGTAAGTCAGTCAGTTTCCTGTTTCCTGTCTTTCCTGAGCCTCTCTGCCCTTAGTATGAATGAATGAATGGTGAATATCAAATGTCTATGGAAGAGTCGTTGCAAAAGAGGGAGACAAGCTTATCGATAATATTGAGGCCACCCCACTACATAGTTATCAATCTGTTTTTAATGAAGAGCAAAAAGTTGAGAAAAGGGAACTTTGTTACTTTGTCCTTCAGTGTTGCTAGCTATTTTTCTGCTTCCGTATTCTTCCACCACGTGCACCTAATTAGTTCTCTTTTTCTTCATGTCCTATTTAATCATTTATGGAAGTCCATCTGTAGCTGCTCCTGCTGACACCGGCTAAAAATAGCATTGTGTTCTCTGTGTTTGTGAATAAGGAGACAGTGGCAGTTCTTTTTCCAGCCATTGGGGGCGTTTGTTCTTAGCACAGCATACAAAGCATATACAGCAGCTACAGCAACGGCTTTCATGCACACCTTTCTTCTCCTCAGTAGTCCAGAAGGCCACTGAAGAGCATTGTATACAAAACATTGAAGAAGAAGGAGTACACATACATGTGCACAACATACAACATGCACAGCAACTTCAGCAACATCTTTCATGCACACTCTCCTCACGAAGAAAACCACATGAAAAAATTAACTCCTCAAAATGAACATTGCCATCCCCCAAGCTCTGCTCCTCTGTTAATGAAACAAGCTCAGGCAGAAGTTTTTGGGGCAAGAGAGAAATATTTTCATCTGGCAACGGCATTTTACACAGGTCTGTTTTTGCAAACATGAAGGTGAAATATCCGCCCAACTGTTGCTGAAGCTAGAAGCTGTCTCGCCAGGAAAGGTGGTGCATTAATGTCGTACAAAGTGTGTCCGACAATGAGTGCTCCTCCTCGGGCAGGCGAGGTTGGAGGCAGCGGCCACACGTCCCAGTTCTTCTGAGCTTCACGGCACCAGCGGTGCTTCTGACAAAGTGTGTGCGACAATGAGTGCTCCTTAATGTAATACTAAACAAGATAAAAGTATTTATCAGATTTACACAACAATTTCTGTCTCAACAGTACATGGCTGTGCATTCATAACTATGTATTCTCACAATCATGCATGGGGGGGTGACACAAGTTATCTATTTGAGCAAGCTTGCCGTTGGATTTGACTGTGGATTATTTTGTCTTTTTATTGTTTTAGTTTTTGAAAGGCAACAGTTAGCATGGAACTGGTGATAACTCATCACAGGCGTTCTATGAGTGGGCCTGTGTTAAAAATAGTCATGAAGTAATGATGAAAACACAGGTATTTTATATGTACATCCATGAACAGGTTATATGTCATTGTTTTAGTTGCTTTAACCGATGCCATAAAAAAAGTAAACTCAACAAAGCTGTGTGATGTTGAGTAGAGCTGGAGAACAGAGCTGGAACTATGAAAGCATATTCATGGTAGGTGTACCCCATAAAGTACTGGCCACTGCTCCAGTGTGTCACTAACAGTCTTTATTTACTGTGGTGCCAACAGATGAAATGCAAACGTAAATAAAAAGGATATTAACATTGTCTCAATAAAATAAACATTTCAACATGATTAAAAGCCCAGTAAGTTGTTTCAGTGTTTGAAGGGTCAGTAAAATGAGTGCGTTTGTTTTTTCCCCCTGTGCAGAGTGGCGTGCTGACAGTCAATGTGGGTGCTGACCACGGGACCTATGTCATCAACAAGCAAACGCCAAACAAACAGATTTGGCTCTCATCTCCAACCAGGTGAGACCATAAGGTAACCCAGCAACCCACGGAACGATCCTTACATCGGTTTTGGGGCTATGGTTTGGGTCCGGTTTTTGTGTGTAAAGAGAACCAACTTTTTTCTCCCCAAATTATCTCTTTTTATTATTTAGTATTATTACGATTTATTTTTTTTAAAGAAGCATCAACATGAAATTGCAATATTCAGGCAGGAAATTCTCCAATAAATAAAATTCACAACTGAAAAATAAAAATATTGAAATGGCATACAGAAAAGTGTAAGGATATGGGGCCCGCTTTTATTATTTAGTATTATTACGTTATTATTATTTATTTTTTAAAGAAGCATGAACATGAAATTGCAATCTTCTGGCAGGAAAATCTCTAATAAATAAAATTGACAACTGAAAAATAAAAAATATTGAAATGGCATACAGAAAAGTGTAAGGATATGGGGCCCACTTGGATGTTATATTAAAGATGCTAAATGTAGGTCAGCATATTGTACCATAAACTATACACTACTGATTAAAATCTTGAGACCAGTTACTTCGAGAGCTTCAAAATGCGAAAATAAGAAATGGGAGCAAGACACAAAAAATATGGCAATTTAATGAAAAAGGTACGGAATCATCGGATTTGTTTTGAACCGGGTTAAAAGCTACCTAGCCAGGACACGACACAGCTATCTGCAAGTTTAAATATTACATATGGAGTACCCCAGGGGTCAATACCAGGGCCAAAGCTGTTCAAGTCGTATATCAATGACATCTGTAGAGCGATGAATGACTTATGAGGGACTTATTATGCTTTTCTGACCTCGAAAGGTTGTTGGGATGATTTGGAAGTGAGCCCTGAAAGAAGTTTGGGACGACTCTGAATGTTGGGTATTTTCTAACATCCCATATAAGTTAGCTTACTGTGATGTCACACTCGGGCTTCCTGCGCTCACGGGAGTAAGTCATTCTTGATGCGCTACACTGCTGTAGGGGATGTGATTCAACTTCATGGCAAAAAATCCAAACAGCCTAAAAGAGAAATAAGATATTCCAAAAATGGCTCAGTAGTGAGCAGCTGCAACATTCCAGGTGATGAAGATGGTTTTACGGAGGGCATCTGCTGTCTGGAACCAATGTCCATTTTTGTAAACATCCCAAATGTTCTCTACTGGATCTAGATCAGGGGAACATGCAGAATGGTCCAAAATAGTGAGGTTGTTTCCCTGGAAGAGGTCCTTTTTGGAAAACCCAGTCGTTACCACACAGATGATGGCCTTCGGTCTTGAGCAAATAACATCGCAGGAAGAGCAAAATGTATCTGTGCAAAATGTACCAGAAGTCCTACTATTCCCAATATCTAATACCTAGTACAAGTACATGCATTGACAAAGACTTGCATACGCCATTATATTATGCAGCACAAGTCCGCATTGCTAGCTTGACTTCAGTTGAAGTTGTCTTGACAATTCAAGGAAGAATCCACTTAAACATGAACTGATTTCCTAATGCAGCCAATCGGTATTTTGAAATATCTCTGATAAAGTCTTCACGGCTATCCCTTCAGGTTGAGCATGACATTATTGTTCCGCCGCAGTCATTTGGCTTTACGGAATCGGCGGTGGCTAATGAGACCCATTTTGCTCAAAATATCTTTTGACATTCAGAAGATTTTGTTTCACATGGCTGGTCAGCCCGTGGTGCTTGTTTTCTTTCTTTACTACGTCTTCCTTTTCTTCTGGATCATTTGATCTTGGGGTTTGGAATACTGTTGTTTCGACTCTCCGACTCTCAGTTCTTGGTACAGTGGAACCTTGGCTAGTGTCCCCATTTGGATATCCCTTGAATGTTTCCTGAATTCAATACTGTTTTTCACCTTCTTTGTCAAAGTGCAGGACTGCAACTGCCCTTGGCTTCATTTATCTTGTCTTCTTTAGAAGAGAAAGACTATTGATTTCAAGAATAAGTCCTGGCCAAATAGCAAGATGGCGTCCATGTTGATTATATTAGTACTTTTGGGCCTACCGCATTGTGAAGAATTCAGCACGGAAGCAAATCTGCATGCATAATCATTTCCTTGGCCACCAAGTAGTGAACGGCTCTTGCGGGCCTGTGTGGTGTTTCAGCGGTCCCAAGCGCTACGATTGGACGGGTGATGCTTGGGTCTACAGCCATGATGGCGTCAGCCTGCACCAGCTGCTGTCTCAAGAGTTTTCCACCATCTTCAAGATGAACATGGATCTCTCTGGCCTGCCTGTTCCCCATCCCTCAGGGTGAACTACTAGTGGAACATTCATCTGTTTATTTATCAATTTAGTGTGAAGAGTATTTGTCAACATGTGCTTTTATCTACATTCTTTACAATGCTATTTCAGGTAGTCCGTATTTTCTGGACTATAAGTCGCTCCGGAGTATAAGTTGCACGAGGCCAAAAATGCATAATTAGGTAGAAAAAAACATACATAAGTCGCACTGGAGTATAAGTGGGTGGCATTTTTTGTGGGTCATTTATTTTCCAAACTACTTGAACAAAACAGACATTACGTCATCTTGGAAGGCAAGTTCTAACAATAAAAGAATAGAGAACAGGCTAAATAGCTGTAAGATATGCTAACACAATGCTTATTCAGCTACACGGAAAATAAACATGATCAGAAAAGGTGTCCAGTGTTTATGGAACATATACAGTTTTAAGTACACTAACTGTTTTGTTTTCTTCATCGTAGTAGAGTAGCCTCCGCTTTACGCCAGTCCCTAAAAAGTTTCTCACTTTCTCCAAACGTTCTCTCTGCTGCTCAATGATGTTTTCAGCTGCAAATTTCACTACTTGCAGCTTCTAGTATGCCGAATAGGATTTTCTTTTGGGGGACATTTGTGTTCTGTCGTCCTCTGTTGTCTTTGTAAGATAACGTCCACTGTTAAATATTGAATTGTTAAGGAGTACGTGATATCTGTATGAAAGTCTAGAGTGCCATCTTGTGGCTGGCTGTGAAATTATATATATATTTTGGTAATGGTAATGGTTTAATTTCATTTGAACATGCATCAGATTCCAATTGAGTGCATCCCATAATCAGTTCCCAGTTCCACATGTCCAAAAGGAGTAGGAAGAAGCAAAGCTTATTAAATCCTACCCCTCCATCTGGTACTTTTACAATCACTAACTGTTACATTTGTTCACTTCCTGCTTTCCATAATACAGTTTTTTTTATAATGCACCTCATACCAAAGTACAAAGTACAATTTTTTTTGGAGTATTAAGTCGCAAGAAAAGCCAACCTGTGGAAAAAAAAAGTGAATTATAGTTAAATACTGTGATACCTCGGTTTTTGTCAGCCGAAAACCGAACGGTGCATAACAGAAGCAATTTCTCCCATGGGAAAGGATGTAAAGCCAAATGCTGTTTCAGAGTCAGACACCCAAAAATAATTGACAAAATTGGCAAAATCATTGTAAATGACAGAATTAGACATAAAAACCATAATTGTACCTTAATCCAAGACACGTACCGTGCAATGAGCTCTTTCTTGAATTCCATCGTGTTTCTCCCCTTTATCAAAGTGATGGAACTCGCAACCTTCTTTGGCACTGTGTTGGGTTACGCAGTTTAGACTGAGGCCAGAGTCACCATCATATGCGATGCTTTGAGCATTGTTTTTTTTCACAATGTTACGTGGGCAAGACCGTACAAAACAACGGAGGTGACATTTACATACTTTTACTACATGGTAGTATTTACAAGTATGATACTTGACCCAAATACTTGGACGCCCCTGAAAACAGGGAACCTTGCGACACGAGTTTGTGTGAATAGTTGCTTGTCTACGTGCACACTAAAGTCAGCTAGGATAGGCTCCAGCACCCCCGAGAAGTAGAATTGGTATCCAGTATGGACAGTTGTGGTGCATTATGAGAACATAATATTTTCCTTGTCATTATCTATTTAACATGGATTGGTGGTACTTTTTAAAATGCATATTTAAACACATTAAACATTAACAAAAGCATTAAAAGTATCAGTAACATTTCTGTCATGTTGGGTGAGACACACAAGCACCAGACTTGATAGCTGGAACAACAGGCTTTTATTGCAGGTTTGAATGATGGAATCCCTGTTATGGCCGCAACATAGCTGACCGCGATGGAGAGATGGCGGTATAGATGTTTGCGACGGGAAAGTCACTGTTTAATGTAGTTTAATGTAGTCTGCAATGAACAATAAGAATAAATAATAAGAATAAGAATAAGAAGAAATAAAAAGCATATTTTTTGCAGGTAGCCCAGATTAGAAATGATGTAACCATGCGTACCTTGCGCCAGATATCTTTTGGTCAAGAGTGGATTGATGCTATTTTTCCCGTAGCTTACTGCTTCAGTGCGTATGTCGGCCATGTTGTGGCTGTAAACACGACAGTGAAATAAAAGCAGACCAAAAGGTCAACATGATGTCATGAAGATGGATGGGATGGGAAATGTAATGCAGGGCGTCTGCAGATTGCATTTGTAGATTGCATTGTAAAATCATTATTTATATTGCGTCCAGGTGTGACTTTATTCAGCATTGTAATAAATGACTCAAATATTTATTGTGTGATATTTATTTTTTTGCATTTTGTCATCGACACAATGTGCGTAAATCAAGGTCTTATTTTAGCATAAACCCCATTTGCATTTCCTTAATAAGTTAAGTATGGGCTTTGAACCTTGAGGTAGGTTAGCATTGACGCTTAACACTCCATTGGACAGCGTTGCTGTCTGTGACAGGGACATTGTCCATAACTCACCCATCATAGTTAACCAACTATAGTTATTACAATTGTGTGTTATTGGCATTCTGTTCACTATCATGGTTAATATTTTCACTACTACTATTGCCAATAATAAGTTGCTTTTCAGTAATATCTTTATGGTCTTTTATAACGTTTATGGTCTTTTATAACGTTCATGCCGTCCTGTTCCTTTTGTTCTGTTCTTGGCCTTGCAATTGTTGCTGCTGCTGTTCTTGTGTCTTTTTGTGTTGTCCCCCTCTTGTCCCCCAGCTCCCCCATGTGTTTTTTGTCTTCTTTTCTGTCCCCTCCTGCTCCGTTCCGGCCGCTCCAAATTTGCATCACAACAAAACATCAAATAAAGCCGACTAATGCGCCATATAAGGTGGTAGCTTCCACCTTTCCCTGGCAGAGCAAATTTGTTTAGGATGTAAGAAGATGTAGATCAATAACAGGACAAAAAACATCACTTCTGGGTTACATAGAGTAGGACTGCGCAGGACTTTTTTTTTTCTATGGTTACCGGCTGAGATGTAACCAGAAGAATATTCATGATAGAAATACGTCCAAAAGGTTGCAGGAGTTTCTAGATGCCCTGCAAGGGGCAGCGTTTCTGAGACTTCAGCCAACGGTAATGATTAGCAAGACTTAGGGTTAGGGCTTTGTTGGACAGAGCCAGCTATGCTATGCTAGTGCTATAGTTGCGCCTTTTTTTGGGGTCCTTTTTTTCAGCTTTTTGTGAGGTTTTGCTAGGCGTCGCCAGCTTTCACTTACATTGATGACATCACGATGCACAAGAGACCACTCTCAAGCGGACCAAGGCCCTTCTTTCAGGTGGCCCGGGTGTTTCTCGTCATGGGTTACTTTCCCTTAAGACCAAAGTGCCATTTGGCAGGACATTCTGAAAATATGATTTCACAATAAAAATAAAAACAACAAAAAATGGAAAAATCAGCAGTAATTTGACAACAATACATTTCAAACATAAAAATAGGCTGTCAGGTAAGAAAAATTTTAATCACAGTTTTCACGATTAATCACCGTTTGCAACAATGTGTGAAATCCGCCCATTTTGACTATTTTCTGTACCAAAAGATCATCAATTGTATGGATTAACAGATCCAAATGAACTGAAAATTGACATGAAAGCAAAAAGATACATCACGTCTAAAGACTGTAAACATTCACATGCTTCTGTCTTGGCACTTTCTGTGTCTAAGAGGACTTTTACAAACATTGTCTGTGATTATCTGAAGGTACAACATATTGATATATTCATTCATTCATTTTCTACCGCTTTTTCCTCACGAGGGTCGCGGGGGGTGCTGGAGCCTATCCCAGCTGTCTTCGGGCGTAAGGCGGGGTACACCCTAGACTGGTCGCCAGCCAATCACAGGGCACATATAGACAAACAACCATTCACACTCACATTCATACCTATGGACAATTTGGAGTCGCCAATTAACCTAGCATGTTTTTGGAATGTGGGAGGAAACCGGAGTACCCGGAGAAAACCCACGCATGCACGGGGAGAACATGCAAACTCCACACAGAGATGCCCGAGGGTGGTATTGATATATTGTATTGATATATTATTCTACTTTTTACATTCCACCATTTCAAATGCTGAATTTCTTTCTCAACCACTTCAAAGCGTTCCAGCATCAAAATGTTCCTCCCATTCAGGACATGTAGGCATTTATCAGGACCTTAAAAAAAATCCTCAAATTTTTTATCATTTCATATTTTCTGTGACATTTTTCCGCTGAAAATGAACGGACAATTCCAATGTCGCCCCCTATTGGTAGAAAGTTGGCTCAGGTGGAAGTGCCTCCCAACCTGATGTTCACGGACGCGATCATCAGTGAATGAATGGATTGCAGCATTTAAAGGCTATTTCAGCATTCATTGTTATTATCAGTACCTCTCATTATTCTCACAAAACTCTCATCAATGTAGTGTTTCCCTTGACAACAGTATCCTTGAGCATGTTAAAGGATCTTCTCCAATGAAAGCAATCATAATAACTAAGCAGTGTAGCGGGTTTTTGGATTCTTATATTCATATGACAGTTTTATTTCAATGTCCTTCATGCTGATTTGCAACACCAGGCCCGCCTGGACTCAAACGACACAAACGCACGTCCAAAGCAGGGTTGGTTCTAATGTTGTCAGCTTGTCCTGAAATTCTGTTGATCACTCAATGCCGGGTATGTACAAGTTGTAACAGATTTCAATCTGTCTATATTCATGAGCTTTGACATTTTGTGCAAGAGCATCTCATCTCCCTCACTGGTACGGTTGCACACACACACACGCGCGCACACACACACACACACACACACACACACCAAAGTCTAATATGCAGCAGCAGCAGCAGGGCGGTCGTCCTCCTCCCCGTGTCTCTATCTCTCCACCTTCTCTATCTCCTTGGTCTTGCTTTCTCCCGGCTCCGTAAGCATCCCTTCCGTCCCTTTCCATCTCTGTTGAATCCGCACGTCCCTCTGCCGGTGTTTGCTCGTCCGTCATCATGCGTCTCGGCATCTCATCCTTCATTTCGGATATCCTGAGCACCTCCAGTAACATCTGTTTCTGCTGGACCGAGGGCAAGGTAGAGTGAACCGCCCCGCCGCCGTGCTCATGCAGGACTCGGGTCCCCTCGGAGCTCCTGACACAAACTTGGATGTTATTACTTCTCATCTTGTGTGTGCTGTTTGCCGTGTTTGTCGCTGCAACTTTGGCTCGCTCAGCACTTTGCTGGAATCGGATGATTTCCACGGGCTTTTGTCACTGTGCGTCTTCCCGTAATGTCCATTTGTCTTTTCTGCCTTGCATTGTCAAAGATACGGTTTGCAGTTTGCGTCATGGATCTGGTCCAGGTGGAACTGAAACTCTGACCAATTCTAGTATTCCAAGTATTTCTAATATTTCTACAATACTTACAATACACTCACTTAGAGTGTCTCGCTTTTCTTTGATCACGGCTGCAAAATAAGAAAATGGAACCAAATAAAGTTCAAGCAAGCATTTTGATAAGAGAGGTGAAATGAATTATGAGCTGTAATTAAGATAATTAATCTCGTTTTTAATCCACCTAAAACTACTGAGAAAAGTCCTCATTATTTCCTGTCTTTGTCATGTCACTCGAACAGATGCTGTTCTAGCCATTAGCATTCGGCTGTATTTGAGGCTAGTCCCAAGTGCTAACTGCAACCTGTAGTTTGGACCAACGGGGGTATTTTGTTATTTTTGTGTATCTCCAATTAATTATAAAATCCAAATAAAAAAGTATAAAGTGCTGAAGTTAGAACAGAAGAGAAGTATTGAGTACATCTGCGGTTATGGCAACACGATTGGACGAATCCTCCCATCAAAATCATTTTTTTTCTTCTCACCATCGTATATGTAGCTTGCTGATTTTGGTGGTCACGCCCACTATGTTCATGGGCCTGCAGTTCGTCGCTATATCCACTTGGCAGGACTATTTCAGCCTGTCGGTCGCCGCCGATACGTGGGATGTTCTGGTCGAGTTGAGCTTTTTGTGGCTGCGCTCACGGCTGGGCGCTTTGTGTTGATGAGCTACGCTACAATTGAGCTGGTAAGGCGGTACGCATACCACTCAATGGTGCCATCGGGTACTTTTTGAAACTCCCTTTTTGAAATTTCCCTTCCGTTGGACCGACAACTCTCACATGCGACTCCATTTTCACCACTCCTCGCCGCTCCTCACCTTGCCCTCCCGACTGTGATGGCAACTAAAAGCGGCTGATGCTAAACAAGTCTACACACGATGACAGCCAATCAATGTCCAGGGTGTGACCCTTGTTTTCCACCTAAACAACTCAAGCTCAAGAAGTCTGATGCATAAAAAAATGATTTTGTAAAATGGTAATTCGAAACTGTAAACTTATGACGTAAAAGTAGATATAAAAAATAATGTAATGAATATGACTGAAATTACTCAATCTTGATTAATGCCTTAATTTGATACCTTGAAAAAATCCATTTAAAACGCAATTGTACTCACACAAGATGCACAAAAAAAGCACACCACATTGTACGCTAACCTGACAATATCATAAAAGGTGCCGACTGTAGTCTCACCAGGGGAAATTTCAGGTTTACAGCAGCCAAAGCACACAAATCAAAAGGCAGACATTTTTTACCCTAACCGAAAACACCTTAATCGGGGTGTTCACTAACCAAGGTTCCAGTGAAATTTGGTCCAAATTGTCTTGCATGAAAATGTTCAGATAAAATTTCACGGATTTAGATGAAGTGGCCCAAATATTATACACACTGGATCCCATTTATGTCAACAACCCTTGGAAATGGACCAACTCCTCAAGTCCTGGTCCATCATCATCTCATTAAAACGGAAAAGTGTCCACTTAGGTGAAAATTGGATCTCCAAAGGGGTCATTTGTTTGTCAAAACAATAAAAACAAAGAAAAATGGGTGGGAGGGGCAACTGCCACTTGCTTTCAAAGCTTCAAAGTGTCGCCATAGGAACAAAGGTTCTCTCTTCTTTGGCTTAGACATCAGTCGTTCTTTCATCCCCTTTTCCACCATTCAACTATTGAAATTTACATTTTGCACAAATGCAGGAAAACCGTGCTTTCTTATTGCCCATTCTCCTTACGTCTCTGGTGGAAGTCCCAAGTAAACAATGCTAGCAATGCTATCTTGGGTTACGGCTTCAGCTGCATATAAGACGGTAAGGTAGCGTTGCTGCGCTAATCCACGTGTTACGTGGCTGTTGTCTAATAATAATTACAACTCAGCACTTGGTCATTTGGTCCTGTACTCGAGGGCTGGAGGGGGGCTGGTTGCTGGAGAGGTGCCAGTGACTTGGCACTGACATGGTGCCCTTGAGCAAATGCCCAAATGCTGAAGGCGATCACTCCACATCTCCACATGAGTGCACATCTGGGATAGTGGGATTTGTGGCCGGGTTTCGTACATGTCTTACATCTTATAAATGGGGGTTTAAATACACAAAAACCACGTTGTCTTCCTATAACCTATCCAGTTGATTTATTGCTATCAGTAACAGTTTCACTGTCTATATAGTATATATATATACACTGCATATGTGTGTTAGCGATGTTCCGACCAGGGTTTTATGCTGCCGATACGATCCTGATCATCCATGAGCAAAAGTGGCTGATACCAATACCGATCACATACCTGCAGTGTAAATGTTTAAAGGTACTACTGGCTATGTTAGGGCTCATCGAGCATCGTTTCAAGGTTAAAAACCTCCCTGTTTTGGCCTCGCTCTCCTCCTACCATTGATTGTTTTCTGGGAAAGTCCAAACTTTTCCACAGTGAGATGGTAGCTTTGGAATTCTACTGGAATGTTGTGTGCTGAATTCACTTGAATGACGCACATGCCTGATTGATGGGCTACAAATATGAACTCATTGTAAATACAATCACAATAGTAATATCGTAAAGGTCTGCTGAAAAAAAATATGGAGTGATAGTAAACAAATATATGGACAAGGGTTATAGAAATCCCCCCCCCCCCCCTGAGGACTCTAGGTGGGTTTTGAATAGAGGATAAGGGAATCATTTGCAAATGTTGTAGCCTGTGTAGTACTAGTAGTGTGTAGTAGTAGTATCAGTTGTAGTCTATGGTGTATTGCCCTTAGCACTTACCCCAAAGGTCAAAAGTCAAAGGTATAAAAGTAGTATGCTACATATGATCCAACACTAGCGTATTCCTTCATTTCATGAATACGTAATACTTTATTAATGGATGACTTTGTTGTCTTCAATATGTCATCATAAGGACAAGGTGTCAGGCTGTGTCGTATGGGATTTCACCCGTGGGCCTGACTTTGACAAATATGCTGTAGCCTTCAAAATAAAAGTGTTCCCTGTGTTGCCGTGGGACATTTCCCTTATTTTACAGTGCAGGGTGGTTATGTCACATCACCAAATGAGCTGTGGTTGATTTCTCTGGCTTCTGATTGCCAGTCAATGCGGACATGATAACCACCGCTGTGGCTGAAAATGTATTTATTAACAGCGGAAAGGTGTGTTTTGGTGTGGACAACAAACGAGCGAAAAGGCAGGAGTGTATCCATTTCTCCCAAAGCAGTCTTCTCGGCACTATTTATCTGCTGTAGTCATTACCATGGCACGGCCCAGAGGCATCGATTCAGCTCCAGTCAAGGTGTGGCAAGGTCACCACGCTGCAAACATACACAACATCCAGATTAGAAAAGGTAGAGTGGACGCTGAAGTAGCTCCGGCATTGTTGCCCAACTGTGGAAAATCACCGCTCGTGATGACATGTGAGTGTCCACTGGAGTGGTGCCTCGTTTTTAATTCATTGGTTCCAAAAGGCACCGTGTTGAATGAGTTTCAGCAAAGTAGGATTCCTTATTATAGAAAACCTGTTTACAAGCTTCAAAATACAGCGCTCAACATTATTAGAGCCCTCTACACATGAAATAACACCCCTATAGTCACCCTTGGTGCTCCGATGACCAAATATGTCTTAATAAGACATTTAAGACATGAATAAATACATTGCTGTAAATGTGTTCGGGTGCAAGGGGAGCTGAGTGGGAGAATGGACAGGAAGTGACGTCGGGATTTCAGAGTAGAGTTTTGAGTGGGAGAGGACAGGAGTGAAAATCCACTCTTGTGTTCTCTCTATTCACCACACATCCCTGGAAAACACAGCCTCTCCTTTGACAAACCTGTGGAATGGTTGACTATGTTCTATTATTAGTCATTAAATATTATAAAAAGACAAGTCATAGACATGTGTAGTGTACTACACGGGTCACTGAGTGTCAGTAATTACCTTACATTACATTACCTTAACTTGCACTACATGGAGTCAGCCATGGATGCAGGGTGAAAAAAAGTTGTTAGAATAAAATGTAGATAGAATGAATATAGCGTTAGTTATCACCCTTATATCCATTTGCTGAGACAACTGACTCCCCCCCCCCCCCTTAGATTTGCACAACCATGTAGTAGGGACCCCCACTGGGTATGTGGTTGCACTCTCCTCGCTGTGAGTAACTTTGAATATTGTTGTCTGTCTCCTGTATTTCTGTATTTAAGTGTTTTTAAAAGTGTCACAAGAGTTTGAACTTGACAAAAGTTCTCCCATTCTGTGTGGAAGTGGTATGTTTTTTTTTGCTTCTTATTATCCTTCTTCCCCACTTTGAGATAACAAGATTGGGTGTGGAACTCGACTGTATTCCCTGTGAGCTGCAGTTTTTCCACGCCTGGTCTGTTGTCAAGTCGAGTCATATCACGTTTTTAAAAATAGCTAGTTGCTCTTCATACAGTATACAGTACTAAAGAAAGCAAGTGTACCCCATATGAGCAAAGGATGGGAAGAACTCCCCCCACACAGTCCATGTGGTTTGGGTTTTGTTTTGTCTTCAGTGAATTGCTTGGATTGGATGATTTGGGTGATTTTGGTGATTTGTGTCATCAGTGACACCCAAGACGTTTTCATGTCCCATGTTTGTGTAGCGGGGCAGCGGGGTCCATAGTTGTTTTTCTAATCAGCGCTGCTGTGTCAGGGTCACAGGCATGTCCCTCTACAGATGAACGTTCCTTCATCGATTGGTCTGTTTGGATGAATTGTATCCCACCGTGACCCCCGTGACTCGTGTCCACTATCTCCTACCACGCATCTCCGCCACAGCGGTGCACACTGCCGCGCCGTGCAATAATAGCATGTCACACACAGCCATAAATAGCTCATCATAGCTGGCAATGTGTTGCCACCTAGAGATGGTCAAAACACGACCATGAAGTGCTCCCTTGAGGCAGGATTTACAAGCTGTTTGACAGATTAGCAGCTAGCATCCACCGACATCAGCTGTCGAGAAAGGAGTTAGCATTTTACAAGATACTTTGGGCCAGTTTGGAGTGTCATTATGCCAACATGTTGCCTTGGTTTGCATACATTGCTCGGTTAGTGTACAAATACAATTTCACATGCAGTAAACAATTCCAAATCCATATGAATGTGCACATTGCCAGTATTGAAGGACTAGTTTTGTACTAAACGGGCACTATGTGACCACGCTGAGCCTTGGGACAAGCGGTGATGTTCACTGCTGGTATCCTTCCTGCAAATGACTGACGTCAGTTGAGGTGAAGAGGAGGTCAAGGAGATACGGGATGTTTATACAGACAATGGATGGGCAGTTCTTCAATGGAACGAGGGCAATAAAGATTTCCTTCTGAGGTAGGTCAGCAATTGGGGAGAGCTTAGGATGAAGGACGATGCTTGGGATGCTTGTTGGTGCTGGCCCACGTGATCTCAGGTGAAGGATGGGTTCTTCAAGCTGTCGAGCTGCTTGTAGTACATTCTACTTCACGGGATTCACATCAAATTGAACCTTGTTAAAGTTGTCAAAATGTTTGTGTTTGGGTTGTGGATCATACAAAAATAAGTCTTGAATTATTTCCACAAAGAAAATAATGCCAACCGTTTATGAAATTGGGGACTCTGCCATCAGGCCACTGAACGATCTGGGAATTTGAGGCCAGGCCCAATGCCAAGTAATCAAGCCCCCTCAGGAGCAGCAGAGGAAGCTAGTCGGTGGCTCCGGCTGAAGAGGTGAGACGTCTCCTGGGCCACAAAGTCACGAAAGAAGGGTGGACAGCAGAAGGTGGCAACTGGGACTTTCTGGAGGTGCCTAGGGCCTTTCATCCAAACACCGATGAAGGAGGGTGCCCACCTGACCACCCCCATGAAGTTTGAAAGCCACCCCCTCGGTCATGATGTCGCCATGCATCACCACGTCTTTGATAGTCAGGCGTGTTGTATCTGGACATCATGGAAGTCCCAGGCTTACCTTGGGCACCACCACTTCCTGCCCTTACCTCAAAGAGGTGGCGTGGGGGACAACGGGGGAGATTGAGCAACAAGCGGGGAATGGTTGGCGTTGTCACTGCGTAGCTCATGGTCTGATCTGGTGCCCACCTGATGCCTGATGAAAGGAGTTTCAAACCCACCCACAACGTCACCGTGTGGTTAACGTACATGCCCCAGGTATGTTCATTTGGAGATGATCCCCCTGGTCCTAAACTCCCAAAGTCCAGAACTGTGCTGCAGTCGTGTCAGGCAATCCAAGGGACTGCAACACGCCATCTCCTAGGAGACAAAGCATTTGGTACCCAGGAGATCCAGGGTTTGTGTCTCTGTGAAGAAAATGAAGACAGATGAATAAGCAAATGGGTGTCTGTGCTGACCCGAGCTAAAAATAAACTCTGCATGAGATGAGACGATAGACCAGATCGGGTCTATGCTCAACTTTTCATCGCTGTGACCCAGACGAGGACCAATCAGCGGGTGTTTCATTGATCCACCAATGAGCGGACAGGATGTTATTCTCTCTCTCTCAAGTAAACATGGAGGGGAAAAAAGCGATACTTTCCGTGAGATTGCCGGAGCTACTTGATTCTTGATATTCTAAAAAAGAATACGTCAGGAATCCATTCCAGATGGACTGTCTCTAACTAAAACAGACTCTAACCAAAGCAAATTTTCACATAGAAAATAATGGACATCCAATGAATTCGTTCCAGATGGTCTGACTCTAACCAAAACAGACTCTAACCAAAGCAAATTTTAATGGACATCCACTGAATCCGTTCCAGACATCCTGAAACGTGGAAAAAAACACAATTTATAGACGATAGATATATTATATATTATCATTATAATTATATATATATATATACGTATATATATATATATATATATAATTTGATAATATATAAAATAAATTATTTTAATTTAATGAATTAATTAAATATTTTAAATTAATATAATAATATATTAAATAATAATAAAATAATAAATCATTATTATAAATTCAACAAATATATAATATAATATATAAATAAATATAAAATTATACATAATATAATATATAATATCATTATATCTTAATTAATTATATTATTTATATTATTATAAATTTGACGTGCACAAAATAATGCAAACAATAATAAAATGACAGATTAATGGAAAACTGAACATTCAACAAACTTTACCAGTTTTGCAACGAGGGAGAGAGGGAGAGGACATTTTGAGGAGTGCAACGGTCAATATAGGGGTGTTGTTTCATGTCAAAAGGCTCTAGTGATGTAAAAAACTTTAAAACTGGAAAACTGATTTTCTATGCTCTATGAAAATATGAAATGTATTCGTATTGAATCCTACTCAATTCATTAACCCTGATGAATGGACGGTAAATAAGTCAGCCTATGGGAAAGGGTTTGTTTGCCACTTCTACCGGTCGCCTTTCAGACCAGTGCTTGGGAGCAAACACACTTAGATTTTTCTTAGGAAGTCAACTGTGATGTTCACCAAGAGATTCCAAGTCTCCTCGTAGAACCATGTCATCTCCTAAAGCATTGGTATAAGTGTGCATAAGTGTGTGTGTGTGTGTGTGTGTGTGTGTGTGTGTGTACGGGTAGGCCACAGCAACACAAGGGATGTAAATACACATGCAAAGCAGAAGGAAGGAGCGTCCACACAAGCTCCATTTTTGCCACCTCAGCATGTCTGGGTGCCACATGAAACACGCGCACAGCAAGGTTAATGTAAAGCTTGGCTTCCACACCTGAAGCGCATGCATTCATGATGCTCATGCTAAACCACACGCTAGTGACACGTCCACTCTCACTCCTCATTGGACAAACCACTTTCACCATGTAAGAAAATGAAAGTGGGAGGGGTCACTGTGGCCAGACTGGCGCAGTGTTGATTGATCTCACTTGATATTGATCAGGCGTTGTTGGCTCGTGGATACATTTACATTTGCAGATACATAAAGGGATATTACAGTTGGACACCACCTTTACAGCTGGATTTAAGTGGAATAAGTGGAATAATCATACAATAACTATACCCACCACTTGTTGGTTTCTGCTTGAATACGGCATTCATTCATTCATCAATTCATCCATCTATCTATTCATTCATTCATTCATTCATTCATTCATTCATCAATTCATCCATCTATCTATTCATTCATTCATTCATCCATTCATTCATTCATCCATCTATCTATCTATTCATTCATTCATTCATTCATCAATTCATCCATTCATCCATTCATCCATTCATCCATTCATCCATTCATCCATCTATCTATTCATTCATTCATTCATTCATCAATTCATCCATCTATTTATTCATTCATTCATTCATTCATCAAGTCATCCATCTATCTATTCATTCATTCGTCCATTCATTCATCCATTCATTCATCCATTCATTCATCCATTCATCCATTCATCCATTCATCCATTCATTCATTCATCCATTCATTCATCCATCCATTCATTCATCCATTCATTCACTCATCCATTCATCCATCCATTCATTCATTCATCGATTCATTCATCCATTCATTCATCCATTCATTCATTCATTCATTCCTCAATTCATCCATTCATCCATTCATCCATTCATCCATTCATCCATCCATTCATTCATTCAGTCTCATTTTCTACTGCTTATCCTCACAAGGGTCGCAGGGGTGCTGGAGCAGAGATGGCCGAGGGTGGAATTGAACTCGGGTCTCCTTGCTGTGAGGCCTGCTCACTAACCATGCAGCCTGAATACAGCAATTAGTCCAAAATATGCAAATGTAATCACATTTGACACATTTCTTTTGCTTCAATGAACCATTTTCAAGCTTTAAAATGTTAATGAAGTAAAAGCAAATCTAAAGCATTCAGAAGACGCACTCAAAGGCTTTAATGTAGAATTCTACACTGGTCACTAGGTGTCAGTAATGTTTCTATAATGTTGATGGAACACTAATATAGCACCACAGGTTGGGTAGTGATATAGCGATAGAGAGAAAACAATATTTCACTGTTACTGTCAACACTAATTATTATTATTATGAATTGATACGCCATGCCAGGACTGCATGATGGACAAGATAAAACACCTTAAGTCACACCCATTCTTTCTTCTTTCTTGTCCTTCCAGCCTCTTGTGTGCTGTGTGGGGTGGGGGGTGGGGGTGGGGGGGCGTGTGTGTGCATATCTTTGGCAGCAGTGTAATTAGTGAAGGCCAGATGGATGAGGTGACGGCGTGCTACACTGTACCCTCTGCAATGCCACGCCCACTCTTATCCTGCACGTGCACACACACACACACACACACACTTACATAACCCCAACCTATGTGCAGATGTGCCCTTAATTATAGTATATTTCGAGTATTCAAATATTCAAGTATATTTCAGAGGAATAGAAATTGGAAATGTTTCACTAACATTTGATCCTTCACTTCCTTCCTTGCTATTTTGAGTAGCGTAGTGCTATTTTTAGTGCTGCTATTTTTAGGAAGGAACGACAGGAAGACAATACAACACAGTCATCTTCTTACCCCATTCCAAAAATAAAGGAGCATCTGAGTGACATGCTTGACTCCACCGCTTTTTCTCTGCATCGACGCACTGCAGTTTTCTCTTTCTTACACCTTCTCTCTTTTTTCTCCTCTTTTCAGCTTCCTCAGCAGGTTGTCGCCGTAACATTTGCATATTGGCTCTGTAACCACACACACAATGACACAGTGACCTTGAAGGATGAGCACACGCCATAGATCAAAGTTCCAAGCTGTAATCCTCAAGTCCTGAACGTGTGGGAAGGCTACCGTGCTTCTACAACGGAATGTGAAATATGATGCATTCAATGTCCTAAATGAGCTTCATAGGCATTAGCCTACGGGCTCCAAAGAGGCCGTTCACACACAAACTGCATCAACAAGCTACAGCTGGTTAACATTGCTACTTTATTGTTACAGTACAGTAACAATAAAGCTGCTTTGCACTTTATCACAAACATATATTCATTAAAGGGGACCTGCTATGCTTTTTACACTTTTTTGACCAATAAATATTGTTAGAATGTTGTTGTATTTTTGTGTTAAAGGATGCCAAAGTTTCAGATATGAGCTTTGCACATTTGGAAGTGAGCCCTGAAAGAATTTGGGATTGCTCTGAACGCTTGCTTTCGGAGAGTTTTTTTTTAACACCAGCTCCCTGTGATGTCACAGTGAACCGGACTTCCTTATATGGGCGTTCCTCGGATACAAGCTGTATGCTTGCCATACCCTGCACTGTCGCACTGTTTCACTGCTCTGATTTCACCGTGTTAGCGCATGGCTAGTGCTAATGGCTTCCATTAAAATATTTGGACGCTAACTTACCTAAAGAGGCGACCAGAAGCGGTTGGAGTTGGAGATTCCAGGTAAAAAGACAGTTTGGGCGAAACTGGACTGGAAACCGGACCCCAAACTGTTGCAGAAGTCCGATGCCTTTCCAATGTTACTTCCAGTCAAACGTGCAAGCTGTAATTTATCAGTGTCCTACCTGTGTTTGTTCTGTGTAAGTCACCGATTGTCTGGGTAGCATTATAGAGTGCGCATACAGGGAGTGTCATGCCTGCATGCATGCAAATTACAAGCTCACCGACGTCTGGTGTTGGGTGCTCTTGTGGTTGTTGCCAAAGACCAACACGGACACCGCCTTGTTGTTTTGTCAATCGTGTTTCTGATTGTGGCTGCAAAATGGAGCCAAAGAAGGTTGCAAGCGGGAGCATTTTGATTAAGAAGATAATAAATCAGACCAAGGTGGTAAAAGAAACCTGAAATTGGTGCCTTCCATTCGTCGTTCATATGATTTGGAATGTCAAACTTTTGAATGAATGAACGCTCGTTCAAGACAGCGTGCCCTTTGGCAGTGCTAGTTGGCTCAGCGTTTTATGGTCGGGTTGGCTGTCTGACCACATACCCTAACAAGTTTTAGGACTGTCCTCATTTTTACTTTTTTCTCCTTTCTTCAAAGTCGCATTGTCTTCCTCTTACAAATTTCCCCACTGAGGGACGAATAAAGGCATATCTTAATCTTAATATCTTAATCTTAACATTTTGATGTTGTAATAGTTTGAAGCTGTTGACAAATGCGGGAGGAATTAGCGGACAAATAACAGCAAAATGTAAAGATGGAGAATGATTGTTGAAATGGATTAGATTAGATTAGATTAGATTAGATTAGATTCAACTTTATTGTTATTGCTCATGTCACTGGTACAGGGCAACAAAATGCAGTAAATATAAATATGTTGAACCAGTAGACAGGGACTGCGGCTCAAACCAGCAACCGTCGGATTAGGAAACAACCCCTCTAGCTCCTGAGCCATGTCATCTGGTCCAAAAAGTGAAATGTTAACAGCATTGTAAAATGTCAAATTATTATTCCCCAATACGGGGCACCATTTCATGCTTCCATTTCTTTTTAGCAGACTTGGAACAGAAAAGCAGAATTTGAGCTATTGAGTGAAAATGCAGACTGAATGTTGAAATAAGTTGAGTGCTCGCACATGGAGGATCAGACCAATCAGCCATCAGGCTGGGAAACCCTCTACTTCCTGAGCGATGCTACCCCGTACACTGAGCACAATGTTACCTTAATGTAAAGTGAATTTCCACCACTAGAGGGCATCAAATACTTTGCCTATTCATTTTCAACTGGAAAATTGTCACATGAAAATATGACATTCCAGTAAATGTGGAAAACCAATCTAAGAAAGAAAGATAAAGGACTCCTCAAACTGTAGCGTCACCACAACACCTGAGAAAGGTGGAACAGTGAGACGTGAGATAAAAACGACTTCCATTTCACCCGGAGTGTTCCGCAGTAGGATCAATGTCATGCATTCCCCGTCTAGAGCGTTGTAGCCAGGCTTTAGTCACAGGTTTCACCTTCCTGCAAATATTGATCCACTCTTCCTGCTGCTTATCTTATCTTTTTTATCAGCCTCATTTACTCAGCACATTCCTCCTGTCTGGGTGCAACATTGTGGCCGTATGGGCTCATATATGATTACATAACTCTATGCAATCGTTTGGTTCTCAACAATGGATTGTCCGGGAGGATTTAGAAAATGAAGAATGAAAATGAACCCCCTGCCTTAAAGTGTTTTTTTGGAAGGCGTAAGTGCAACAGTCGGAGTTTGAAGATTTATTTTCATTTTTATTTATTTATTAAAAACTTTTTTGTAATTTTAATGATTTATTTTCATTTGTATTTATTACTTTTATTCATATTTTTTATTTTAATGATTTATTTTCATTGTTTTTATTAATTTTATTCATATTTTTTTATTTTAATGATTCATTTTCATTCATGAATGAATGAATGAATGAAAATGAAAATAAATTCATGAATGAATGAAAATAAATCATTAAAATAAAAAAATTATGAATTAAATTAATTTGAAAAATGAAAATAAATCATTAAAATTAAAAAAGACTTGTGAATATTATTTTTATGATGTATTTTCATTTTGATTTATTTATTAAATACATTTTTTATTTTAATGATTTATTTTTATTGATTAATTTTCTTCATTTCTTTTATTTTAAAGATTTCTTTTCATTTTTAGTGAAGTTCATGACCTGCAGTGCAGCGTCCTCAACTCTGCTGAACAACGGCAACATGCTGATTTCATCTTATTCACTCACCTTTTTTTCCCAAATCCAATGGTTGCTGGTTCAATCCTGTTTGCTTGTGTCTGCTTCAACATATTCACCCAATCATTCTCCATTTGTACATTCCAACATTTCAAATTCAGCCGTTATTTGTCCGCTAAGTACTCCAACATTTCATTAGCACATGCGGACAAATTCAGTTGCTTGTACTTTCCATCTATTTTATAATATATTGGTATTCTATACATTTTAGGAGTGAGAAGTAAACCCGGACAAAACCAAAAGCATTTCACAGACACTGCATTTCTTTCCTGACGTCTGTGTGTGACAGCCGAGTGTGATGGGGGCAGGTTACGTCTGAGATGAGAGGAACGTGTCCAAATACAAACGGGTGGACTCAGCATCTCCAAAGACGTATCAGGTCACGATGTGTCACAGCCGCGCTTTCTCTGCAGGCTCCTTTTATATCTGCATTGTGTGATTCCCTTCACCTTCATCATCGTTCATCTGTGCTTTTGGGAGACTGTGGCACGTGGCGTTTGCCTATGAATTTGTCCCAAAAGCTCCAACAAAAAGTTTATATGGAATAATTATAATAATGAACTCCCATTTTTCCTTTTTGAAAACTCTTGCTGGCGAAGGTGGCGACTAGCAGTGAAGGAGGGGAAGAAGTGGAGCAGAGAGGATGGAGGGGATGGAGGGCATGGAGGGCAGTGGGAGTGTTTCTCATCTTTATGACACTGGCTGGCACTCACACCTTTCTTTGGCCCCATGGCGGGTTATTTAGCAGTTGCACTCAATCCAACAGCGCATGGATGTTGAGTCATCAAGTATGGTGCTGGCTGTGTGATCCAACATGGCTGATAAACCAGCAGAAGGCCGAACTTCCACCTTAAATTGAACAATCGCTCAAATATTCTTTTTCAACTTATAGTATGTGTAGACTTAGAACCGCATTAAAAATGCAATGGAGCATTCATCTGCTGTGAGAGTGTTTGCTCTCTGACGTGATCGCTCTTCCCTCGGCACAGGTTTTTCCCATGTGACACAGGAGCGCAGGTCGGAGGGGAGACAGCGGTCCAAGTGGACATGAAGGGCTCTAATTTACGCCACAGCGTAATGGCGCAGGGTGGCGCACCCCATGCGGTAATTCCGTCCAGCGTTTGGTCGTTTGGAAGGCTTCACATACTTCACATTTTCAACTTGGCTCGGTGAAAATTTTGTGAAAAAAGGTGGGCTGGAAGATCGCCAGCTCCGCCCTGGTCTGTTCTTGGCGCAGGTGAAGCACGCCCTGCGCGGTGCTGAATTGGATGACATGCACGGGGAGAACATGCAAACTCCACACAGAGTTGGCCAAGCGTGGAATCAAACTAGGGTATCTTAGCTGTGTGACCACTCCTCTGCCGTGCAGCCTCGAAATGATGTATTCTTTATAAATATAAGCATATACTGTATGTACATTGTACGTGTATATTGGGGTGCACTTTTTCAGCATGCATGTTCTAAGTCAACATGATGGAGTTCGTACTATAAAACATACATGTTCTATACTGCTTATCTTACTTAGGGTGGCAGGGGTGTGCTGGAGCCTATCCCAGCTGACTTTGGGTGAGAGGCAGGGTACTATAAAACATACAACACCTCCTGAATATAAATCTAAGCAGTACATTTATATACACTAATGATTAATATATCACAGTCATAGTTTCCAAAGTCGTTGAAATCATTCACAAATAATTCACAATTAAATTCAATGTGGCAATAAAGATAATTTCACGTAATTGTGTACATAACCTGAGTACGCACTTGCTTCATGTATTACGTCCAGTTAGCATTTGCTATCAAACATTACCGATATACAAGAAATGAAAGGGATTATGGACAATTAAGGACAATGCAGCTGAAGTCAAGGCAACATCGTCAAAAGATTTCAGTAATGTGTACATTTTCTAATTCATCATGAAATAGTGGAAATGGAGGAGTAGAAAAACACGCATTTCTATAGTGGAGTTCCTGATGCGAAGCAAAGAATAAAGATGACAATTGTATCTCTGTGTCGTTTGAGACCGTTGCCATTGGTGAGCAACATTTTTTAATGCTGGAACAGATCAAGTAAGGAATTCCAACTACGTACTAAACAATGCAAACTGTTGATGTTTGCAAAATACAAGGAAGAAGAGTCTTGAACTCGTCTATCTCTATCTCTATTTATGATAGTTTATTTCTTATCACACTGATGATTATTTGTGACTGCGAGAGCCAAGCAAAAGAACACTAAAATAGAACCCTAAAATAGAACAGCCACAGTATTAAATGCAGTGTCCAGCTGTTGGGCGCGCTACCTTTTATAGCCGCTAGGTGTAGCACTTTTTCTTTGACTGGTAATGACAGCAGCCTGACTTGCTGACTTGCCGACTTGCTGACTTGTGTGCACTCAGCAGCTGGAGCTGTGTTTGAACTCCCCAGGCCCGGAGGCAGACTGAACACGCTCACGTACACACAACTCAAAAGACAAGGTTTAAATCCAAGCCTAATGAGTGGGTAATTTGCCCTGGATATTCAAGGTCAGTGGATAACGGATGTACTAACACTGAGTGAACAGTTAGCTGGCCAGAATTAATCTGCTTGTGTAACTAGCAGACAGGACATATTTGCATTCCACTTTTAGAGGAAAGGACTTTTTGTCAAATTGACATGCAGAATTTGACACAAACGAAGAGCACTATTATCATCATCTCCCACCATCACCCGACTAGTAGCCGAGGCTAAACCAACTCATATCCATTCATAATTACCTCCTTTTTATTTCATGATTTCAAAGAAATAGCAAGTTTGAGGCTCTTGGTCTGCAATATAATTAATATGATGTAATACTAACAATTAAATGTGTTTCATTTTTGAGCAATTACTGTTAGAAGTTCCATTCTTTACCTTATAATTAACCAGACGGCTGAGGTACGGCGACATCATTGCAAAACTTGCTTGGTTTCATCCACATCACATGGTGGGCGTTTGATCACGTTTGGGGGCGTGAGCATCATGCCAGTATGGGTGCACATCTGCCGTGTACTGACTCGGTGAGGATTTGGTGAGCGCTGGGCATTAGGAAATAGATTTTTTTTTTCTTCTTGGCCCCCCGCGGAGCCCCTTGGAGAATGCCGCCTGGGCAATTGCCCACATGGCCCATTGATAGAACCACCACTGGGGGTGAGTTGCTCTTGGTGAATAACACTGCTGATGCTGATGCTGGTGGGGGTGACATGTCAAAAAATCTTTTTTTTGTACATTGCTTGATGCCATTAAAGACGATATCCTGTATCTAAAGCCAGCCGCCGTGTCTCTGCATCCAACATATACTAGACAGTAATACCAAAGTGTGACGAATTGAATGTTAACAAGGGTGACACCACCCAAACTGCCGTCATTGGCTACTCTGTTGTACAATGGACTGCTCCATTGTACTCCATTGTATAATGGCTACTCCTACTCCATTGTATTCTAACGACTGTTGTTTGAAACCATTCTTGGCCGTACATGCCTCCTCCTTTAGAGGATAAATACTTTAGATCCTGCACTGAACTCTGTAGTCTGAAATCTTTCCGATCTAATTTTATGTCATGCAATAAGTTTTATGTTGAGCATAAAACCAAAACTATATAAATAATAAACAACATTTGATATAAATGTATTTTTACATTTTACAAATACAAATTAATTTGACACGGAATACATTGATAAAAATTGAGGAAAAATATTTTTACTGAGCCGATCAAAAGAGAAGCCGTCCTTTAAAAATATCCGAACCATTCATCTCTATCCGCACCATTCATCTCTCGTCAGTTGATTTGAGTGAATCGAATACCCGATGAAACAGTTGTAGCGCATATAGTATGAGAGTTTTTCAGCATGCACAGTAGCCGTTTCACGTTAGCGAGTGACTCATGAGATTTCAAGTCAAAAAAGAATCGAGTTTTCCGTCACTACTCTCCAGTCTCCATTTGTAGGACCGCCCCCTCCACGAGCGCGCCGCCTCCCGTAGGCTGGCGCTGTAGGGAAGTACGCAACGGCGGGGGCGGGGCGGGGCGGTTCTGGCTAACAGACGTTTGTCGTTCCAAACACTAGCAACAGAGCTAACTGCCGTCCCGTCTCTTCCTTGAACCGCGGCGGCCACCCCGACTCCGGGAACAGGATGCCGGTGAGAGGCGGAGGAAAGCTCGTCTCTTACCCGAGCAAGAGCGACCATGTCGGAGTAAGTGACACCAGACGCGGTCGTTCTGTTTGTTTACATGGGAATTAGCTCTTCTAATGGAGCCCGAACACCGACCCACACGGTGACGTTGTGGACATTTGGTGTTAAATGTTCACTTCAAACCTGTCCGGGCGGCAGTGACGCGTAGAGGCTGTGAGGTGTCATGGCGGGCAGCACACCTGTTGTACTTCGTAAGGGCCAATAGGAAGCTCGGCAGAGCTCGTGTTTACTCTCTCCACTCCTTTTGTCAAGTTGTTACGTTTAAACGTTTCTCCAACTCTAAAGTGGTGTCTCAAATACAAGAAAAGTTGTGTAACGTACATATACTGTATCTGTA